>NC_079464.1:25017292-25628831 GCF_026250575.1 Diorhabda carinulata | reverse complement strand
AAATAGACGGGTCCAAAATTGATCAAAATAGGAAGACCAAATTTCATATTCTATATATTTGTTGGTCAGGCTTGCCTAAAGATTTTTCTAGTGTTACACAAGCGATGTTTTCAAGCGGGAAAAAGTTATGGGTTAAAGAGTTGATCAAAAGTAACTAGAGATGTGTCGATACCAAAATTTTTCGATTCTCGATACCGATACCTAAAAAATCGATTCTCGATACCTATACCATCGATGTATAATAGTCCCTTATAAAAAAATTCTCTTGCGAGAAACATAGTCATAATTTGTTTGAACAACCTACAAACCAATTTTAAAATATCTATGCCTATACAGGAATAAATGAGGCAATTTCGCAAATAAAAAACAAACAATGGTTTAATAAACATTTATTCTGAAATTAAATTGGACCAATCCTAAACAGAGGGAAGCACATGGTCTACGTTAAGCTCTTTGGTTTTTTGGTTATTGTATCAAAAATCAAAATCATTATCAAAGTTATTTTGAAAGCAAGATTTTTCTATACTCTACCCCTAATATATTAAAGACGATATGGAACTACTTTGTCGGCGCAATAAATGTACCGAGGCAGCCAAAGACAAATATTTTAACAAATGATTTTTCAAAATATAATAATTTCATTTTGATAACAATATAAACTGAATTAAAAAATAATTTTTCGTCCATTTACTGGTATCGACTTTTTGCGATCGATTCTCGATACCGATACCAATTTCCAAAAATCGGTGGTATCGAGAACTAAGTTCATTTCTATATGGACGAATATAGTTTATTTTTACATGCTAAGAACCGACACAAAACAGGGGTCTATAGGAGAGTCCAAAATATAACGATAGGGGGCAATACCAAGTTGCTTCCCTGAAGGTTATAGAATCTCAAAGTAGGGCCCAAAATTTCTTTGGTTAGGTTTTGATTGGAAAACCTCTTCCAATATTATTCTACAGTTGAGTTCACAAAAAACTAACACCAATCACATATCCACTTGTTCGCTAAATGAGAATTTTCCACTCATTAAAAAAATTATCACAATTTAATTACTATAGAAAATTAATAGCGAATTATAAAAGTAGAAGTATAAATTCATATCTAAAAACATGTTTTCGGTTATTCGATTGAACATGACAAAGTTTTTTGGAAAATTGCGAGAGTAAAAGGAGTTTTAGAATGAAATCACCAATAGTATGGAATTAGAAGATTCTAAATCAACCGAAAGATAAAAAACTTCACTCCTAATAAAACCACCCACCGTTTAATTACCAGTACTTAATACTCTTATATTTTAGTTGGAGGATTGCAAAGAAATTATTTTTCTTTTCAAAATTTTTGAGCCCCACTTTGAGGCCCTATATCTAATTTCTAAGGGATGTAATTTATTATTGAAATAAATAGCCGACAATTGTCATATTTTGGACCTCTTTATACGCCTCTGCTTTGTGTTGGTTCTGTATATTCTAATTTTACTTATTAACCTTCAAATTCAAAAATATACAAAAAAAGCAATTAAATGAACTGTTCTATTAAAGAAATATGTAGAAATCTAAAGAATTAATGTTATTCATACCAGTGGCTTTATTAGCTTTTTGTCTTAACCATAACCGGAACATGATCATAGCTTGTTGGGGATGATTTTCAGGATATTCTTCTTTGATAAGTTCAATATCCGACGGTGGAATATCCAATTCCAAAGCTAGTTTTTCCCAATCGTCATCGAGCAAGTTACAAATATCAGTTAATCTGAAATCGGCTCTATGAATTGTATCAGGTTTGCCTGAATAAAATTAATAAACAGGTATAAGAAACAATGAACAGTTACATTTACAGAAAAATTCAAGATTTCATGTTTCAACTGTAAAGACTCCATTAAGTCAGTAAATCCCAATAGTTTAAAAAACTTACTGATGCCTCCGTGCATGAGATAGCTGTGATCTTTATCCAAAGAAAGTAGATCTGATTGAGAGTCTCTACTAGGCAAAACATCTTTCGGTAGAACGAGGTTTAGAGTGCAAAGCGGAGTTTGATTAGGTTCGCCTCTTGCTACCTTAGCATCGCTCATAAATATAATGCGCCCAGAAGATTCTTCATCCTGAAATAAAGAAAAAAATATCGTTGTATTAATACAAATCTGATCATCCTTTTTTATCATATTAATCTCCACAGGAGGTCAGTAGCTCGTCGCTCGTGAGTCTCAAGCGGCTCTCTGTTATAAAGTTATGGCTCCCCAGTTTCACAAAAAAATTAATAATTTATTAACGAAATATTTCAAGTTCATAGTTTATAGGTGTGGGAGACCGTTGAACACATAGGCTTTCAGATAGGCCCGTCATGCCTCACTTGACGTTACCAAAGTCCGATGTTCTGAAAAGGAAAAGGAACTAGGGAACAAATATTAAATATCGGACAACTTATGGAAAAGGGTAGAGAATTTAATGTTTCACTGTTTTGTAGATTATCAAAAAGCGTTTGATAAAGTTAATTGGAACTATCTTTGGACCATAATGGAGGAAATGGGAGCACCAAAACACCTAGTTCACCTAGTGCGCAACCTCTATTAGAAAAACAACGTCAGAATCGACGGGGTTTACTCAGGGAACTTCAGAACGGACGCAGGAGTTAGACAGGGTTGCATTCTTTCACCTACCTTATTTAACGTATATAGCGAATATGTCATGAGAGAGGTTTTAGATAAGTGGCAAGACGGAATATCAGTTGGCGGAAAGGGGATCAACAACCTGCGCTACGCCGACGACACACTAATCATAGCGTCAACCATACCAGCAAATCTGAAATTACGACCAGACTTTCTCTGTTATCAGCGAAAACAATTCTCCACAAACATCAGAAATTGCATACTACGAAATGGTAAACAATTTAGTTAAAGTTAAAAAAATATGGAAAGACAAATCTATCAAGAAAACAATGAAACTCCGTCTAGTTGACGCTCTTATTTTCCCCATTGCAACGTACCCAATTGAAACATGGACTTTAAACGAAGCAGATGAAAACCGAATAGAGGCTCTCGAAATGTCGGTTTATAAAATACTCTTGCAAGTATCATGGGCAGAATACCGAACCAACGTATCCTTATTACAAGAAATTGGTCCACGTACAAGGCTGCTAACCAGAATAAACCGCATGTATCTACAGTACCTAGAACATATAGCCAGAAAATCAGGAACAATGGAACGATTTATCATAGAAGGAAAAGTAGAAGGCAAACGCCCAAAAGGCAGATCTCCAGCTTGATGGGTAGACCAAACAAAACCCTTAATAAATATGAGACTGCATCATGCCTAAAAGATTGTACAGGATAGGCAAGTAGTAGCAATATTGCTTGGAAACAACTATATAAATCAAATATAAATGGTGACACTTCATTCTTTTGAAGATATTGGAGAAATGAGGAGGAGGATATATTATTCATTTAAAACAAAAAATCAAATAAAGCTGTTTTATTTGCCAAATAATTGGGTACCAATGGGAGTATTTGAGAACGGCAATTATATGAGATGAGAACTTCTTAAAGGAGGTCTGGCTATTAAATAACGAGACTGCGAGCCTAGAGGGCGCCCTAGACGGGTGGGGTAGAAAACGAGTAGTGGATTGAGTATCTAGATATCTTGTCTATTCACCTCCCAAAACACGTTTCCATCACTATTATAATATTTGTGCAATAGCGGTTTGAAACGAACGTGTTTTTTTCTCATGCCGAAAACCATATCGTTAAATTGAAAAAAAACTCAGATTGAGTGCTATAAATTGTCGTCAGAGGCCTATTGGCACAATTCGCTATTTCATGCGCGTGTTTTTGAGTGGTGTAAGCGCTTTAGTGAAGGCCGAGAGAGCACTGAAAGTGACCAGCGCCCAGGTCGCCCTGTGACTGTTTCCGGGAACAGAGACCAAAATCAATAAAATTGTGCGTGCAGATCGTCGAATGAGTATCCGAATGATTGCCGAGGCTGTAAACGCCGAAAAAGAAAGGGAGAGAAATGTTATAAGAGGAATTACACATGACAAAATCTGTGCAAAGTTGATGCCAAAAAATCTGACCCCTGACCAAAAGCTGTTGCTTCAACGGATCTGCTCAGTTTTCCTTGAAAGGTTAGAAAAAGATCTGCTTTGAAAGGGACCCGATTTGAGTCGATGGATGCGGTAAAGCAAAAAACGGCAGAGCTCCTAAAGGCGCTCACCATAGAAGACTTTCAGCACTGCTTCGATCAATTGAAAAGTATGGAAAGGTGTGTGGCGAGGGAGGGGAATATATTGAAGGGGAGCATTCGAATGAAGAATAACTTTTATAATAAAAACCTTTTTCGTAACCAGTCTCGTTATTTCATAGCTTTCCTTTTGTAAATGATCTAAAGTACTTATCAATACAAAAGTAAAATGAAAATAAATTCGCAAATCTCAACCACTGATCAAAAAACAAGTGAATATACCCTCAATCTTTTCAATCATTAAACATGTGGAATCAGCTATCTTTCCAGATCGTGTAATAGGGTGCTTGCTTTTTGTATAAAAAAAATTATGTTATTTAATATAAACTTGAAACAGGTTATTGAATAAGGAAAAAAATATCTCAGAAACTGTACAAAATGTTATTAATAAATAAAAATTTGGAATTCAACAGTTAAAAACTAGTATCAATAAGGTGAAGCTTACACCTTATTGTTTTATAAAATCTTTACTAGAATTATCCCAATAATTTATTTAAAAAATGAAATGCCATTGTGTGAGCTTCCTACTTTCCGTTCTTGGGGATATTCTGTTACAATTGCTTCATTACTCATTATTTATCTTACCTGATCTCGTAGTCTCACAGTAAACGCCAAACGATTTTCTCTAAATGCTTTGAAACCCAGTTTTGGTTGATCTCCTGATTGTAATACGGGAACTACGTTACCACCGAATTCCATAAACACGTCTTTCCCTTCTAATACCTAAAAAGGTTTACGTTAATTTAAAAATTATTAACAAGTATGGTTTAATATTTATAACATTTAAACAAATTATAGTAACGATTTTGAAGAATATATTTACTTCTACATCTCGACTCTTTGCAATTTCAGTGAAATGTTCTTGATGTTCTAACGTTTTGTCTTCTTTGTCATCTGTCATGCAAAATACTCTCAACCTTGCCTCCACTGGTGATACTCTTTTGGCGAATACAACGAATTTTGCCATGAATGGAACGTGCATTGCCTGAAATGTAAAAGTTATCTATCAATTTCATTTTTTATACATGGTTTTTAATTGAATATTCATCAACATAAGCCTGACTTTATCGAGCTTTCTTCTGCTACTAACATCTGTTTGAAGATTCCTATTTCAAGTTGGAAACATCTTATCAGCATTTTCCACAATCCCATTATTCCATCCTAATCTTTACCTGCCCCTACTTCTGGTACTTACGAGGTCTGGCTATTAAATAACGAGACTGCGTGACTGGAGGGCGCCCTAGACGGGTGGGGTAAAATAAAAAAATACGTTTCCGTCACTATTATAGTATTTGTGCAGTAACGGTTTGAAACGAACGTGTTTTTTCCTCACCTTGTGTGACGAAAAGCAGGAGCAACGTATTAATCTCAAATTGACAAAAACTCCGACTAAGTGCTATAAATTGTCGCAAGAGGCCTATGGGGACAATTCTCTATCTCGTGCGCGTGTATTTGAGTGGTGTAAGCGCTTTAGTGATGGCCGAGAGACCACTGAAGATGACCAGCGCCCAGGTCGCCCTGTGATTGTGTCAACTCCGGAAACAGTGACCAAAATCAACCAAATTGTGCATGCAGATCGGCGAATAAGCATTCGGATGATTACCGAGGCTGTAAACGCCGATGAAGAAACTGTTAGAAAAATTTGACACGACAAAAGTCTGTCCGAAGTTGGTGCTAAAAAATCTGACTCCTGACCAAAAGTTCTTGCGTCAACGGGTCTGCTCAGATTTTCTTGAAAGGTTAGAAAAAGATCTGCTTTGAAAGGGACCTGATTTGGTTCGATGGAAGCGGTAAAGCAAAAAACGGCAGAGCTCCTAAAGACACTCACCAAAGAA
Organism: Diorhabda carinulata; assembly: GCF_026250575.1. Taxonomy (NCBI): domain Eukaryota; kingdom Metazoa; phylum Arthropoda; class Insecta; order Coleoptera; family Chrysomelidae; genus Diorhabda; species Diorhabda carinulata. Next base: position 25,622,761 of record NC_079464.1, on the reverse strand, counting down.
AACTTTTATCAATGAAAAAAACGTATAGAAAGGTGTGTGGCGAGGGAGGAGGGTATTATTAAATAGCCAGACCTTGTATTGGATGATATATCATAATCAATAGCAGATTTTCGTCAGTTCTGCTCAGGTTTCCTAACCATACTTAAGGATGAAGATTATTTGTGTTTTATAAAGCTTAATTTGATATTTGTTACAGTTGGAAAATCGTTTTTAAATTAACAGGTATTTGTGAAGAGGATGAGATTTTATTTTGGGATGATTATAATGTAGAAACTTATCATGCAAAAGATTCTTCGTGGACAATGTAAGTTGAAATATTACAAAAAGATTTACCAAAGAGATATGTCAAACTATAGATCCTCGAGAGAAGAAAATTAAAAACCAAAGGAATTAGTCGTCATGTAATGACTAAAAAAAATGAAATTCATTGAAGAGAAAATAATTCATAAGCTGTGATAGGTAAAAGTGCATTCGTTCTATTATTCAATTTACATTTTTCAAGGAAAGGAAGTTTTTTCTTGTTTTTGCCACTAGCTGTTAAAGAGGCTAAGGTTGATTTGATGTTGAAAGAGATAAGCGAAAATATTTGTTAAATTTACCTGATTATATAGTTCTGTGGCCATTCTTGCAGCATCGGTAACATTTCTGCAATCCATGAGCCAAAATCGCGCGGACACAGTTGTTGTAAATGAAACACAATCTTTTACGAAAGTCAAAGGTGTTGAGCCAGTAACGTCTTCCCATACAGCTTTATTTTGACCACCTGTACGAAATCTACACGTTAGAATTAAGCATTTCATTTTAAAAACTTCATTGAAATATTTTGGTGTTTGTAATTAAATTAAAAAGAAAAAACAGTAACTGATACAATTTTTGAAAAATGTTTCTCTACCGCAAACACATTCTCTTCAAACTGGAACTTCTAGGTCAAATCTATAATTGTAATTATCAAATTTTTTGTGTGATTTAGTTTACTCTTGAAAATCAATTAACCACAATTCTAAAAATTATTTAATATTAGGATAAAATAGAAGTAATATATCTAACATGATTGGACAAAATTTGTCAATCTAAAAAAACCCCCGTGCATGTAATTTTTTTTATGAAAATTGATAGTTTAACCTATAGGATTTGCAAAGACAGAAAAATGTTCTAAAACATTAAAAAAATCGAAAAATGTTTCTCTCTTATGATTTGCCTAAAGTGTATTCGATAGAAAATTTCATTATCTTTCAGAAAGAATTTACGCAATTTTTTGACCGGTAGAGTCAGGCAAGCCTTTTTTTAAAGTGTGTGATGAGGGAGGAAATTTCTTCTTAATTACATAATTTTTTTTATTTTGGTTTGCGGGCTCAGAAACGGCCGGAAATATTCAGCAAACCAGCTTAAAACCTATTGACTCCGTCCGAGCTAAGTCGATAGATTTTAATCTGGTTTGCTGAATATTTCGGACCGTTTCTGAGCCTGCAAACTAAGATAATCTTAAAGTAGACATCGAAACGAACAAAATAAAAAAAATCATGTTACGTAATGAGGAAGAAATTTCCTCCCTCAACACACACTTTAAAAAAGGCTTGCCCGGTCAAAAAAAATAGTTTGCGTAAATTCTTTGTGAAAGATAATGAAATTTTCTATCCAATACACTTTAGGCAAATCATAAGGGAGAAACATTTCTCGATTTTTTTAATAATTAATTTTTTTAAACATTTTCCGGCTTTGCAAATCCATGCAAACCTCGCGTTTTCAATTTCTATAGTTTTGGCACTATCAATTTTCAGAAGAAAAAATTACATGCACGGGGGAATTTTTAGATTGACATCTCTTGGACTATTATGTGTGTATAACATTCTGAAGAATAACTTTTTGAATGTGTACAAGTGTTATATAGTCATTTTTCAAAATATGCACTCTAATACCTTCACATAAAAAAATAAAATGTGTCGAACCTCACAAAAATGATCACAACTGTTCTACAGGGTACCCTAGAAGTTAATGCGTTGTTTAAGATAGCAATTTATGGTCTTATAAATAAATATATTATTTAAATAAGGAGGTATGCAATAGCAAATTCTCAAGTAAGATTTATATTATTTTTGTTTTATAACAATTCTTAGTATATTCACAATTTACACTATAATAATGAGAAGTTGTTACTGTTTGACAAAATATTTATTGAAAAATTGTCATATTCCAAAAGATTATAGAGACAGCAACTTCGATGAATAAAGGAGGACATAATCATTATCGTCGAAAATTGAAAAGATTTTTATCAAGCATGCTAAGAACTCAACATGAACTTCTTGCCAGAAAAATCTAAATTGTGTGTGCAATCTTTGCTAAGGCTCTCTTAGGATATTTGGAGTAAATAATTTGAACAAATCAAAACATGTGCAAATTTAGAATTTAAAAGACATATTGAAGAAGATCGGAGAGAATACATAAATGAAAAATCTAAGAAGCATGATTGGAAAAGATCGAATCAGGAAAAGAATTAAAAAAAAGAAAATGACGCGCTTGTAAAACGTAAGGAAGAATTCAGTTCCACACACTTAATTTTAGAGAAAAACCATCAAGAAAAACGGACTCTCTGGAAAACCTCCTAAAAGATATGAGGACAGTTGAAATCCATTTCTGAACAAATCGTCAAATCTTGAAGATATTCCATGATGATTACCGAAAAAACATAAAATAATGTTCAATAATGATAACTTCAATTCTGATACGTTCTAAAGATCATTAGAGTTGTGAAAAGATTTACAATCTGACATTATTATACGAGGGCGGTTCAAGTGTGATCGATACAAACGCTCTAACCTAACATTACCTAATCTGAAACCTTTATTTATTATCCAAAATATTCCAAATTTACAATTATTTTAGGTAATTTTAAAAATTACACATTTTTGCCACCTCTCCGGAAGCTTTTTGATACTTAAATCGAAGAATTTCTTGGACAACTCGGACAGCCAAACGCGCATGAACTTCTCTACTTCGCCGTTGGTGAATTTTTGACTTCCGAAGGCTTCTTTCAGTGGTCGAAAAATGTGGTAGTTGTAGGGTAAGACTTTCGGTCTGTTAAGGGGGATGTCCCAGTATCTCCCACCTAAGTTTTGATATTGTATCGAGCGTGAGACGCGCGGTATGAGGGCGTGCAATATTCTGGAGGAGAATCGCACTTCCCGCTGGAATGCTTCTCCGTTTCGAGCAATAAGCGAATTTTATGTGTGTTTTGAAGAATTTAGAGTAATATGCAGCATTTATGGAACGTTGTGTGCTCAGGAAGTCAACGTATAGCAATCTCCGTCGCGTCAGGCCAAGAATACAGTACACATAATCTTACCCGCGGACCTGGTTGTATTCGTTTTGACTGGCGCCCTCCTCCTTCTTCTTCACTCTTTGGACGACAACTTGCTTAAGGGAGTGTATTACTTCAGAAAGCAGCAACAAACTTTCAACCGCATTAATCTTTGCTCGAAGTTCAACAGTTTGGAACCCCATCACGTCGTTATTTTGCGATAATGAAGGTGTTCGTGGATAATAGAATCTACACTACCAATACTTATGCCGAGTTTAGACGAAATGTTTTTAAAAATTCATCCTACGGACATTTTCGCGACCATCTTTGAACGCTTTGGACCATTTAAATACAGCATACCTCGGACACTCACTACCGAATTGATTTCGTAAACGCCGATGAATTTCTGTGACAATACGTTGCGCAATCGCGGTCGGTACTTGGTGTTCTCTCATGGTCGTAGCACGCGCGTGAAACATGCGTTCACGACGAAAACTATACCACGGTGACACTAAGGGACTCAGCTAGAACATAAGCTACAGGCGCGCCATCTACAGCGTTTGTTTCGATCATATTTGAGCAGCCCTCGTACATATACGGTGTTGTAGGTTTACTATGGAAAAGCTTTTTTCTCTCACTTTAGTTATCTGAATTGTTAATCCTTAACTAATTTCTTCCATGCATCTATTCGATAAATTAATCGGTTAACTTCTAGGTCACTCTGTATATACAAATGTCAACAAAAACAAACAGGGATACTTTTTTTTAATTTGAAGATTGAAAAAGAAGCTAATACCTTTAAATGACATCGCATCTTTTTATATATTTTCAGTATGTGTTATCTACATCAAATTTAATTTTATATAAATAAATATACAGGGTGCAAAGGAACTTAATACCAAAATAATGTTATAAGTTCAATATTTTATCATCCGAGCTTCTAAATTGAAAAAAAATCTTATATTAAGATATTATTTTTAGATTTCATACACATAAATACATAAAATATCAGTAATTGTTTATGTATATCTTCCAATCCAATTGGCTATTTGACTATATTAAAATATGTTTCGAAGAACTTCTTTTAGTCTAAAAATTCCTAAATGACCTAAAAGTCTACTATTATTTGATTTGTGTAAAAAGTGCACGATTTAGATAACAATACTAGGATTGGAGGTTAGTTTTTGTTTGGTTCCTACAAAGGTCTTGCTGACATGGTAACTACGACGTACCCTCTTTTTCATGTTTTTTGACTTTACCTATTTTGTATTTCAGATAATTTTCCATATCCTTTTCCATCCATACCTCAATAAATAAGATTTTAATAAGACGCACATGCAATTCGAAACAAACTGTACCTACTAATGAATCAAAATACTTTAGATATAAAATGTAAATCTGAAAATTTCTAAAATCATGTTCATTTTTTCTACTACCCACGTAATTTTGGCTTTAAGTTCCTGAATACGCTGTATGTTATGTATTAAACACCAACACTTTTATGAAAAGCTTAGAAATTTTTTATTGTTCGTCTCGTCTATTCTGAGAAGAATTTCCCCCATTGTTTAATAGATAAAAAATAAACAAGTAAATATGAACACGTTAATGTCATGTCTTCATTTTTTCCCTTAGTCAAATTTCAATTTGAAATCAGTTATGTATGGATCATACTTTTATATTAAGTTATTCATAGTGGAGATCCTTGAAGCTCCTCTTTGTGGATTTTAAGCAGGCGGATGATTCAATACGTAGAAAACATTTGTTCCAGGCGCTAGCAGCACTCGGAAAATAATACATTTGGTAAAAATTACACTGAATACCACCGAGAATGAAGTAGCTGTCGAAGGAAGCCTATCCGAAAAATTTGAAACAAAACGAGGTTTAAAGCAAGGAGATTCACTACCAACCGTACTGTATAACCTTGTATTAGAAATGATCCTGAGAAATAGTGAATGAATTACAATAAGAAAACACAAATCCTTGCCTACGCAGACGATGTGGTAGTTATAAGTAGAACGACAAAAGATCTAGAAAAAATGTTCTACTCTTTGAAAAGAAAGCAAAAGAATATGGACTGCGCATAAATGAACAAAATACCAAATATATTGAGATGGGAAGGGATCTAAATAGCTGCAACCAATTGAAAGTAACGACAGAGCAAACCAGGGAGTATAGATTTGATAAAGTCCAGGAGTTCGAATACCTGGGAGTGACAGTGACAAACGAAGGAGGTGAAACCAGGGAAATCTAAAAAAGACTGGCGAGAGGGAGCCCTAGGAGGATTGTTAAGATCAAAAGATATTTCAAGAGCCGCAAAGTTACGCATTTACAAGACAGTTATACAACCAACGATGCTGTATGGCAGTGAGTGTTGGATCATGAACAAAAAAGAAGAAAACAAAATAAACATGTGGGAGAAAAAGGAGGATTTTCGGAGGAGTGCGAGAGAAAAACGAATGAAGAGGAAGAACGAACGCAGAAATCAAAGTACTGTATGGTCAAGCTGACATGGGATTTATGGTCAGAGCAAAAAGACTCCGTTGGATGGGACATATAGCTAAAATGGACGAAGACAGTTGGACGGAAAGATCCTTGTTAAGGGGAGAAGAAACGAAAAGGAAAAGAGGGCTTCCAAAGAAAAATGGATAGAAGCATGTGAAGATTTAGAAAGAATAGGAATAGAGAACTACCGTGAAGCAGCCAAGCACAAAAATAGATGGAGGTAAGCAGTAGAGCGACTTCAAGCCTTGTGCCTATACGACCTATTGAGCTGTTTATATATATGGTTACTCCTTTAATTAAGCTGATTGATTTCAACCCATTATATATGGAATCATTTATTATACTTCGATGATTCAAATAAAACACCCCTTAGTTAGCATTATAATTTACCATTCACTCAACTTTTATTTGGAGCGTATACAGGATGTTCACGTTAGTAATTTTGAAATCGAATCTAATTTTAATTATTGCACAAGAACGAGAACAAAACAATTTGTTGTCATAGTAATAATGTCACACAGTAAAGTTTAATAGTCTTAGAATGTACTAATTACGTCATTGTACATGTCATACATATAGTGTTTCAGAATAAATTGACTATTTAATGTGAAGAGTTAGATAGGATTTTCTAGCAAATTTCACAAATTATCTTTTATTGTTGAAATAACATTAACCATACTTAGTGTTGGATTCATAATGTGAATAAAATGATATTGAACAAAAAATTATTTATTTAGAAACTTTCAATTTTGCTATACGCAATCGTGAGATTATTATTTGGTAGTACACAGTAATAATCCTTATAAAACGTATTTTTGTTATTTTCCAAAAGTAAGTATATATTTCCATTGGTATAATAAGCAAACTGACCACAATTCCTTCAATTTATATGTAATTTTATTTGCTGTATAAAGCCAACTTAAAAAGAAGTATTTCAAATTACAATATTTACATAGTACATTGGTTTTTGCCAAAAGGTAATACGTAAAATACAAACTGATCAATCCAATATCAATTGCAGAAGACAGTTATGGGAGGAACAATCAATATTTCATAAATACGCACGACACTCATACCAAATTAGGAAATGAAAAATAATGTTTACTCCCCGTAAAAAATTCGGTACATCTAACAAACCGTCAGTCCACGTGGACTTGATGAATGGTAGATCAAACAAAATTGTCGGCAAGGGTTTTTATAATCTGCAATTGATATTAGAAGAACTATATCTATATTCCTCATTTGTATATGTATTATATGTTGTTTTTTTGCTTTATAAATCCAATTCGAGAAAGAATTTTAATATTACTATTAAAATATAAATAAGAATTACTTATTTACTTACTTAAGTTATTTTAATCTGAAACACTATATGATAGAAGTCACCTCAAATAAAAAGTAAATGCTTTTCAAGCAGATTTTTCATCTCTCAAAATGAAAATAAACGCTAATATTCAACAGAAAAATTCATTTTTCCATTTACAATTCAAAATATCATTGTTTTTCAGAAAGTATATTTTTGATCGTTAACTTTGCAGTATATAATAATTGTAACAAAGAGCAAGCACACTTCAATCACATAACATTTACGGAACTAAATTTACCTGATTTAGTTCCTATCGAAGCATGAATACGAAAATAATAGTTTGCAACAGTAAAGACAACACTGATAACAAGTAACTAAGTACCATTTACTAAGGACATCCAAAAGAGACAAATAGTCTTATCATCATGCAATGAAATACCAATCTGTATCACATGTAAATCGATGAAATAATATAATCAATGATATTATAGTAAAATTCAGTTGGTATTTTATAAAAAATATGGTCAATAAATTCTAGCAAATTACTTCAAATTTTAGTATATTCTTAATAGTCTGATAATTTTTAAATCGAAATTGGTCATATGTACCACATTTCCAAATTCAGTTCAGTTAACGATTGTTTTTCCTAAAAGATTTTCTAAAAATTACATCAGTTTTATAAGAGTTTTAACATGCGGATTATATTCGACGAATCTGTAAACATTATTCGATTCTAGGATGATGTGTTGAATTGAGTCATATAATATGACCGAGGCGATATGTTAAGAACTTCTTTATAAAAAAATACACTGTAATTATAAAAATATTCCAACATTATAGGGTCACTTTTCAGCATCAACAATTCTGATACTGAGTCTCGTTTCACCTTGAAAATACATACTAAAACAATGAAGATAAAATATAATTATTATAAATAAGAAATACAATACAAATAATTACATATATAAGTTAATTTAGTGCCTATAATAACGCAATTATTTATTTCCTCTATTACTATTGACGGGACGCATTTATAAAAACTGTCTCTTACTTATTTAATTTATTTAAACACTTTACACTACACTTAACTAATATTCAATTACATAATAATCAACTTATCGCTAATACTTTCTAATTCGTTCTGTTCACTATGACTATTTATTATAAATTAACTAAGCTGCGCGAAACGAACTCGTTTATATATCCAAACAAAGTCCTCAAAAATTCTAGAAAATAAAGAAACAAAACAAAGAGATAAATAGACCGACTTGAAAATTAGTTCAAAAGATACAACGTAAACATATCGCCTGCTATTATAAAAACTTATATACAAACAAACAACAAATTCCGAGTATATCAAACATGGCGCGCCTTCGCCGAGTATTAGAATTCCACTAGAACCGAACGGTACCGGCTCCAGTGCCTCTATCGCGGACTTGTTCTTAACATTACCCCCTCCTTAGATGGAAGTTTCTCCTGGAACTCATGGATAGCCGAGACTGGATGCTTCAATCGGCAACTGGACCCATTCCTGCACTTTCCGGTCATATGAAAATAACAGGACGCCATCTTCACAAGGATCTGATGATGGGGTGGATACTGGTTACTCGCTATCTTCGTCATAGCTAGTTTCTTCACGTTGGCTTCCAACACATGATCGCGGATGCTCTGAAGCGTTCCATACTCATCGCGGTAGGTGGATTGATCTTACAATTCATTTTTGATTACCAGGTAAAAGATGTACTGCGAATCGTGTTTGATTTTCAGCGTCTTGCCGGGAGCTGAGATCTACTTTTCAAGTTTCTCTAATTGACCAAACTTCTCGCAACTGGTTTACTTCTTCCTGTGGTGATGGTCTCCTTCAAATGGCGCTAGTCGACCTTGGTGAACTTATTTCGGTTTTCCATAGGGGATCTTGCTCAAGCAATAGATGACATCATTGATACTTTTTTTGATTAAGTATGGACCTTCCCATGATTTTTGTAATTTTTGGGAAATCCCTTCTACTCGTCGGGTTGTGCTGGCATACTTTATCCCCCTCTTTAAAACCGCTCTCTGTGGTTTCCGTGACGTATCATTTCTACCATTTTGTCGCTGGCAATTTGAAGATTCGAGCGAAACAATTCGTGTATGTCGTCCATTCTTTTTTCTCAATTGGATCGATCTTCTCCAGGTCGACAGCTAAATTCTAGATTACAAAGAAGCTTCACTTCACGTCCAAACAGGATTTTCGTAGGTGTTTCCCCGGTGGACTCATTGAAGCGGATCGATAAGCCATTGCAAATAGGGATTCTGATCCAAACTTTTCTGGTGGCTAGAAACTACTTGGGACAGATATCTGCCAATGGTCCTGTTCATTCTCTCGACCATTCCATCTTATTGTGGATGTAATGCGGTCGTCTTGGTCTTATTCATTCCCAGGAGAAAGCTCTTGCTTTTTCCATGAAACGAATTAGCAATATCTCTGGATGTATGTATCTTCGACAGTACGTGCAAAGTCCAAGGTAACTTGATGTTTATCGCTTGGTGGCGACCATACTGTATGAAGGCAATTTTCTCTGGATCCACTGTCACTCCTTTATTGCTCAATATATGGCCTAGATTGCCTAAATTCTTAAAATTCTCGTCAAATGCCTTTGCATGTGTCGATACTACAAGAGATATTCTCCTTTTTCTCGGGTGGATTCAAGGATTGACCAGCTACTGATATTATCTGTTCGAATCGGTCATGGGAATTTTCAGTTGTTATCGTTTGGCGGACTATAGCAAAGTCTCTTAGCCATGTTTTGTAACTATTTATTTAAAATACCCCACATCTGATACCAATGTAATGTTTTTCTTATTTATTTACACTATTACTACTTGTGGACTGAATTTATAAACACTTATTTAATTTATTTAAATATTTTACATTACATTTAACTAACTTACATAATAATTAACTTATCACTAAAACTTGACTAAATAACTTATTTAAATTCTGTGGTTACTTTTCTATTTTGTTCTGTTCAGTAAAACTATTTATTATAAACTAACTGAACTGCGCTAAACGAACTCATTTATATATCCAAAAAAAGTTCTCAAAAATTCTAGAAAATAAAGAAACAAATAAATAAATAGAACTTCCTAGAAATTAGTTCAAAAGAAAAAATATAAACTATCAAAGGAATTCCGTGTCCATGTCCCGCCTTCGCCAAATGTTAGAGTTCCACTACAACCGGACGGAGCCGGCTCCAGGGACATTATCGCGGACTGTTTTCTTTTAAATGGAATAATGGGATGTTCAGTACTGTGAATGCCTCACCTTAAGAGTTCACATCAAGTTAGTTTATTAGCATATTCATGAAATTAATTCTTAACTAATTTTCCTGTTTTTCAATTGGTGATTATTGCATTTAACAACGTATAATATATTCTCTCTCTTGGTATATCCTTTGATTTATATCTAACATGCTAGGAATTTGAACTTGAAGCTAAGTACTATAAGGTAGTGCAGTAAAAAGTTATGAAACAAAGCTAAAATTTTAAGGTTATTTAAATATACCGAGAAAAGCCGGTTTGTATTTCCTATTTAAATCTCTATAATCTAATCTAATGTGAGTCTAATGCAACAAATTTTTAATAAATTTATAACCTCAATAAAACTATTTGAATGAAAATATCTTTGTAATGGCGTTATTGCTCCCGATTTAAAACAAATATATTATTAGACTGAAAGCAGATATTATAAATCAACTGTGAAACCTGAGAATATATTCAATTTAATAAATTATTATCAAACATAAATATGGTGTCACTGTTATCTCCATTATTCTTAGTGTATTCGATACGAAATTGCCTTAGTTTTTTATTATCTTGTAGAATATTGTATAAGAATTTGACTAACTAGTTTTCTAAGGAAAGTATTTATATAGATCTATCATTTTGTCAAATTTGTCTTCGAAGGTTGCTACTTAAGTTTTGAGATATGGCAACACTGACGTGAATATGTCAAATCTGACATTGCCATCTGACATTTCTAATGGTAAACGTACTCAGAACCAAGGTTACTGGAATAATAGAATGTTTGTAACATGCGCATGTTTTTGTAAACAAATGATCAGCTGTTAGAACACCAGCTATGTCATTATGTTTAGATTTTTGTTTTGTTTATATTTTTATGCCAAACAGAACCTCACTAACATTATATTCGAGTTATGAGGATGTGTGTTAATGCTTGCTGATCTGGCTATACAAACGAATATATTTCTAACTAACGAATTTATTGCCGTTCTTACAGCTGTGAAGAATCGGTGACGTCACTTGTCTACTGAGCATCTGAGCATACTCTATTTGAGTACTTAAAACATTCATCTTGGTCAAAAAATGAAAATAAATTGCAAACATTTCCTTGCGATGATTTTCTATGACTTTCTACGTGGATTGAACCAACAGCAGTGTGCCGATCAACTCGCTTCGACTTTTGGTTTGCTGAAACACCATCTCGAACCACCGTATTTCGTTGGTTTTACTAATTCAATTCACTTCGCTGCAGGATGAATTTTGTGAGGGTCATCCAAAATCCGCAGAAAAAATCGATGATGTACGTAAATTGATATTACAAGAAGTGTCATACATGATATTAAATATTGCATAAACATCTGGAAAGTAAAAAGATTTTTTCGCGTTGGAAACCGCAAAAATTAAACGTTCAAAAAAAGCTCGTGTTGATTTCTATCAATGACGAATTATGGATCTATGCACATGAACTCGAAACTAAAGAAAAAGTCTAATCCAACAAAAGTTGTTCGTAAACAAAGCACTTCGAAGCAAACGGTCGCCTGTTTTTTCGGAATAACTGGACATGTCGTCACCGTTCCATTAGAGTAACATTCCAATAGTTTGCCAGAAGTTGAAGAAAAATCAAGGAAACCAAACGTAGAAGATGAATCATTCTCCTCCACGACAATGCGAGCTCTCCCACATCAGTTCAAAATTAAAAAGTCAAAACTTGAATTGATGGTCACTTGAAGAAGCAGTTGTTGCGTTCAAGGAGGTACCTCAATCGGAATTGAAAAAAATGCTTCGACAATTGGTTCAAACATATGCAAAAGTGTACTGATGTTAATGGGGAATATTTTGTTGTAATTGTACTTTTTAAAAATTAGAATGAAAATTGATGTTAACATGTTGTTCAAAATCAATACTGATACGTCTAAACGGGTTCAAACTTGTCACAGTTAAGTTGGAACCTTAATGTACCAATGATTTGGATTAGGCATCTCATATTTTGGGAGAGGTTATGAGACATTAAGATCATTGATTTCATATCACCACCCACCCCATCCTATATAAATACAGGGTAGTTTCGTAAGATAAGCGAAGCGATATTTTTCTAAATTTCTATGCCATATGAGGAAATGTTTTTCACTTGTTTTGATTTCAGGTCTCTTCTGTTATAAAATTAGTATTTTTTTAAAGTTTTGAAAGATAGATAAAAATTTTGACGTTTCGATTTCTTATAGTCTTTATCAATATTATCTTTATGATATTGACACTGACAATTTGCGTATTTATATTAATCAATAGATCACCTACATCATAAACACCAAAATAAAAATAAATTTACAAAAATAGAATAGAAATAGAAAAATAGAATTTACAAAATAGATCTATAAATTTAACTTTTTATTATTTAGGTTTTTTTATCATTTATAGCTTTTCCGTTCTTATAAATGTGAACCATTTCTAAAAATTCTCTTTTTCGTGTATTAGAATCCGTTTCAACAATTTTTGAATCTTTATAATTAAATTTATGTTTTTTCTTATCGTATTGATGACCTTTTAGTCTACTGTCTAAACACTGAGATGTCTGCCCTATGTAGACAGCGTCACAATTAGTACAAGGTACTTGATATAATTATAATATTACTTGTTTTGTTTTTTGGTGATTTATATTTTAGTTTGGTGAAATATTTGGATAATGTATTATGTCCTTTATGCCTTATACGACAAAAATGTGTAAATGCATGAAAAAATCCAGAGAAATAATATTTCCAAAATGTGACTCTCATTATCCTCCAAAACTATTTATTCATATACAATGGAGTAGAGGGTGATATGAAATTATCTAATTACCCTAATGTCTCCTAATAATAATTTCCAAAATATAAATTCATTAATGAAAATAGTGTAGCAGTTATTGGAATAATCCTTTTAACAAGATATTTTCCCTTGTTATTTAGTTTTAGAAAAAGTGGACACAAAACAGTACAGCTATTTTTAATTGTAGGTACCAACTTCAAAAATTAATTTTCACATGTTTGGACCACCTCGTATTTTTTATGAATAATTGATAAACTAAGCTAATCAGTTGCTATGTGGAATAAATGTTTGGGTATGCTGTTTAAGTTACTAAAATATATTTCGGCGAAAATTAATCATTTTCATGTAAGTTATACGCAAAAAGCTGAAAATATTATTTATATATATATTTAATATTTTTTCACATTAAATTTAATGTTTCTTTCAAATAGTTACACATATATATGATAGCTAACTAATAAGCAGTTGTGAACTCACTTATGTAAGAACTTAATTAAACATTTTTTTTGGAGATTTAAAAATCCACAGTTTTAAGAGGGAGGATTTGTTAAAAAAAGATTTGAAACACATAAGTTGGTTGGAGATTATTCCTACAAGTTAAAATAAAAATAAACGCATGGGCAATATTATACAAGAGAATCTAAAATTATTGGAAAGGTGGTGACAAGAAATTAATTATCCTCATTTCAGTAGAATTTATGATGGTTGAAAATCAAAACTGTTCCGTTATAGTTATTTCCGTAACTAGTTATTCAAATGTAGTATTTGCCAAAACGATCGCAATCGAATTTTGCAAATTACGCAAGTTGAACAGTATCTTTCTTTTTATAACGTGTTACATACAACGTTTTATATAATTTTGCGCTTTTATAATATTTAATAGAATCTTTAATTACAATGAAAATATTAATGTGGAATCAAATTGTTACTATGGAAGTAGGCCTTGAAATATTGTTGAAGCAAACAACGATTTTTCAAAATAAGTCAAAACAAATCCAGAAGTAATAACTTGAAATGTCTTCAGATAGCACATGAGACATTCCATTTGAAGTAAAAAAGTCTGCAAATGCTGCAGTGGGTAGTTTAATACCTGAAAAATCAAGAAGTAGATACGCGCTGGCCTACCAAAAATTTGAAAAATGGTGTGATTTGCAAAATATAAAAAACATCAATTGCTTATTTTTAAAATTTAAGAACTTTGTGGACTACATATTCAATGTTGAGATCTGAACTCACCATGTGCAAAGATGTCGATATGAAGAAGTCTATGGCTTTTGGTTTGGCTGAAGAGGCGGTCAGCACGATATAATGCAAAACATTTTTGACGAAGTAGAACGTAGACTGATTTATAAAAGAGGCCGAAGACGAAATATTATAATAGGGATTGCGAGAGCCTCCAGGAAGGCTGAACTGACGTTCCTACGAGAAGGTCGTGTATTTGATGAAGACATATTTCTTAAAAGTACAATTCCAGGTGGCAAAACATACGTTATTCGCGAATTTGTGGTCACAACTGGAAATATTGCTGGTGTTAATCTTGTTGACCTGCTAGCAATATTAGAGCTATCCCAGTTTGCTTAATTTGGACTAAAAGCACATTCGCGGTTTGAACAAAGTCGAAAGAAGAAATATTTTTTGGCATCGATTCATAACTCTAGATGAAACCTGGATTCACCACTACATTCCTGAAATTAAAGAACAGTCAAGACAATCATGGGATTGTGCTTATCAACTATCTTCCAAAATGTAAAAGGAGAGTATTGGGTACCATTTTTTAATAAGGTAAAGGGAGAAATTGGAAGAGGCAACCGCATTCAATGAAAAATAAAATGCTTTTCCATAAGAACAACGCACCTCTCCACACTTCGGTGATTGCCATGGATGAAATCCACACATTGCACGTCGAACTGTTTGAGCTGTAAAGCTCGACAGATTTTTTGTGGGATATTATAATTAAAAATGTGGCATACAACCCAAGAGCATAGATACCATTGGAAAATTACCAGCAAAGATTGCTCAGTACCTGGATCTACCTAAAGATAAAGGATAAACAGGTCATTGTTTCAGACGCTTGTCTGGAAGACATTCAGAAAATAAAGCAACACGGAAGTGGTGAGCAATGAAAGAGGAACAATATACGATTCAACTAATGACAATGGACACAGATTGTGCCAATTATCAGAAGCGCTGAACATAATCATATTATAAACAAAACTTGAACATCCTAGCAAACATAAAGTCACTAGAAGACACCTGGCAGGAAGCATAGAAAATCAAATAGACCATATACTAGCTACCAGAAGTAAAGGACACCAGATCATATACAGGGGGAAACAGACCAGTACTTAATAATAGCAACAATAATAGATACAGAGCTAATCAAAAAATACTATAGCAAAACAAGATCAAAAAAAAATTATTCGCCAATTTGCAAGTTCTTTGCTGAAAAAAACAGAGATATTCATTTCTACGAAAGTAGTTTTATAAATAATTCGATGAAAATTGATAATTTTTGCGTCTATAGGAGGTATTTATTAGCTTAATTGCCTTAGAATAACGATTTGGTAGATTTATGAATATTTTCCGGGAAAACTATAGCTTTTACAAAAAAATGTAGGGGATCTTTTTATAACGTGGTATTTTTTATTTTCCTTTATCTTCATCACAAATTGAAATAATGGGAAATTTTCGATTTTTTTTTTACTTTGGAAATGCGATGAACCACTGAAGTTTTTCTTGCATCAATTAGTATACTTTAAAGTACTTGTAAAAAAAATCAACCGTTTTTTTATAACTTATTCTTTTGGAAAAAAATTGCCGCCACCCACTGGGCTATTAGTTTGTGTACATACATATGAACGTTCTATTAGATCTAAGTTAATATGTATAAATCTGAACTGTATATATATGATGTTGAAGTGTATTCGAAGAAAATATTTCCAGTGACCTTTGTTCTGACACGATACCTGTACATTTCTGGATTTATATACATATAATATGTATTGAATAATATTAGTCCCTGTAATGATTTTAATTTCGTTTATTGAAATTGAACCATTTTTGTTTGAAACGAGTTGTATGTTATCACATAGATTTGAAACATTAATTTCGTATTATATAAGTGAGTTCACAACGCAGACTTCCTAATCTAGGGTAGAGTGAGCTTTTGGAAATTTTTCAAGTGACAAATAGAAGATATAAAATTAGAGGAATTTTAAATTTCAAAAACTTACCTGTAATAGAACACAACAGTCGAAGTGTAGCGTTTGTAGCACCTTGATACTGGTTGATCATGCCTTGAGTGTGAGCTTTTGGAGCTGGCATACTCAAAGTAATAGCTTTATGGAACTTCCGTCTTCTTGGTTCTACAGTCACGATTGGAGATACTGCCACTCCATGGCCGAGGAGCTTGGAAACAAGTTCAGGCTCAATCGCTTGTGCCTAAAAAATCAGAATGTTCGAATAGATTATTAGACAATTTTTTTATTCAATTATTAGAATTGTGAACTATTACTCATGCTAAAATATGTGAATATATTTGTAAAATATTTGTAGAATGCCAAACTTTATTGCTATGAGTTATTCATTATCTGAAACAACATTCTTTAGATTTTGTTCATAGAATTTTAGTTGATTACCTGCAAACCAACTCTGATTTTCTTTGTTAGAGCGTTAGGAGGGAAGACTGCTTGAACAAGTGGTACCGCAATACTAGAGACTGTACCACCATCTGGACCAATTGCATGTACTTCTTGTCTGACACGAGAGATGACAGCAAAATAGTGAGGAAAGTCATTCGTTAGAATGCGTGTTATTCTGTTGGTGTGTAAATCTTCTATTTGACTTAATTCTGAGGAAAAAAAACGAATATTGAAAAATCATTTTAAAATTTATATTATTTGTTGAATTAAAACATCTCTAGAAGAATATGAATATGATTTTTTTTACAGGTATGAATAACTACATACCACAAGTTTAGTTATTTTTAGTTTTGTGCATTTTTTAAAAGTTTAAAGTTTAGTCCAATCTACCAGTGCTTTTTCCATTTTTCTGCAGTATCAGCTACAGAACTATGGAAAAAGCACCGGAAAAGATTGTAGATAGGAGCAAAACCAATTATTGGAACAACCTACAGGGGCTGAGACAGGTAAATATTCTTCTGGAAAACTATACCAGAGAAGATCTTCTAGATGTATCAACCTAAGTAAGAATAATCTACGAATACTATTAGAAGTCCTATCGAGGCACTGTCGCCTCAACAAACCCTTGAAGAAGCTAGACCTAGTGTGAACCACTAAGGAACTCTAGAGCACTACACCTGTGTGCGTATGAAATAGAAGACGGAAATCTTTGGCAACTAAAGCCATCCCACATTCGAGACATTTTTGGAAAGGAGTAGGATTAATGGGACAAAATAGATCATTTCGGCCGCAGTGTATACGAAACCTCAAATCTATACACACATACAAGTCCAACCTATTTATCGACCACGTACAGGTGAAGTAAGTAGGTAAGATAACTTCAAATACTTAGAAAGTTAGTTGAAAGTAAAAATGGATCTTACTCGGGAAATTAAACGCGACATGGAATAGTCTAGCTGTGACAAAGTACGCGATCTGCAGAGTCTGCTAGTAAATGATATAAGTTGGGTGAATTCAGTTTGTTGTGAAGAGAATAGGATACAAAGAAGAAATAGAAATATATGGGAAACCCTCAAAGCACAAGTATTTTGGCTTTATCATTGGAAATCAGTAAAAGTATAATTTTCTCGAGCAATCAACAGCGTAATTTCGGGATACGATACTTTGAAGAAAGATGATTCATACTAGGGATAATTTTGTATTTTTTTTATAATTATTTTTTGTATATTTCCTCAGTGTACTAAATATATGTTGACATACCTTCTCCATCAAAACTATGATTCAATACATCTTGTATGGCTTCTTCACTAGCCTCTAATGTATGTTCTTTCCAAGTTTCACCATTATCAGACCTCAAAACGATTATTTCTCTTTGTTTTCCTCTTAAAGAAGCAAAATGAGGCACTTCAATTATAACAGGTCTGTAAAAATGAAAGTGTCTTAACATGGTAACAAATATAAAAAAAAATATTTTTTTAAACTATGGCACTTTTCATTCTGGGTTATATTTCGCTTTTTAATATACTTTATAAACGCTTTCTTACCCTAAAAATTTAGCACCAACAGGACCTAATTCCAATAATCTGCTAGCCAATGCTTCACCCTCCATTAGCGGTGGAGGAGTTGGCGTTCTCTGAGGTCTAACATAACGGCAAGTAATTCTTGTTGGGCTAGAAGCACATCTTGGAGGTACGATTACTCTTACACCCGAATGACGACATCCTCTCATAGCACCTCCTCTCGCATCAACGATAAATGAGACCAAAAAACTATAGAAAAACGGTTTTTTAATGCTATATATTTCAATTTTCGTTCGATACGGCTAGATAATGTTAAAATATATTATTTATATGGGAATTAATCAAACATATTTTTTATTAATTTTATACTTTCGCGGTCCCCTCGTTTTTTGGCTCTAGAAAATGAATTTGTTATTAAAATCTGCGTTTTTACGGTGGATTTACGAAAAAAATATGGGAGATTTCATATAATTTGATGATTTTAAATGTGATCATAAACGCACTTCTTCGCATATAATTGTTCATAACTTGTTTACAAAGCATCAAACGTTATCAACAATTATATGTGAATGGTTGGATTTTCATGAACATTTAAAGCCCTGAAATCAATATAAGTTTGCATTTTTTTATTCCCATAATTTCTTTCGTAAATCCGTCGTAAAAACGAAGATTTAAAAAAAAATCATCGAAATCGGATGATTTTTCGATTTTATAGATCCAAAAAACGCGGGGACCGCGAAAGTATAAAATTACCTTTTTTTTTTTAATTGTTATTTGTTTGCTACATAATTTACTTCATCATACCTCAAGCCTTTGTTGTTATAGATGTTTGAATGTTAATGTAAGGAAAACTTGAACTTTCATTATTTAGTTCTGATCAAGATCAAAATTACCTTCTTGTACTGACCAATTAGAGAACATTTAGATCGAGTTTAGGTCAGTACATACTGATATTTGAGTCAAAGATTATTAAAGAATATGCCGTGGTCCTGCATTATCCTGTTTTCTGGTTATATACAGATTCTTTTTAAACTTTCAACATTCTCTAGCCGATAAGAAAACTTCTGCACAAAACGAATCAAACGGCAAATATTAAAAAACAAAATTGCACAGTGAAGAGAATAGTAAAAAAAAAAAGGTAAAAATGATCTCGAAACTTGTCTCAATAGATATATTAAAATGATTAGGTTTTTAAACGCTTTAAAAGTATACAGTTATTTAGATGTTTGTGATTGGCAACATAATTTTGTGTTGTTGTTATTCATCATTGACTAATTGACTTAAGGTTTAAAAATCAACACATAAAAGTGCAAAAAACCTGTCAGATTATCAGTATAAGGAAAAAAGATAACTAAGAAATTATTAAAATAGTGCTCAAATTCTTTCCGGAATCAGAACTTTTATGATATCAGCACCGATAAATTAGTGGACGAAATTGAAGAAAACATTGGACAACTGAGGAAAAAACATATCCTTTTTGCCTACTCAGGCATACTCCATCAAATGGAAAAGTATAAGTTAACACTGAGACCAAAACCAAGACCACTTATCACACTGCAAGTCCAGGACAAGACGAATCTGTCTAATGGTCTCAGTCTTGCATTTGCTCATCACCAATGTTTCAATATTTTGTCAACTTAATAATTCCTAAATATCGGCTTATACATCTTCATAATATTGTATTGTATAAATCAGAAAACAAAATATTTTGGACCATAATCACTGTTTTATATCGTCTTTTCACGACACAATTAATAGTAATATCAAATAATCCTATTAGATGCAAATTGGCAGTCGATGGCGGAATAATATAGCAGGTATCAAGATTAGATTACCTGGGAGTGAATATATCTAGTGGAAGAAACCTGACAGAGGAGGAACGAACAAAAGCAATGAAACAATCAAAAGTCAGCGGCTGTCTGAGAGATATAGTGTGGAGAAACAAAGCGATGAGCTCCCAGAGCAAGACCAGAATCTATAAAACGTGTGTGAGATCTATTCTCACAATTGCCTCAGAAACCAGAGCCGAGAAATCAGCAACAAAAAGAATAATGAGAACCACAGAGATGAAAATACTGCGAAACATCAAGGGAGTCACCCTCGGGGACCGAATAAGGAGTGATGACATAAGAGAAGAATTGGACGTACAGGATGTGGTGAGATGGGTCAGGGCACGAAAAAGATTCTGGAGGGATCACGTAAAAAGAATAACAGAAGACAGATGGGCAAAGTGGGCTAAAACTCAGAGACCGAACACACGCAGACTTGTAGGCAGACCACCAAAGAGGTGGTATGAGAGCTGGAGTTCAGCTTCTCAGGAAGATCCAGGAAGAGGGCCAAACGTACAGGATTAAACAGGTCCTGGTGCTAATGAAAGAGGAAGAAGAAGAAGTATGTATCCTGCATGAACTACGACTAATTTTTGCCCCTTCCACATTGGTTTTCCTAGACTTTCGTTATTGTTAGATCGACACTCCTTACAGTTGTTTCAATTTTCGTAATATCGTTGTCCTCAATTCCCTAATTTTATGTTGCTCCATCCGTAGGCTGCTGTTATTCAAAATTTTCTTCCGGGACAGATGGGTTCCTTCAAATCAATCGACACAGTTATTAATTAGGATGACGTAGTGAACTATCCCATGAAATTGCCTGGATTATCACCTTACAATTTGCAGTTAATAGTAGGATCAGTAACATTAATCAACTTAGATTGTGCAATGGAACAAATCTAGCTATGAAAAAGGTGATAAATAATGTCATCGAGGCAACAGCGGGAAAATTCTGTATGTCTGTTAATATCAAATTGAAACCTTATAAGTAGCCAGTAATGCAGGAAATCTCTGTTTTGTAAGTAAGCAACATCATGTGTAATTTATCGAAAACTTCATTCATACCGAACATATTTTTATTTGTTTTAATAAAAAAAGGATTCCATTTGTTTGTTTTAAGTTTATTTTATACAAAAGTTTAGGTCAGCTAATTTAAGATAAATATTTTTGTTTATTTCGTTGTTGGGTGATCATTAATATATGAATATATCTTTGTGGATTTAATGGAGCATCCGGTTCAAAAAAATTTAATAGGTACCATCGGTGGATAGTTCGATTAATGTCATAACAAATTTTTCATGAAATTCATTGTTGAATTTTAGATCACATCATCCTACCAAATTCTATTCTCAAATCCGAGCATCGAAAATAATTTATGTTAGTGGAATCACATACGAGGTCTAGTTATTATATAAAGGGGCTAGAATGACCCCTTTAATGTACTCTCCTCTTCTAGTTTCTATTAGTCAAAGCAATAGTGGAATTCTTCTTTTATAAGATCATTAAGAAGCTTTGATCTCGCTGTACGTCTTCCTTTAAGGCAGACTTGATTTTGGCGAAAAGAAAAAGGCAGATTGAGCATTGAGATCTTTTTCGGAAGCACAGATATTCTTCATGTAAAATTTTATTGATAGTTTGTTTTTCGGCACTGTTCGGGATAATAATACCACGAATAAATTCATCAATTTTCGTTATGGTTTGCGCAGTTGACATAAAGACAGAGCGACGTTGTCGATGCTCTCCTGGTCTACAAAAAACCATTAATACCATCTGAAAACACATCCAAAAGATAAAGAATTCCAACAATAGACCCATTTCAACAATTTCTAGCATTAATTTAATATTGATCGATCGTCCAGATAAAAAGAAAAAAAATCTAGCTTCTATAGAAGAATATGACTACAGCGACAAAACTGTTTTCACCACTTGAATATTAGACATTCTGTGCGTGCAATTTCATTATTCAGAAAACAGATATCGTTTATTATTATCATTTTTTAATTAATTTTGGAGAAAACAAAGAAATATCTGTATCGATTCACAAAATATTACATATTGTGCACAAATATTAAAGTGACCGATTATAATTTTTCAACAATTAACTACAATATTACCCTTCAAAGTGACCTCTTAGATATTTTATTTAGCAAGGAAAAGTTTAGTTATATTTGTATGTAGTTTAGGTATGATTAATGTTATTTCGCCACAAAAAAAGTAAACAAGTGAAAATGTGTGAGCATATACACCTTTAATAAACGCACTAAAGCGAGTTTAATAGTAAAGTTACATGTCGAAACTGTCGACTCTCGTAATTCCGAAATATTAACCGTATATTAGTCCGGGAGGTAGCGTTGCAAATCACAATCACATCAGGTCGATTAATTCATGTTGAAATTAAATGTTTACTTCACATGTTGGAACATAATGAGCCCTATAACTGCTTCCATTTAGTAATTTGAAATTTTTTCCATTCTGAGGGGTGGTTTTTGGTGGTTGCATTATTGAAAATTATTCCATTATCAACCTTATATAAACTAATCAATAAAATCTAAAATTGATGGGTCTGAAATTACCATGTAAAATGTAACGCTATTTCCCGGACTATATCATTTTATATTGTGTGTTGTTTTTAAGAATAAAAAAATGAAAAGCAGCACAAACTAAGAAAAAAAGCAGAATGTGTTAGTACACACAAAAATATATTCAAAACACGCGTAAATTCCAAGCACATGTATACTACAAGATACTTTATACAAAACTTACTTTTTCCAATTGGAGACACTGTTGACACACGACAACACAAAAATCATGTTAATTGTAATACTATTTTATAACTACGTCAGTGGAATTCATTTAAAATTGCAATTGATATACTGCTTATTCAATTTACCACAACGATTTTTTTTATATTTCATAAATAATTTAATATTTGAACTACAACTATAATATATTTTATTACAAAATATGTGTAAAGAAATGATATTCCTTTACTTGGAAACATGGTTTGCTTTACTTATCTATAGGTTATTGTCTAGTCTATGGTAGAACTGTCGTGAATGTCACAATGACATTTTCGGTTATTATAAGTTTCGATGATGTTAAAATATAGAGGTTAAATAAGTTGGTAGATGTGAATAGTTTTATTTTTAAGAATAATTTCTTATTTGAGAACGAATAGAAGAAATAAAGTTTAAAAGTCGTTTCTTTGTTTTTAAGTAAGATTTAATGAAAGTGTAAAAGTAGTCTATTAACATTAAAGTTCTTCCAATATTAATTGCACTCATACCATAAAGAAATGGAA
The DNA here is from genome assembly GCF_026250575.1 of Diorhabda carinulata. Taxonomy (NCBI): domain Eukaryota; kingdom Metazoa; phylum Arthropoda; class Insecta; order Coleoptera; family Chrysomelidae; genus Diorhabda; species Diorhabda carinulata. Next base: position 25,599,283 of record NC_079464.1, on the reverse strand, counting down.
AATAATGTTTACACCCCGTATAAAAATTCGATAAACATCTAACAAACCGTCAGTCCACGGACTCATCATCTCCACTGTTTACCAATAAAAACATCGAATCTTGAAACACACATGCATTTCTATTAGTCGAAGGCGTATGTACACAATTTCTTCGAAAGATTCCTGCCAGACAGACTTCGATAAGCAGCGGCGTCGTTAGGTGAGATTAATTTAATTCATAAACTCGTAGAGAAAGTTCTAGCAGCTGACCGCCAAGAGCTTTGGAAAAACTATGTTGAACATGTTATAAAAAGAGAAAATGAATATGTGGTATCACCCTCTTTACAACCCATAATAATTCAATCAAATAATGACTCTAGTTCATACGGTTCTGAATAGCATGATTATTTATAAAGATACTTTGGAAATAATTTATTTTCCTTCATGGTTTTTGCTTTCGTTTTCCAGGAAAAAAACGAATAAGGTATAAAAAGGGCTCAGTTCACGTCTGGTACCCTGTTTAAACCAAACTCCCTTACAGGCAGGTACATTTTACTCGTCTATTTACGTTTTATAATTTAATATTCAGTTGTAGCAAGTTAACGTGGTATAATAATGATTTTTTTCTAAGTTCCTAGTAGGACCACAATTAAGTGCACCTGTCTAAATAACGGGGTATAATGTCGTCCAATTTATAATGATTCTATTACCTTACACTTTCTCGCAAAAGATATACATATTTTCAAAAGTATTTATAATAATAAATTTATGAAATGAGCTATCTACGCCTATGGTAGATCAACCAAAATTGTCGGCAAGGTTTTTTATAATCTGCAATTGATATTGGAAGAACTATATATGTATGTAATGAAATTTGTTTCTTTGTTTTAAGAGCTACACGTTTATTTCAACTAATCCAATCAATTATCTTATATATGTTTAAGATGTAGTGTGTAGATGAAGTAAGAAACTTTTATTAATACCATAGTTTCTATTAATATTTTTTGATTTGTCAAGATTAATTGATTTTGACTGTCACCGTCATTTCTGGTATGAACTTGACATTGTTGTACATAACCTCAACCACAACATTTTGTCTTTGCAGTTTTTTAAAAACTTTGTGGCAATGAACCCAATTTTTTGTTGTACAAAAAAATATCTATGTTGAACTTGAACTGAATAAATTTAATTATCAAGTGACATACCATGAAATTGAGACATATTTGTCCATTAGTATGTCTAGCATAAACAAGATAGTACATGACCATTTGGACGTAAAAATATGTTGGATCCGCCATAATTTGCTCATCGTTCGAAAGAAAGTTCGATTGGTGCATTGAAATATTGACAAAAAGATAACAAAAAGATCATGAATATATTTGTACATGTCACGAATTATGGGTCTAAGCATATGATACTGAAAAAACATCAAGATTAGCCTAATCCAAGGATATTTAGAAGAACATCAAAGCAAATGGTTGCTTGTTGTATTATCGTTCATGTTTCAAAAGTAACGTCAGAAATTGTCAACTTGAATAGTTCTTGGAAATTGGAAAAACGTCAAATAAAAACCGAATACTTCTTCGTCACGAAAATTCGACTCTCACACAGCTGTTTTGATTGAATTTTTAATCAGTCAGAAGGTCAAAATGATAGGCTGTCCAAACTTACACAGTTGGGGTGCAAAAAAATGTTCGAAAATTAGTTTAATTGCATGGAAAAGTGGTTTATTTTAATGGAATATATTAATAACAATGAAACTATTTCCTTTTTTATTCAAAACATCTCTACAAATATTTTTGGCTGAATTTATCGAAAAAGAAAGTATGATCTAATCGAGAAGTGAATTTTATGCGAAAATTTGTTGAATAAGTCGGAAAATTATAGATCATTCGACAGTTAATTGCTGAAAAGACATATTTTTTTCTTCCAACATAAAAATAAAAAAGTACACGTACAACCATAAACGATAGGAAAAAGAATTCCCGAAGATAAAAAATCCAAAAAGTCAAGGTCAATTGTTAGTAATTTTTACGCGTTGTTGAAAATAGTGTTTTGATCGACCGTTTAGACTGAAGGGATGAAGAGGGTGTTATTTGTCACAAGTAACGTTACACTTTGTGTGTGAAAAAGAGAATGAAGCGAGTGGAGCAATTTCACGAACGAAATAAACTTCACTTTCAATAGAAATAACGTACAAAGTTGTTGTATAATACAATGGAAAGAATTTTTCAATAAATTTCCGTTATCTCTCTTGACAGCTTTGACGTTTTAACAATAATTACTGCGCTAAGTAAAAAATTACGTATACTTTTCGTTATACAACTAAGATCGGAGGCGTTCTGAGACAGATTGCACCAAAGAAAGGGACTACCATAAATAGTGCGAAGTACAATGATTCTTTGCTCAACAAGCCGCGATTCTACACAATCGCCGAGGTCCACTCTCAGAGAAAGTTTGAGTCAACGCCCAGGTCAGCACACTATCGAAATAATCAACAGGTTGAGTTTCAAGACTCTGGAATACACTTCCTCCCAAACTTTAATCTGTTTTGGGAAGCTTTTTTATGTAAAAAGCAAGCACAAGAGGGCAAACCCTATTACACTCAGGTAGTTCGTGTGGTGCTAATCGTGTGGAGGTGCCTGTGGATATTGATCTTAAGCTAAAGTCCCAATGAATTGACGTTCTGGGCGTCTGAAGGCAAACTCGGTGTTATGAGTCACGTCTGCTTGCCGAATAGATCGTAGATCTTGCAAATACTGCTACTGGTATTATGTTGGACTCTGCCGTAGTATTATCGATAAAATAGAGTCACGTGAGCGACCTTTCTTCTATGCTGTCCAAGTTTCTCGTCAATTCTTGATCACCGATAAGTCGAACTGCACTCTTCTGTATTTCGAGCATCTTCAGGGTATACTTGGGAGCCAAGGTCCAAATCGACGAATAAGGGCCTTGTAGAGGATTAGAAGCTGTCGGGGGGCATATAGCTTTTTGATCTTAAAGAGGGCTCCAAGTTTGTGTGAAAAAGTCTTAGCTAATTCGACCACGTGACTATACCAGGACATAATACACCTAACCTTAAGACCCAACGGGCGAATTTGAGGTGCTGGTGATATTTTATGTCCCGACCGAACCAAATCCTGAGCTGCAGTGCCAGCCTTGTTTGTCTATCTGTTGTCTGCATACGAAAACTTATGGCTCGCTGGAAAAATAATTCCTTTAATGAACACTCCTCTTAGTTTTATAAAGTTGTAAAATGAGACGTGTAAGTAATTTTTGAATTATTTTTTAACGTTGTAACAATAATTAAGGCAGCGAAAAGAGCTAGATTTGAATTAGAATCGAAAAAAGAATCTGTAATGTGATTTTGCATATTCTAAATTGTCTTTTTGGCATATCTAGAAGGGAAAGATTCAGTATTGTGTGAGCACTTTAGAGGGTATATCACTTTTTTCACTTTTTTCTTAAGGGGTTCACTCTTCAACAAGACAAATTCAAATTATTGACTAATTTAATTTTGAAACATAAATACTCAAAATATATACAGTTACAAATAGTAGTGAAAATCGTTGTGGTACGGTTTGAAGATCTTTTGATTTAAGCAGTAAGAAACAATATAATTTTTAGTAATTTGGTATGTTATGCTATATTACTATGTGTCGATTATAACTGGAATTATTATAATAAATGCACCTTGTAATTGTTGTTCAATCAAATACGAAATACGAGTATTTAAATATGAGTTCACGTAAAACAGGATCTACAAGCAAAGTAAAAAGCGTTTGAAATCGTTTAAAACTTTTTTGTGATTAAATTGTGTTTTAAAGATTTGTCGGGGTTTTTTTAAGTTTCATAAAACAGACTCCACAACTATAGTCTAACAAACTAAAACTGATTAATCAGCTACATTATCGGTTAAAAGCATTCAATTCAAGCGCTAGTGAAGGGATATGAAATATTTATAATCGCGCCCCGCGTAACCCTTTGTATCCAAATAAATTCTATACGGTTCAGATCGTCATAAAACGATGGCAGTCGTAAACCTGTAATATCATATTTACGTATCGAATGTTCTTGGCTCAAAGTAGTTTGATATTTGCAATCAACTCAAATATAAAATGTATAAAAATGTAAATTCGACGACTATGATAGAACTATTACAATAAAGATTGATCTCAGAAACGTTCAAGGACGAACTTCAGCCACAGTCACTTACTATATGATTCAATAGAGGACTTAGTTCTTTGCTTTCTAATTGATATTTTTTTCAAAATTAAATCCAGCATTTAGGCATATTTCGTCTAAGTAGTGAATTTTCTATTTTGTTCGCAAAAACGTTAATAAACTGCGGGGACGATGTATATGACGATTAGTCGATTAGCCATTATATAGTCGGAAAGAAACTAGCAGTGATAGTAATAAGTCTATAGTCTAATAAGTACGAATGCAATTGTAGAAGACAGTTATGCGAAGAACAATCAATATTTCATAAATAAGCACGGCACTTATACCAAATTAAGGAATAATAATGTTTACTCCCCGTATCAAATTCGGTAGACATCGTATAAACCATCAGTCCACGTGGACCAATCATCTCCACAACAGACAGCCTGCGATAAGCAGTGGCGTCGCTAGGTAAGATTCATTTAATTCAAAAATTTCTTTAAATAAAGAGAAAAATGGCATTCTTTAGACCATAGGCGAATAAAAACAATGAAACTGCATAGTGTAGTGAAAATAAAGACAGGTATGAATTTAATAATAAAGATTTAGATATACAAGCACAGCAAGTTATTTTAAATATATTCGAATTTTTGAAAAATTAGAATATTCAGAAATCTGATAATGCAATCATCAAGAATTGCTGAATTAACTTAACAGTTAATACATTTTCCATTTATCAACTATTCACGAAAGAAGTTGCTGTGGATCATTCACAGAACATGTAAAGAAAAACTGAAATCAGTGTAAAGTAAAAGTTGGTTTACAGTAACTCTAAAGTTTTGTGTCCATTATGTTCAAAAAAATATAAAGTACAAGTTATTCCTCAAAGTGATAAGAAAAACAGGTTAAAAATAATGATGAAATCTAGTGAATAAAAGTTTGCTCCTGTATCTATTGGCACTTCTGTACGTATTGCAGTTCCAGAGGTTGACAGAGGACGTGGTGACAGATGATTAGGTTAGGTTAGATAATGAGGTTTATCAAATTGGTACCAAGAACTGAATCTTAGAACAATTATATTCTCGATGTCAGATTAATGTGTGTCCAAAAGTTCTTCTTGATGCAGAGAATGTATCGAATACGGAGATTGCACTACGGTCAGTTGCTAACCTTCAATTCACGGGAACCGGCCAGGGATTTAAAAATGGCCTTTGCAAGAAAAACTGTACTACAGCAAGATATAGCGTCGTTCAGAGGTCCACACAGTCATTTAAAATGGTTGGTGTGTTATGACGGTCCCCATGGAACAACAGAGGACAGAGCTTGAGCTAAAAAATATGAAAACACCAATACGCTGTGAAATCAAATGTTTTTAGTACCGATATTGTAGCTGACTAATTTCTTTTTTAGTTTGTTAAACTTTAACATAATAGTGTTGGGTTTTGTCCACTTTTTATTTAACCAAGGACTAAATAATACCACTGGAAGGCACGAGAAAATGTAGCATAATTATAAAAAAAAAAATCATATTAATGCCTACATAGTCTTCATTTGAACAAAGCACCCTTCCTAAAACTTTATGAATGCTTCACCTCATATTGCCATATTCTCCTATTTTGACGTAACCAATTAAGTATTTTTTTCTCCTGTTTATAGTAATTAAAATAGTTTTTATTCACTCCTCATAGTCCGTGAATATCAAAATAAAAAAAGAAGGAAAATGAATCAAATAACATTAAGAACACTGTCGATCTCAATGACCCCAATGTACAATTACATAAAATCCCTTAATTTCCTGTATTTCAAGAGAAAAAAATGGTTTCAATGAATCATTTCGTTTAATTGCGGCCAGTTTTCTTCTCACTTTGGAATTTTACTTTTCATCTACTTACTGAATACACTGTTTACACCACCACTACACCAACACTCACAATTACACTGTCTGACGCGCGTTTCGATAACCAAGTTATCGTCTTCAGAAACTGATGGTTCACCTTCAGTCTCTGAAGGCGATAACTTGGTTATCGAAACGCGTGTCAGAGTGTTGTGTTGTGAGTGTTGGTGTAAACAGTGTGTTCAGTATGAATATCGTCAACGGTTCTAGAAATTCCAACTTACTTTCTTATTTGATCGGAACTAGGTTTTTCTATTCTGATAAGCTGAACACACAAAATATTTGAAGTGATTACTTATCTACATATTTACAATCATACAATTTACAAGTTGTGCATTTTGAAGGTTACACCAAAATACCACCAAACTAAATAATTAATTGAATAACAATGGGTAATCACAGCAACCGTTTCCCAATATTTACAGTCAAATTAAACAGTTAATTTTTTTTATTGATAATATAGGTAAAAAATAGAAAAATCAATTATTAATTGAAGAGCTTAATGGAACAAACGATTAAAGTCAATAAAACGGTGCAAATAAAGATTAACTACTTTTTCATATTATGGAAACGCTTAGAATGTAAACATTTAGAAGTAAACTAAAAATATTTAAAAATTCATAAAATATAGTTGATCTCTGAAAAGAAGATCTTCATTTAAATGACCATATTCAGAAGATAATGAATTAATTATCGAGGAAGGAACTTTCCAGTTTTTCGTAGGTCAAGATATGAGAGGATGTTTTTTACAAGGATATTACTTAACTGGATGATTCGAATCACGTATCGGGCTTGTAGGTCGCTTAGATAGCTTAGTATATAGGTTATGTCTATATTGATATTGACAGTGTTGCTGGAGCTGATTCACCACTTGTATTGACAGTACCTGAGAAATGACTGCTCATAAGACAGAAGCCTTTTGAGTTGATGGTTAGGCAGGGTGCAGTAGGCGTTCGTGAATTTTCAGATTCCATTGTTACAGACGAACTTAGTAGTTTGACAAAAAAAATCGGGTTTTTTTACTGTAGCTGGAAATAGTAAGAGCAATTTAACACCTAGGGAAATAGTTATGTATTAATTTCATCGAAATACAAAAGCCAAAATATCAAAATTGAAAAACAGCCTAAAGAATATCTACCTAAGAAAGCACATGACTTAAACCTTAGAAAGAAATGATCATATACTTTTCCCCCTACTATGATGAGAGAAATCAGATTTCAATGTTTGTATGGGATATATATATTAATAAAAAATTTTAATTCTGTTGTTCTTTTAATAAAATATTACATTTGGGAAACGGTTAATATTGATATCTATATATTTATAACGCAGGTTAATTGGTTGTGCATCATTCAGTGCTTATATATAAGTAATACCGATAAAATCTGGTATTACTGGAAAAGTACCTTTCTCTGCACAGGCCAGATCCGTGGCTTTTGACACCCAATCGACTCAAAGTGTGTTCTAGTCGCGCCAAGTCTCCTCTGCACAAGCTTAAATACATACACACTAACTACTATCGCCTAGGTAAAGGGTAAAGGATAAAACTATAAAGGATATTATATAGTGAAACCACATTCCATAATAGTATAGGTGTTTCATAAAAATTGTTTTGAACATTAAATTTACAAATGCATAATTAGTAAAATAACCAATTTCTGTAAGTAAATAATTCATGTTCATTTTTTTGATAGAGTGTTTAATATATTTAACAATGACATAAGAAAACAAAACGAATAATTCTGTGGTTATAGCTCTTCCAATATCAATTGCAGATTATAAAAACCCTTGTCGACAATAAATAGACGAGTGAAATGTACCTGCCTGTAAGGGAGTTTGGTTTAAACAGAGTACTAGACGTGAACTAATCCCTTTTTGTACTCCATTCTGGGGATCGAAGTTTCCAAGCCTAATCTAACCATAAAGGAAAATAAATTCTTTGCAAATAAAAAAATATTTCAATTCCAAAGTTTCTTGGAATCGGTTATTGCCATCCGATTATTCAGTTTTTTGTGCTTAAAACCACATGTGTTACTTCTAATGTCGCAACCCCTTTCGTGACTACTCGTTAAGCTTATTCAGCAATTCTTATTATGATTGCATTAATAAATAGCTGTGTTTGTTTATCTAAATCTTTATTATTAAATTCATATCTGTCTTCATTCTCACTACACTATGCAGTTTCATTGTCTTTATTCGCTATGGTCTAAAGAACGTCATCTTTCTATTTATTTAAAGAGATTTTTAATTAAACGCATCTTACCTAGCGACGCCACTGCTTATCGCAGGTTGTCTGGCAGGAATATTTCGAAGACATTGTGTCCAAGTGGCTTCGACCAATGGAAACTCATTTATGTTTACGATTCGATGATTTAATTGGTAAACAGTGGAGATGATGAGTCCACGTAGACTGACGGTTTGTTAGATGTTTACTGAATTTTTATACGGGGTGTAAACATTATTTTTCATTTCTCAATAATATGAGTGCCGTACGCATTTATGATATATTAATTGTTCCTTGCATAACTGTCTTTTGCATTGGAAGAGCTATACCTTATGTTCTCAAAATTATGAACTACATTTACATTTCTTATTATCCTTAACCTTATCGTTAATAATTTCAATTAAACTGATGTAACAAGAAACTTTTATATTGAGAAAGTAATAAGAAATTCATGAATTGGTTTCATACATTCCATCCTTTATATGATTTGTTTGAGGAAAGCCTAGAGGGCAACTAAGCAAATGGACGCATTACCAATGAGATTGATGTCTAAATTTTTTATTTAACCCGGAAGGTATTTGTATGTAATATTTATTTCTAAATATCTGAGAATCAAATTAAACTATCAATAAAAAATTAGCCCATATAATTTTCATAAAAACTAATACTTAAATAACACATTGCTTTCTATCCCATACCGATAAAATTAGTACTCTTACATCAAAAAATTTTTTTTGATAAATTTTAAGCCTACAAAAAGATGAGATACACCATAAGTATTGACTTATCGGTTCATTCCGCTTTAAATTTTCTTAATGTCCTAGGGGTCTCCAAACTACGGTTCCCCAGTACCATCAATCCAGCTTGCGACAGCTCAAGACTAATGTCATCAATCAATGTTTCACTGCTGTTACAATTGTCATAAGTTGAATGGAAGAGAATGAAAAACTTAACCAAAGTATCTAAGCTCAAGCACTTTTATAACTACCAACTAACTAATAAAACAAAAATTGTTTTTCATCGATAAGTGTTTCTAGTTGGGGATTAATTTAACTTGCACCAATTATTAAAGGAGATTCAAGATGTTCATCGGTCAATTTAGATCTGTAAACATTCTTTGTGTATTTCATCTTGAAAACGTTTTCTTACACAAGTATGTAGTACCAAATACAGAAGACAACCCACGAGCAAATTCATGCAAATTATCAAATTGTACCAGCGGAAGACTCTTAGAAAATTCCAACAAAGATAAATGTTGATATTTGTTCTTAACACGTTGAGCCCTAACCAAAATTGATAAACTTCTCCTTGAGTCCAAATTATATTTGTTTTTACACTTCATATGGGGTGTGGATACTAGGAAAAATGAAGTAACAATTTGTTTGAAATAAAAAGTGCAGGAAAATGATATTTTTTGGGTGCGGTCCATGAGCCCACTCTGGGCTCGATGAAAAGTTTACTATTGTAAGCATTTTTATATTTTAATTCGAATTTCGCGCTCTAAAAAGGGAATTTTGAGAGGTTAGGTTGGTAATACCGATCGAGACTTGCGTCAGATAGATGTAAACACAATAAAAATAAAGATCATTTTGAAAAAGTTTTTATTTTAATTTATTCTGGCCATTCAAGAAATAAGTTTACAATACTAAAACTTTCCTCAAGTAGTCCTACGGATCACACACAAAAAACTTGAACTTTTTGTGCGAAATAAATCTTGTCATTACATTTCTTTGAAGTGAGACCTACTTGCAGTTTGGAAAACCAAGGTTTGGTGAAACTTGTTTGATTTATGACCCATCCAAATTTTGGATAATATTCACAACAACACATTTTGTCCCTTAGACCCTCGACATGATTTCAAATAAAACACGCCGAGTGGTCCATAGGATATAGGCTATTAGGAACGTTCAGTTGTGGGCCTATGGACCGCACTGGAGCTCAACGTGTTAAACATATCGCTGCTCTGTAAATCTATAATTTCCACTTGGAGTTCCGGAGCCAGGGTTTCAATGTCACAATCAAAAAGATTAATTTCAGTTGTCACTACATCAAAGTCTGAGAAATGAGTATCGAAATTCAGTCACAGTAGTGTGGCTGAATGTTTCATATGTTTTGAAATGTGTGAAACATTTTTAACGTAATTTGGATTGAAATAGTATTATTTTCGGCCTGAACCTGAATTTAATATTGGTTTATAAATCAGGAAGATTAAGATAAATAAACTACCGGAATTGTCGGTGATTCAACCCTGTAGATATGATGAAGTTAACAACTGACACAATTCCGCAGTACTGATACATCTGTTGACTTATCCAACCGTTCAAGATGCCTCATACAGTTGAGATGATATATTTTCTACGAAGTCTTGCACCTTCCACGGTGTTTACTGACAAACTGACACCTTTCAATAAATTAACCTTTTCGGGGCATATTTCTTCAGCTACTGCAATCAAGCATTCTTTTATCATTTCTACCATTGGTTGCAGACTCTTGTTCAGTATTTACTTTTGTAAACAAAGATTATTGCGATTTCAGTCTGCGCTTCAAAGCTTTAAATTTTTCCATCTGCAAAATTCTTATATATTTAGAATAATTTTGATGATGTCTCGATTCTTAGTGGAGTTATATTCTTTGAGAACAGCTCATTGGTTTCATTACAAATTAGACATAGCGCCTTATAACTGCACTCAATCACAAAATATTGAAAGTTTCATTTATCTTGGAACACCCTACATTCTTTGTCTATTTTTCGCTTCTTTTCCATACTTATAAATCACATATAAAAAAAAGTAGACATATTGTTTTTGCCTTTGGATACCGAAAAATTCTGCTGGCCCTAAGGCTTCAAAGTTTGGAGACCCCTGGTTGGAGCTATAAAATTCGATATCGTCAATAATTGTATCTAATATATCAGTTGAAAATTTTTTTCAGATGCACTACTGTTTAAACATAAATCGATAATGTGATAGGAAGCAAAATGTATTAAATTAAGTGTGGGATTTCATCGAATGAGGTAATCTTATTTCCATTTCGTTAAATTCACAGTAAAGCGTTAATCACATAAAATAAACACCTTACTAAGCTGAACAATTAAGAGAATTGATCACTGTAAAACACACTGTAACAATCATTTGAAGTTCGTCAGCTTAGCATAGTTGTTAATGATTTTTCCAATATTATTTCCACTTAATACTCGATAAGCTTAAAAATGATTTCAAACCAGAAAACTTACCCAACTGTAATCGGTTGACGATTGATATCAACATTATCTGGAGCTGAATGTATGTTGGACGAATAATATTCTTTAATATGTTGCGGAGTGATGATCAGTTCGTTACTGTGTTGAGATGGAGCTAAAACAAAATATAGATGATACAATAAAAGTTGATATAACAATAAAAATTGAAAGAATTTTTTTTAAAAACCACTTTTTGAATACAATTGATCTTTGAGAATAGTTGAAAGTTGAGAAGTTGAAAAAGTATATTTAGTACAGTAAAATGAAATTTTGGATAAGTGTTACCACAAACTCAAAATTGGCACACATTTTCATAATAATAAGTATTTGAAGGGCAAAAAAAAATGGTTTATCAGAAAATGAGTAGCAGAAGGCAAAAAAATTGAGTTCAAAATACGTTTCGCTTATACTTTGAATTTGGAAACACTTGAGCATTTGAATACGGACCAATGGAAGTCAAAAAAATGTTTCAATTGTTTTTTTTTTTTAAATAATCTTCCAGAAAGACCGGAACATATAATTACGGATCAATGGGAGTCAAAAAAACGTGTCGATTGTTTTTTTCTTAAAAATAATCTTCCAGAAAGACTTTTACATATAAATTCGGATCAATGGGAGTCTAAAAAACGTTTCGATTTCTTTTTTTTAGAAAATAATCTTCCAGAAAGACTTGAACATATAAATACGGATCAATGGGAGTCTAAAAAACGTTTCGATTTCTTTTTTTTAGAAAATAATCTTCCAGAAAGACTTGAACATATAAATACGGATCAATGAGATTCAAAAAAACGTTTCGATTGTTTTTTTAAGAATATAATCTCCCAGAAAGACCTGAGAATATAAATACTGATCATTGGGTGTCAAAAAAAACGTTTCGATTTTTTTTTAAGAATATAATGAAAGTCAAAAGAATAGTAAATTATTCAAATCAGCTCGAGAACTCGAATTGCGAACAGTGAATACAAATTAGAATAGTTAAACTTAAATTATATATAGTGTGAATGAATTCGATATAAGATAAAAGTGAATAAAGGTGAAAAAATAAGATTATAATATGTCAGGCAGACAAACTGATGAAGTTCGGTTTAAGGATCGTCTATTTAATATGGAAGGACACTAAATCGGGTACTGCCAAGCATGATCTCAATCACACAATGAGTATATATAATGAAAAATTGTGAAAACTGTATATATCAATAGATGAATTGTTACATATAAAAATAGTTCATATAGATACAAAAGACTTTATTATAGTTCACTTTAGATTTCATCAATTAGGAATTAGATATGAATTTTCCCGTTAAAATGAGAAATTTTTCTTCACAGGAGAAGTTATATTGCACGGAAAATTTAATATATAAGTATGTAGGATAAAGTTTTAGGTCACTTCCAGGCTCTTAAGACGATTTGTTGAGTATGGGTTTAGTGTTCAGTACGAATGTTATTTAACGGTCTATCATATAATATCCTTCATATTGAAGTGAAAACATCTTAAAGATAGATGTAGCTTAACTATTATATTATTATTATTTACAAAGTAACTTTACAATATAAGTTTTTAATGTTATACAGAGTGAGTTTTATGTATAGAACGCCTCAAGATACTGGATATGTACCTAACCTAACTCCAAAATTATGGCATTTAGTTATAGAGAATATTACATGAAAAATAATCAGTATTTCATTATTTTTCCGGAAAAAGAATAGAACTGACAACAATGTAGATACCATCATAAAACCGGCCGTATCACAAGACCCTTGCGCACAAAAATTTATAAAAATGGTACAAGACGTTTCCGAGATAAATGAGGCGTTCCATACATGAAACTCACTCTGTATAAACAATCTGTATGCATTTTGTAGGTATAGTACTTATATGGAATTTTGCAGTAGAAAATAGAAAGCTAAAAGATTTTAATACCAATTATAGTGATTATGACGATGGAAATTAGATATTAATTAACAATCAAAAAGTTGATAAACCACTTACCTACAGAATTTCTATTATATTCGCTCTTTTCATCGCTAGTAACGTCCAGTCGCATAGATTCATCACCGAAACCCTTCATATCGTCCACTGTCATATACTTGTATTGCTGTTGGTCTAGTAGCGGATCATCACCTATATTCACAAAATATTTTTATATTACCTTTATAAAACCCTATGAAAACATGAAAGATAATATACACTCTCGGTCAGATATCGATGGTTTTGTGATAAAAAGTATTAATAAACTGATAAAGTTGTTTCATTATTTTATTTAGTGATAACGTTATAATGTGGAAGGTGTCGTAACACATTGCATTATTGTTTGTTTTATAGTGAATTTGAATAATTAGTAATTTCGATTAGATAAAAGTTAAACTGCAAAAAAACGCCTTCAAAATATTGAAAGATATATTAGACATTTACGATCCAATTATTTTTAAAATACGTTAACAGTTATGATATTTGCTAATTATAATTAATATATTTATTTACGGGATATTCCAATGATAAAGATTAATTTAATTCAAAAATAACGCATTTTTTCAACGCAATGATATATTTATTACTTCGTAAAGTATCCGCGAAGGTATGACAGTCGCAGCTACGTACATAACCTCTCATTTTAGACCAAGGATCAGCAACCTGCTGCTCGCGAGCCACATGCGGCCTCTTTAGTTCCATACGCAAAAATTTGTAATAATCGTTCTGAATCTATAAACGAAAACTAGGCATCGATTTTATTTCTCAAGAATTGCTTCATACGTGCATGTGAAGAACTGTTTCTTTATTTCAAAAACAAACCAGAAATCTTGAAAAAGATCAAAATTTTGCCATAATCCGCCAAAACAGTACAATATAAAATAGCTAAAATGTCTTCAAATTTGTAGATGGAAAACATTCAATTCTCTTCTGCCTTATCACTTACGACATAAAAGACAAGGCGCATGACAATGCATCCCGAAAAAGTCACTGTTTGGTGTGAATTATGGGCCGGTGGCATCAATCGTTGCAGGACTTAGTAGAAATATTGATTTCCGTCACATTGGTAGTGAAAGCGCTGTGCCGAATAGACGCAAAAGGCTTTAGTTTCGGTTCTTTTAAAAACGATCCGTAGAATTCGAACTCCTTTGTGGGATAAATTGTATTCAGCACTGGAAGAAAGAATCACAGAACGAAGAGATATAAGACTATTTTCATTTTGAAAATATTCACACCTTCATATCAAGTGAATTGCCTAAGGCCGACCGCCCACGATGCAACTGTTTTGAAACAAAGATTCTAAACCAGTTGATCTCGCAACGGTTTGGCAACCTCGGCAACGTATAACAGCGGGGTGACTCCAATGAAACTAGTTTGCAATCGGTTGTACGTGACCATGATTCTGCGGTCGCAGTTGCGTTGCAGGTGTTGTTTCATTTGATTATCATATGTTTATTTTGTTTTGTTTTTTTACAATATGAGTGATCAAGAACTGAACCTCCAATTTGAGGGAGAAATAGAAAAACAGCTTTTGATCGGGCATTCGATAAAAAGTTATAAACTTTCTATTTGTCTGAGATAGTTCTTGTGCTGCTGCGATTAGTCTAGAGTTCACATTTTGACTTAGGTATGGATCAATCAATGATGTCCTCTTCATCTGTCTGAATACATTGAAAAATTTCGTTTCACTGATGCATCAACTGATTACGAGTGCGTTCAAAAGTTTTATTTCGATTGCAAAACTGTTGCAAGATCAACTGGTTTGTAACCTTTGTTTCAAAACAGTTGCAGAGTGGGCGATAGGGCTTTGTTAATGTTTTTGTGTGATTCTTGTTTTAAATCTACGAGGTGAAGAATAGCCATAATCATGATTTAAAATTGCTGTACAAAGTTTTTTACTCAATAAAACCAACTTTCACAGTTATTGAGCGGGCTTTTCCTGTAACCGGAAGTTTCGTTACAAAAGCTAAATGGGTGATTCCATTATAACTGTGATATTCAATGTCCTGTATTGTTTTTTTGTACTAGTCATTAATTAATAATCAATTAATAAAAATTTTGTGTTAATTGAATAATTCTTAAGATATTTAAACATTATTTTTATACAATATAACTTGCCACTTAAAGAAAACTTATACTACATCACTTGAATGTCAGTACCGTGTCATGTCCATTCCTAGAATTTACCGATAAATTATTAATTTTTTTTGTCGTAACAAATGATTTAAACTAATTACCTTATAAATTCTAATGTTTATGATCAAACTGAGGAAAATTGATGCACTTGTTGTTTAATATCTTAAGTTACCATGTCAGTACCGTGGATAAATGAGTCAGTACCGTGGAACTCAAAATCCGACATTTGTGTCTTGCTCGTGATACTTTGAAGTTGTGGTAAATTCCTCTTAGAGTTTTATTTTTACAGTAAAATAGATGAATAATATGCATAAAAAAGTTAGAAAAGTTAAATTTTAAAATCTTGAAATTTTGAATACAAAAAATCACAGTTAGAACGGAATCACCCAAATATAGGCTGTTCGAACGTTCTTTTTACGCCTTGGTGTTTTTGAAAACTTTCATTGATAAAGCTACATCAAAAATGTACATTAATAAACATCAATTAATGTATTTGATTGTTTCTAATAAGTTTTATATAAAATATAAGTTTAATAATCTTGTTTAATATAAAAAATAATTTTTGTTTAATGGAATTAGAAAAAGTTTATTTTAATTATTTAGTAGAAAATTAAATTAAAGTATTTTATTAATAAATATTGAAATAATCGAAACAAGTGGATATAAAGTTTTAGTGTGGTGCGAGAAGCGCACGTGCATCGGACGCACAGACACATTTAGAAAACATTTCGTGCATCTAGTGTCGAATCCGAAAGATCGTTCGACGAGCGCACAAGAAAATTTGATCTGACATATGGTTAGGTTAGGTAAGGTTAAGTTAGGTTAGGTTATGTTAGGTTAGGAGACTATGTACAGTAATAAACATTTCAAACTAAATACAGTGATTCAAGATACCGTCTTTATACCTGCAAATGTGCGCTCGATGCACTTTCCTATATATTCTGTGCGCTCCAACCACCGTGCGCTCGATTCACGTGCGCTCGATGAATGCAATCAAAGTTTTATTTAAATTTGACGATACCTGGCTACCCGAGTCTACCCGGGTATTGAGGAAAATAATACCCAATACCCAAACTTTATGAAGGGACCTAAATAAATTTATTTTTTTTTGTTGAAATATTAGAGATACATTAGATTATACTTAATGAAAGTTATTTTTTCACTGTTAAGATAATAAATTTATATTAATGATATTATGTTGATCCTAGTAATAAAAATAATCGGAATTAGTGATCAAAACCAATTTTCTTACTTCTCCATTTCACTATATAACAAACAACAAAAAGCTAAGTAGTCTTTGTACCAATCACCTATGGACAATTAACCTATTTATGTTTTATGTGACTCCCTAATGAAACGCGTTAATAATGATTTGATATTGGAAATTAATTGATGGGAGTTTGTCTTGTTTTGTTTTAACAATAATGAAATTCATTACTTCAATATAAGTTTTGAAATAGAATTGAAAAAATAAGTTCATCATTATCTTGATCGGAGAAATCATCGTCGCAGTGTGTGCGAGAAAACAACTCAATTGCTCTCCAGAAAGTCAATGCAGCATTTTTTTGGAAAGTTTGTGATCTTCCCACTCCTTTATGCCTCAGATAATTTTTCAAGAAGAAATTAAGTTAGAGTCGTGGATAATACTAACACTAATCACACTATTTATTACTATCACTAAACCAACAACTATGATCAACAATGATCTGAATAATGAATGATTTTATAGAAAAATCACGCATGGTAAGTTTTGTTTTTATTTCTACAACCAGAAAAAATACTAAATAATTTGCATCCCCCCCAAAATACAGGCTCTCGGAAAACCTATGTTTCTGCGAGAAACTTGAAAGCTTTCGATTAAATCGATGAGTTAATAGCTTTATTTTGTAACATCTATATTTGCACCATCTAAATATATCAAATTTTCTATTTGCAACTCTCTAAAAATCGATAAAAATGATTTTTTACGGGCGAATCTGCTGCTCCGAAGGACGTACCTACCACGTAGGAAAGAGTTTGTTATTTTGGACCATTTTTTTAAAAATTCGGTTTTAAAATGCTTCTTTGAAAATAACACAAGCAACAATTGCATTAAATGAAACTATATTTATTTGACTTCACATATAATTAATAAAAATCAACATAATTATAACCATATTCAAGATAATTAACATCAGATATTTGTTTCAATTTAATCAACCGGTACGATTAATTGGTAATTTGGACAAAACGATGGAAAATCTTACTTTGATTAAAAAGACTTAAAAAAACAGTCAAACTTCTGAATAAGTTTGAAAAAGATTAATTTAGATTCCAGTGATGTTGGACAAACTAGCAGACCTGTAAGTGCCCGATTGGAAGAGCACCTAACTCATGTAAAGTATAGACGGAAAATTCAGTATTGTCCAGTACATTGTCAAATATTATTGTAACTTTATAGCTTATTTTACATGTTTTCACGCGAGTAAATTATATTCTTTATAGATACATAAACTTTACAAGTTTTAATTTACGTTTGGTCTCCGAAGACGGTAACTTGGTCATCGTAACGTACTTCAGACACTTGCGAGTGCTGGTGTAGCGGTAGTGATTAATAGTGTGTGAAGTACACATCATGCTTTTACAAATAAAGTCTACGTTATTGCTATCAAGATCACAAACGAGAAAATATCAATTTTTCTTAATTTCAACTTTGTTATTAGGAATGATTGTGTGTTCCAAGTAAAGACATTTGTAACCTCGATCGTCGCGACTTTTTTATGTAATTGATTTGTGATATAACTGCTGATATAAATGATATCCTGCGTATACAAAAAACGTATCTACGATCATTGTGATTAGCGTTTTCATTAATGTCATTATCGCTTCGTTGTTTTAACGAATAGATCACTTATTCTATGCTCGTGTAGAACGTGCTTTAGATAAGTTAAGTACCGTGAATGTTAATCAATGAGAAAATTCATATTGTGATCACTAAACCATTTCAAGAAACTTCAATGTTACTGTTCATGCAATAATCAGCATCTACATATAAAGTGCAAATTTTAATTATAGAAAGAACAAATAACACTCGGACTTACGTGTATAGGTCATGTGTCCTTGGTAGAAGGGTAGATAGATGTGCTGAGCATGCGTTGGTCGGCCATAAGCAACTGGATGCTCGTCCACTCCGCCTGCATGCAATCAACCACCACCCTTAGCGGACACACGCTTACTTTTGTTTTTGTTTTTTTTTTAATTTCTACATTTTGACTTTATACAATACGCATCTAAAGCTTATTAACCTTCTTTAAATTTTGGAAAGCACAATTTAATCCATAAAAATTGGACTTATTTTTAAATTTGCCCACATAATCGTTTTAGTGATATCAAGTGCGAACCTACCAGACAACTTAATCGAAACATTATTCAAAACAAAAAGAAAGAAGTGAAATTTATTGATCCCAAACTTGATCGGAAGGAAAAGAGATATAAAAGATAAAATTAACGTTTTATTCATGAATTAAAAAAATTTCAAAAAAGAGCGAGTGAATTGAGCAATTTTGCGAAAAAAATGAAATTTATTTTTAACACAAATTACATAGAGATGTTTGTATAACATGTTTAAATAAAATCAAATTTTAATGTCGTTAGTAAATGATTTTTTTGACGTGACAATAATTTGGTTCGCAATAGATATCTTGAACATGTTTCTGTCACCAAATTCACGCGCAGTTTTAAATTGTGCATTCGTGGTGTTAATAAAACATGTTCATGATTTAAAATCATGTGTCCGTGGAGCACAGATTTCTAATTCAGAGCGTGTTCTGAATACATCCAATGCATTCTCGGACTTGAGTAAGGATTTTCAATCCGGCGCATGTTCCTGCATCCTACTTGGCATTTTTGTGATATTTACAATGGAAAAACATGTTTTGCATTGAGTTTCTCCGGAGTGTGAACCAATTAGATTCAGCATAAGGAGAAATCGGTACAACTGCGGCAGCGTTGGTTGATGAAAGTGAAAGTGCAAAAGGTTACAAGGAAACCGCAGAGAACATGCAACGCCTACGGTTGATTAGGAGGCGTTTGAAGATGTAACGATTATCCGACGCCGATAAAAGAGCCTCCAAAACAACTAGATAACTGTTGGGAAAGTCTTGGTAGGCCGGTAATCGAAGAGGGATGAATCAATTTTCTTTTGTATTTTGAGTAAAGAATCCATCAGTAAGATTTGACATTATGTATAAAATGAATTATACGGTATTGCTTAGGAGAAAGCGGAAGTTGTATTCGCATACCCAAGAATTAACCACTCGAGCTCAAGATATTTTTTTGGTGAGTACGTATATTGTAGTAGAAGTTGGCTTTATTTTTGATCAAGAGTCACATGAATTAAGATAGAGGTAGGTTCTTCCAGGTTTTTCGTTCAGTAACTTGATTAAATCTACTGATTTTCACACTCTATCCAAAATAGCAGCCAGGCGAGCCCTCTAATTGGGAGTACGAGAAGCACTTCAAAATAAAAAACTTCTCTAAGTGTTAGTTTACTACAAGAGTAAAATCTTGTAGTAGAAGTGTATTGCTTTGGACGTTGAGATGTTTTCTAGGTATGAGAGTCACCCTTCATCACCAAAACTACTTCGAAAATTACTTCAGGATATTTTAGGACCGAATTTTTGTAGCACGCAACGCATCGATCATCCGCTTTACTGACCTGATCTCGCTTTCCAATCTCAAATAGCCGATTAGGTGAGATCGTTTTGACATCAACGATCATATAAAAAAGTGTATCGCTACCAATGGAGCATGTTTTGAGAATTATTCAAAAATAGAAAGCAGGTTTTGAGTTTTATTATAAATTTGCGTGTATTTTTCTGTCACAATAGTAATTTTTTATAGTTTATGATTCCATTTCATTTCATTCTGTCTTTCTACCGACTCATAAAGACTATTAAGCTGGTGAGCCCCTAAATCTAGATAAGTTTCAAAAATACGAACACTTTATGAATGCCCTTTGAAACGTTTCTATGAAATGAATTTATATTTAAAATTATATGACTATTGATCATAACACACCATGATTAAGATTAAAATATACTTGAAAATTACGCACTTATTCAAACAAAACGAAAAATATCAACAGAAAATAAAAAACAAATTAGCTAACCACTTATAAGGCATTACTTGAATCAGCATGAACATACAGTATCGAGCTGTACACTGTATCTCATTTTGGTTGAGACTGCACTGTATCTCAGCTATTATTCAAGATATAGACATGCGGTTTTCGCGACCCTGTATCACTTTTTTGTAAAACTTTTATAGCTACAAACAGTAATATTCCAACTACTTTTGTTCCTGAAATACAAGGCGAAAATAAAAATGATCACTTTTGGAAGCGTTATTATTTCTCAGGTCCTGTTTAAGATAGAAAAAAATAATGAAAACTGCTTATAGTACATAAAAGTCAGTGAGGTATTTAAAAATTATAAAAATCAAATTGGAAAATGAATTACAAAAACGAAAAAATATATATCTAATAAAATTGTTCAAACTTTCATCCATTTTGTTGATAATGTTATTACCCACCACGAGTGGCGGAGCGAACCTTCAACCTTAACCAACATTTTATAGGAATGAATTCTATCTGAATAATACCCAAATATTCTGAGGCGTATATAAGTTGTATGAATTATCGAATTTTCGAGACATACACGTTCTATTTTGTTAAAATAACTCACCTACTACCAAATAAATCATAACACTAACTCATTGAAAATAAAAAGAGATTTGGAAATAATTTCGTAAATATCACGAAAACGCAATTCACCTGAATAACAGAAAATACTTCACTATTGTAAATTTTTACTATGTTTACTTAATTTTTCGAGCGTACAGTTCAATTTATCGGGTAAACAAAATTTATTACTCATTATTATTATTAGTCAAACAACTTCAACAAATACAAAACTAAAATAAATTGTTATAAAAACGTTCATACATTATTTTCACTAGCTTGTTTAATATACAATCTACTAGTAAAAATTATTAAAAATGAAGGCACAAGCAGCGATAGAAGAACGCAAAGAATAAATTAAAATATTAAAAATGAATAATTTGAAACAAAAATTTAAATTAGCAATTTAAAAATTTGGATTAAGGCATTTATTACAATTAACAATTAATTAAATCTTTATAAAAAAAAAATTAATGTAAATGTAAACGGAGACGAAGTCGCATCAGCGCTACTTCGTTTACGACTAGATACGCCACTGATTTTGCCCTATTCGATTTTGGTAGATAATTGAATCATCTTTTAAAAACATAGATTACCTGTTGTAAAGTTATTGATAGAAGGAAATCAGTTATAAGTATAAGTCGTGTGACTGACACACACATGGGCGCTACTTGTCAAATCCATATGACGTTTGTGAAGTGACAACTTTCAAAAGACTATGTGTAAAATTTCATGACATTTCGAATAGTCGGAGAAAAGTGACAGCCATTTAAGTAAAGCTACTTTTATTTTCAAAATAAATTTCTTGTCTTAATTTATCATTGCTTCTTGATGAAAAAAAAAATACTGTACAAGCTCAGAAATGGCTTCAAAAATTATTTGGAATCTGCTCCATCGAAAAGAACCATTTGTCATTGGTTTGATGAATTTAAAGGTGGTCGTGAAGACACCGATGATGGTGAACGTTCTGATCGTCCAATTGAGGTGGTTACTACAGAATTTATCAAAAAAGTCCACAAATTGGTTATATATAATCGTAAATTGAAATTGCATGGATTGGCTGAGGCCATGAAGATATCAGAAGGCAGTGTGTTTACAATTATGCATGAACATTTAACCATGATAAAGCTTTTTTCAAAGTCTTCAACATATTGATGATTCAGACTAGTGTTTGGCAATGTTTACACGTAATAAATCAGATTTTTCGCATCGATATGTGACAATGGATGAATCATGGATCCATCACTTTACTCCGGAATAAAAACGATCATCATCTGAGTGGACTGCAGCCGTTGAACCATGTCGAAAGCATAAAAAGGCACAACAGTTAGCTGAGAAGTTTATGACTTCAGTATTTTAGAAATACTACAAAGAGATGTTGGATAGTTTGAATGCAAAAATTATGTAAAAATGGCCTCATATGTCGAAGAAAAAAACTATTTCACCAATACAATGCACCGATTCACATGTCGGTGGCAAAGATGTTTAAATTGAACGAATTACACTTCGAATTGCTTCCTCATCCACCGTATAGTCCATAGCTGGCCTCCAGTGATTACTGGCTATTTGCTGATATCCAAAAAATGCTCGACGGTAAGTAATTCAGCTCAAATGGAGAAGCAATTGCTGAAATTCAAGAGGCAAGAGACAAATCCTTCTACAAGCACAATAAAATCGATTTTTAGCAAAAAATGTATTTTTCTTAATTAGTCACACGACTTATTGTATGATGTATTAAATTGATCAACTGCCAATCACTCAGTTACATCAATAGTTTCGTCTTTGATGATTGATACTTGATATTTGAAATATCTGTCAGGCATTTTGTAAATACATTACTTATATTATTATACACACGTTGAATATCTTTATTTTACAAGATGGAAGATGTCAAGATCATAAATCACAATGAAAAATATAATTCCTCATTCAATAACTTTATTTGGTTGTTATCCCAAGATATGCTATAAAAAATAAATCCAAATTCAATAAATTGACTAAATGTTGTAGTCAAAAATTTTATAGAGTGATGAAATTTGCGTTTTTCTAAGTCTACCAACAACACACCAAAACAAAAAGGTTAATAGTTGTTTCTAAATGTTAAAAAACCTAAAGAATTTTTTGGATTCAAAAGATACCAGTTTACAGAATATCACTTTTTACCATGTGTGACACAACAAAAGCAAAATATTTCCATTTTATAAATTATTATATTGAATATTCAAAAATAGTTAAATTTATAGTTGGAGCTATAACCAACTATGGAATCTTATTTATCTGCTTCACCAAACGAAATACGGCCACATTTGAATCAGTATATACAATATCTTCGAGTCTGAAAACAATTTTTAACCTTCTAAATCCCTGGATAAAATTAACCCACAACTCATATTTTCCTCGATATTCTTTATTTATTGATAACTTAATGTACGACAAATAGGCCAGGGACCTTGTTTGATAGTGACAGTTGTTATTCAAGTTAACTATAGTATCACATAATCTTGTTTTGACAGTAATTCGTATCAAACTTCGTTTTAGACTAAAACTGTGTTAACATTTTCTTAAAAAGTGCTGATCAAAGAGAAGTTTTTGTTAGAAGCAAGCTTTTGATTGTAATTGTTTTTATTATATGCATGTTTGGAGGTTCATTTGGGAGTATATAAAAAAAATTAACCACCAAAGAAATTTGTGAAAGGATGAGGCCGAGCGAGCATCGACTCTCCTGCATAAAGAATATTTAATGTTATATGTTACAGATTTGTTAAGAATTCCAGCATCAGTCACATAGTGAATCGACATAATGAAACGGGTTCGTACCATCGAGGATCAGGACAATAGCGAAAACGTTGCACTTATCAAATTGATGATCGTTTTTTTAAAACGGTTAGAAGAAGTTTACATGAAGCAGGGTTAAGCGACAGGAAGACCAGCCAAAAAACCCTTGCTTACGAGAGAACACAAAGTTCAGAGATTAAATTTTGCGTGACTATATCAGAATTGGACCATCAATGATTATAAACGGGTTATTTTCTCCGATGACACTAGAGTTAGCTTTCAGATGGATGTGAGCGTGTCTGGTAAAGGCAAGAAGAAAGGTTTGTCAGCTGTAATACTAGGTTCAGTGATCAAAAACACAAAACAAACAGAGATGCTACAAGAAAAAAACTTAATGGTGACCAACAGATGCGAAATCAATAATTAACAACAAAATATAATGTCTCCTTTCCATGTAATAACAAAAAAATAGAAGACATAAAAAAACGTTTGCCTCATAACCTTCCCTTTTACCAAAAATGTTTTGCGGAGATCCTTGGTGATAGTTTTAATTACAGAGAGTGTATAGAAGAAAGTATGGTTCCTTTAGATTCCGAAAATATAGGGGATGAAGAGGATAAAACAGAAGTTGGAGATGAATGATGCACTTTGTTAGTTTTCTTATAAAATGTATTTTATATGGAGACATGTAGATCTTCCTTATGCCACATATTTTCGAAAAATATTTTTTTTTTCTTTAAAAATGTATAATTATCTACTTTTCTACACTTTTGGCAAAACATGCTACATCCGTAGGATTTGGATTTTGTAAATGTAATTTGGGCACCTTATTGCACCGAGCACATCCATCAAACCTTAATTTATGGTCACCATTCTAATTGCATAAATAAAAAAATTGTGAATTTTGCTTATATACAGTAAACTGACAAATATATGATATTTGATAACATTTAACATTTCAAATATTAATAATTAATAAGATATCTTTTGAACAAAAAATACCTTCCTGACTGTTAATGGAGTATATATTAAAAAAACATACAAACCTCCTTCATCCTCAGAATCTGACATAAACGTTTCCTGCATTGCTTCAGGTGCTACAACCTTATATTTTTCTTCAATATTAGTTGTTACCATCGTTGTAATATTTGTTTCTGTTACAACTTTAAGTTCTTCCACAACACTGATGTAGCCCAATTTGTTTGCTATTCCTAAAGCAGTTTGCCCATTCTAAAAAAAAGTAAATTTATCTTTTAAATAGTTGTTTCGATTTACCAAAATTAGAAACCCCAGCAAAATGAATGCATAATTTATAATTTTTTTTAAAACAGCCCTTTCAACACTGATTCCATTTTGTTACCGCTCAATTAACAAGACTTTTCAATACTTTCTGGTGCTGTAAGAAACAACTAATGCTTTCATTAAAGGTTTCTCATAGATACAAGTATCCCAAAGGTTTTACTTGGCACAATCTTTAATTTATAGAGCTTTAAAAATAACGTATGAATTTGTAATTGATGCCAGTCCGTGACTTCAAGCGCTAGGACAAAGGTTTATGACATATACCTTGTTAAGATTTTTTTATCGCACTATCATTGTTAAGAAATTATATGATAAGGGGAGGATTTGAATGAAAGGTTTGCGAAATGTAACATGCAACCAAGGTATATGTAGTATCGGAATAACAAAAATTATAAGTGGTTGGATTAATATGCAGGGTACCACCAAGATGGTTATCATTAAAAGAGGTCCTCTTCTTGCACAAACTCATTTGTGTACATATTTCTTGTTAAACTCTTGTATTACTAATAGTAATGATTAAAATTAAAAAAGTTTTAGTCCATATCCATATATTAATTTTTGCTTAAATCAATTGCAATATTTTTTAAAAATTAAAAAATCGAAATTATTATTATACATAAAACATAATTATTATACATTTAGTTTAGAATGTTTTTAAAAGTTACTTATGTCTAGTATTTGCAAGCACAACGAAAAATTACAGTGAAAAATTAATACTAACGTTTGTCAATGCATTAGGATCGGCCTTATTCTTCAAAAGTAAAGTGATGACCAAAACGTGTCCTTGTTGAGCAGCTTGATGGAGCGGAGTATAACCTGCCAAAGTCGCAGGATTTACATCAGCTCCTTGCTCAATTAAAAGACGCACCATATTAATATGACCATGATGACAAGCAATATGAAGTGGCGTGTATCCTTGTTTAGTCTGTGAATCTTTTTGAGCTCCAGCTCGAAGCAAAAGTTGAGCTACTGGTACTCGATCTTCTTGAGCACACAAGTGAAGAGGAGTGAGTCCATTCTAAAAAATATTTATATGAATAAAATGTAATCTCATAATTGAATTGAATTGAATCACAATATTTTCTTATCCATTCAAATTACGTTAAGAGTTTTATGTATTTACCAGGTTTTGGTGTGTTTGTTATATTTTTTTGTACTTATCGGCTTAGCTAGTACCAAGACTAGTTGACAACTGTTTTTTTTTCTTTTAAAAGATTGAACTTTCTATTATAAAATCATAATGCGGGGTTGTGTCGTGGCTACATGTAAAAACACTAATCGAAATACCAGAGATACGGGTATTGAATGCTTTGATTTTCAAAAAATGAAAACTTGGCAAAACGGTGGATAGGAACTTGTCAGAGGATAAAAGGTTTTATACGTTATGAAGAATTGTTAAATCAAAGAAAACATAGGTATCGAATGCTTCAAATATATTGAAGGTTATGTTGCATATAAATTTAAAAATTAATATTCTCTAGATATTCTCACAAAAACAAATGAGACATTTGAGGCACCTGACTGACTGAAAACAGTTTCCAGATATTTTCTGCTATATCCGAATGAAAAATTATGGCAGGTAGCTCGGATATTAGAATCAGAATTTTTTAAGAGCAAAAGAAAATGAATTTTTTTTGGACTGGCTCAAAAAACTGTGAGTTCATTTCCAAACACATCAGTACCATCGGAGGTGATTAGGTGATGCTTAGGTACAGCTAAGTAGAACAAGGACATATATAAGGCTAAGGGATCTTAACTGAAAAATTAGTTTCAATAACTGCCAAAGAAAACTTGATAAGAAAATTACGAAATTTATAAATGATAAAAAATAAAGTTTCCTTGGAGATTATGTTCTGATTCTTGCATTTTTTTGTAAGTAATATACTCACTTGAATCTATAAGTTCTATTATTTAAATTCCTAAGCCATTAATAAAGTTTAATTAGATACCTACTAGTTATTTTTTTAAATTTATCATCTGTTTAATTCCATATAAGACAAAGTGTCTGAGTTTAGAACAATGTTTATTTACTTAAATATGACTCTAATACCTATATCAGAAATAATATTGAAGGAATCCACAATTTTTCTTATAATATTTTAAAGAGTGTCTTATTCATGGAACGAGTAGGAAATTATATTATTTGTAAACAACATGCAGTATATCGTGTACATGTGTAGAACAAACATGGAGAAGATATCTCGTCCAATATGACTGAATAGAATCAGAATTTTAGTTGCCCTAATTAAAAAAAAATTTGTTAATACCATTACCTTGGCCATATGGTTTACATTAGCTTGGTGTTCTAATAATAAAGAACACATATCAGAATGACCCTCTTGAGAACTCAGATGTAAAGGCGTGAAACCAGCTTTAGATTCAGCATTTGCTTGAGCTCCATATTCGAGAAGAGTCGTCGCGATGTCCATCTATAACAATGAATAACATTTATTATCGAAATTGTCAAATAATTTTCTATACTGGCATAGTTATCCTTGTACCTTTCAATACATTGACTGTATCTCAACAATAATGGCTTTGGGTAATTAGAAAGAAAAAAATGCTTTATTGTCAAAAAATTGTTACAATTTGTAGAAAAAAGCTAGTAAAAACTAAAAAACAAATAATTAGTATGAAGTCATATATAAGTTCATAGCAAACATTAAACCAAAATGCACCATGTTTAGAATTACATATTATTATTATAATAGAAGTCGTTTACAGAGTAGAAGGCACTTTCCAGTAAATATGCCCTCAAATTATTGCGGAGTGCGAGAAAAGATGATATCGATTTGATTTCAATTGGCAAATGATTGTGCATTTTTTTGCATTGTGAAATATTGAGCCCTTAACAAATTCTGAACGTGGAGTAGGTAGGTAAAGGGTCGTGCTCCGCGTTCCGAAGTGGATAGCCTTGCAACGATCTTTCTGAAATTGGAGAAGCGTGCTTACCAATTAGGAAAACGGATTCAAAGATGAATAAGGAAAGAAGAGTCAGAATTTTTCATCTTTCAAAGGAGTCCTTGAGGTGAACCCTGCTGTTTAATCCAAGTAAATATCTAACAGCTCTCTTTTGTAATTTGGAAATTTTTGCTCAAATTGTTCAGGATGGAGTAGACATTATTTAGGAGAGAGAATATAGCATCATATGTGCATTTGTTACTTAAAAACCCAAATTTAAACAGAAATGATAAAAGATTCTTTTTGACCAATTTTTTTATGATCTTAGATAACGTAGAAATGAGTGCAATTGGGCGACAGTTCGATGTTTGATTTTTATCTCCTTTATGCAGATGTATAAATATAGCCGTGTTAAGGCAATTAATTTAAAAAAAAATGGCAGACATTTTGTGATGTTTAAAAATTATATGAATGATTATGAATTATATCAAATGTGATGAAAACAATAGAATTGATTAATTCTTGTTATAAGTACCTGATTTTTACGAGCAGCTATATGTAGAGGTGTATGTCCATTTTTGGCAATAGCATGTGGTGATGCACCTTTATCTAATAATAAAAGTGCCACCGGTTGGTGATCATAATGAGCTGCTACATGTAGTGGAGTTACGCCGTTCTTTCCTTGGGCGTCAGCTGGAGCATCTCTTTGCAATAAAAGCCTGGCAACATTGAGATGACCATATTTGGAAG
Source organism: Diorhabda carinulata (assembly GCF_026250575.1). Classification (NCBI taxonomy): domain Eukaryota; kingdom Metazoa; phylum Arthropoda; class Insecta; order Coleoptera; family Chrysomelidae; genus Diorhabda; species Diorhabda carinulata. The sequence continues at coordinate 25,570,232 of NC_079464.1, read as the reverse complement.
CGAGATGGAGAGGAGTAAAGCCTTTTTTAGTTGTGGCAGTTAAATCTGCTCCATTATCTAGGAGAACTGAAGCGACCTATAAGAAAATAACAATAGGTATCAATAAAGCACTTTTAGTTGTTCTTGTTCTACAATTTTACATTTTTTTCATAATAGTGTCGATTACACTATATTTGGACTAGAATAGAATTAGTAAATAATAAACATATACATATGATATTTCAGGTTTCAATATGTTACCCAAATAATATCATCTGAAGATATTTGAAATAATATTTTCTTTAGGATCTTATATCTTTTTTGCTCTATTATAAAACAATTTTTGTTCTTTGATTACCTCTTCTTGTCCTTCTTTTGCAGCTATATGAAGTGGAGTGTATAGATCCTTTGTCATAGCTTGAGGTTGGGCGCCATGTTGAAGTAACAGCATAACAATATCAACATTTCCCAATCTAGAAGCAACGTGAAGTGGTGTCTGTTCTTCTCTTGCTTTTGCATCTACAGCGGCACCATTTCGAAGAAGTATACGTATTATGTCGGTCTGAAATAAGGAAATTTTGATTATTTTCTATATTCAGTATAATCAAAGATGTCAAGTACTTACTTGATTAGCTCTAGCTGCCAAATGAAGAGGAGTTTCTCCTCGAACAGTGGGTATATCAGGACTAGCATCGTGTTGTAGTAAATAAATAACAATATTCATACATCCCATAAAGCTAGCAACGTGAAGAGGAGTCAAGCCACTTTCTGTTGTAGCTCCAATACCTGTATATATTAAAAAATCGTTACATTACAGCTGTCTTGGCTCTATGTGGTGACTAATATTGATATACACTTCCTACGAAAAATTAGATGCCGATCGACATTATTTGATTCGTTTGGAATTTTAATTGCGACCCAATAGTATGCAATAGAACGTATAGATCCACAAAAGAGTCGGTCGACGTCACGATTGTTGGAAGAGATGTAATTCAATACTCGTCGCGGCATATAATTAGGAAAGTAATTATTTTCTTTCTTTCAAATTTTGATAATAACACTTGTTTTAGAATAAGCGAGAGAATAACTATCATATTTACTTTGTATCATATGTTCAGTGTTTATTTTATACCTAGGACGACAGGCAATATAGCGGCCTTATTAAAATGTTTAAACTACCTATAAAAATTTTGAATTTTCAATAATTTTTTCTCTATAAATATTGATCAAAGAATAGAAAACAATTATATTGAAAGTTGTATATAAAATATCCAAAACTAATTTTTTTTCAAACCATGCAAGAACCCTATTCTTTCACAATCTTTGGAAAACATCCTGTTACAGAGTGTTCACATTCTAACAAAGAATGTGAAAAATAAAGGAAAATATTATTTGGAAGTTAATTGATCTTGCTTTGATTTTTTTGACGAAATAAAGATGTTTCAAGAGCTATATCTGTTTCTTATATGGAAAATAATAATAAAAATTATAAGAAGAGAAGCTCAGAGAGAACCTTAACATGAATCAAATTTACCTACACCTACATCAATAATATTTTTGGCAGTTTTTGTCATAAAAACATAGTTAATATTTAAAATGAACTTTTTCTTTAGCTATCTTTGAACTATGTGTTGGATGAAACCGAAATGAGTACCTTAAAGAGATAAAGAATTGCAACGAATTGTAAATGAAGATGTGAATTAATATAGTCAATGACATAAACTATTGGACTGAAAACTCACTAGCTCCATGCTTCAACAGTAGTTCCACGACCTTTATTCTATTTTTTTTACATGCTATGTGAAGAGGTGTAAAACCGTTAAGCGCTCTAGCATTTGGATCTGCTCCTCTGTCTAATAATAGTTTGGCAACTCTAACGTGTCCACAATGAGCTGCAACGTGAAGGGCTGTCAGATAATCTACGGTGACTTCATCAACTGGGGCACCGTGATAAAGAAGAATTCTAGCTGCATCAACATGTTCACCTTGAGCTGCCATGTGTAAAGGTGCAAGACCATTCTGAAAAAAAAAACAATATTAGTAATAATATGAAGTGAAAATTATTTCTTTGTTACCATTTAGTAAATGATAAGTTGTTTATCTTTTTCCATTATTGAAATATAAGTATTTGAAATTAGGTAGGCATGATTTGTATCAAGTACCTTAGTAGTTTTTTAATATATTTATGGTAAGAATTTTTTGTTTTAATTATGAAATAATATTCGTTCATTGGTAAGAAGTGATCTGATTCCGTTGTCTCAATCTTCCTACCCCACGCAACGAATCACCCCTTTGTCTTGGTTGATTCCAAGGCCTTAATCTGCCTACTCTTTGGAATTCTACAGAGAAAATGAAAAGCATCAAGAACACTGTTGCTCTTGAGCTAACAGTTACCTATGAAGATTTCATAGTGTGAACCGACTTTTATTCTTTTGTATTTCTTGGATAGAACAGATTTCTATTTGGTTCTTGAAAATATAACTCAAGTGTTGAGCTTCTTTCGTCATTCCTCTTCTCTTTCTTTTCCTTTCACGATTACCGATATACTATTCCTGTAAGCTGCAACAGCCCAGTATTCTTCAGTTTACCTTCAGTTTCTGAAGACGATAACTTGGTTGGTGTAGTAGTAGTGTGTTTCAGTACTTCTTCAGATAACTTCCCTTATCTTATCTCCAGTAAATATGATACTAGAGTTTATGTTTTTATTAAATAGTTTCTGGTATTCCTTTTGAGTCTTGGATAAATCTATTGGTATTTTTTACAATAAATATATTATTACTTATTAATTTTGGGGGTCATATTTGGGGAGGGTCTTCTCTGTATTACTTGTACCTGTTTCGAATGTATGGAATGTATAAGCCAGAAGAACCGTCTTATATATGGGGCAAAGTATAAAAGGGTATATAAAGGGCAAGCTGAAAAAGTGCTCATCTTTAAGTAGCAAATTATTGTTCGAAAACTTACCAAAATAGAGCTACTGTAGGAAATGGAAATTATATAAATTAAGCAGTTAATAATCGAGTGAAGTGTGTGAGGATTAGAAATTTAGTATTTTTGTTACTTGTGCAGTTGAAAAATATACAGTATTTAAAATCTCAGTATATTACATAGTAAAATATAATTTAGTGAATATAACCTATAAAACTACTGAACTCATACGAATAGGATTCGATTTTTATAATCTTTTGAATAAACATTTTTCAATATCATTATGAATGTATTGTTAATTCAAAGTTAATAAATATAGAAACAATTATTCGTATATAAGCATATCAAAAGAACGCTTTTGCCATATAGTGACTGAAGAATTTTTTCTTGGTCTTGCTCTATTATTTTTATCTGGTTTTTTGTATTTGAACGTTTTTTTTTTGGTATTCTGTTTGCGGACTTCCCAAACCATCTCAATTGTGCTTCATATATCTTATCTCGAACTGGTTTTATCTTTAGAACGCTTTCATTTTCTATTTTCATTGCATTCATACGGTATCTTTATTTAGTTGTCGAGATACCTAAATATTTGATACAAATTATGTTGTGTTGATTCAAGGACTCGCTATATTTTGAGGTTAATACTCCATACAATCCAATATTGTGACCAAGATTCGAATGGTGCCATGTAGGGATAGAGGAGGGATATTTATTAATGTGTGAGTATTAAAATATGAATTCCAAATGTAAATGAATGTTGTGTTTTACTACAAACATCCTAAATTCACATTTAAAGCATTCACAACATAATTATTGTTGTCAGGACTAATGGCGTAGACACAAGACGTTCAAGTCATTCCGCCATTTTGTACTGCCAACATTACGACCCACAGGCTTGTGCCGCGGTGACCTAAGAGAGAGAGAGAGATTCGTTGGTTAAAGTTTGGTAGGATTGAAGAATTTTTGTAAGGAATTTGGTTTGTTTGAGGTAGGCCCTAATATAGGAATTGCTCCTCTGCAGGGCTGGGGTTGTGGTGGTTTCGTTGGGATGTTTTCGTTTAACTACTTCTAGCTGGGTATTCTGGCCAAAGAAAATGAAGTGCAGCTTTCAAATAAAAACGGCTCTTTTTTTGAGAGGTTCTTTTTTTGAATTTTGTGTTTTTTTTTGTTTTTTCTTCCTTAATATAATTTGGGGTGGGCGGTTACTGCTGTGGTTCTATTATTTCCTATCGTCGGTCATATGGCTGGGGAACCGATTCACCAGGTTGCAGGGAAACCGCATTAAACCTGTAACACTGACGACCGCAGTGACCTGCATTACCGTTAAATAATATAATATTAATACTAGAGATGGAGGTAAAGATCATTTTTCCAGTTCCAAAATAACATATTAATACGAAATATCACGAGTGGATAAATGTCAAACGGGTCCGTTCCTCCTTGTTCGCTTTGCGCAAGCGCTGCGTCTCGGCGAGTACTTTTGAAATAGTATTTTAAATGCCCGTCTGCACAATTGGACGGTGCACATAACTAGTCATTTATTCCCAAAATTAACGAGTAATAGAGAGGGTTCAAAGCAAGTGTACGGAATTTTTAGGATTTCGCACGGGCAAATTTCTTGCCACAGAGGTAGCTCCATATATATTTTATTTATCATAGATATTTGGAGGGGTGAATGGTTGCAAGGTTTACAAGCAGGTGTTCTGAGGATTTAAAACTCTTGGGTTTTTCGGCCATAGTGGTAGCGGCGGTTTTTCTAATATTTGGGTGAAAGGGTGAAATTTCGCGCGGTTAATAAAAACTTTCCTGTCTTAAGGGTACTGGCCGTTCTTTTATATATATATATATATATATATATATATATATATATATATATATATATATATATATAAAATTCGGGGATGAAATATCGCGAGGTTGAAAAGTGCGGCGTTCTGGGTTCAAGGCTGATGATCGATAAATACAATAAATATAAGAATTTTTAAATGAATGTTAATCCTGTGTGCTAAATGTCCCTCTAAAATGTACTTAATGTTAACATATCAATAAATTGTACGAATATAGTGATACATTGTTCATTATTTTACAAATAATTTTATTCATATAAAACTTAACTTATGACTTCATATTTTTTTTGGTTTTGTAGATTCAGGTAAACTAGAGTCGTAACTGTAATCGAATTCTGTATGCACAACTTCACCAGATCTTTTATGATCATCCATTGTTTTTTTCAATGATTTTTTTCCATATCCGTTGGTTTTGAAAATCTGGTTTTTGTTGTTAACTGTTTCTTTTTCGTTGATTTAAACCGCTGCCTACATTTTTGTGTTCGGTAAATTTGCAGATAGTTAATAAAAATACGGATTAGTGGAAACACTTTTCTCTTCTAAATTAACTTGATGTTGACGGGCAATTTCGATAGCTTTTTCCAAATGAGGAATCATTTTCAATAATCCATCGTCTGAACAGGTAATACTGGCACCTGATGCTATATGAAGTAATGCGGTTACACTTGTTGATGGTGTCACAGAATTCCCAATGTGAATCGACTGTCCTTCACATGCAAAGATTGTTTTATTGTTATGTTCTTCAAACAATAAAGCTGCTGGCCGCGCAGACGACGTTACGTTCCAGAGCATGAGCAAAGCGAACAAGGAGGAACGGACCCGTTTGACATTTATGCACTCGTAAAATATCGAGAGCTTGATCATGTCTCAATCTAATGTTTTAAGATCAAACTAATAATCCGAATTTATTAGACTTACCTTTGTTTTAGCGTGCATGGGAGCTCCATTTTCTAATAATAAGTCAACAACATGATCATGTCCACTTCTAGCTGCACAATGTAATGGTGTTAAACCGTCTCGAGTTTTTGCTTGGATATCAGCTCCTTTCGCCACTAACAGGGATACCATATTAATTTTACCCCATTTACTGGCTACGTGAAGGGGAGTGATGTTGTGTTTTGCAGTATAATTTACGTCAGCTCCTATAAAAGTAAAATATTTTAAGCAAAGCATATAGAGCCTCGAGTGTCTAGTTTATCATAGATAGTTGTATATCCATTCATGATAAATTGGACTCATTTACAAATACAACCAAAAAATAGAAGAATTCGTCATAAATCTAAACGGTTGTGGAATGAACTGTCGGTCAAAGCGACATTCTAGATAAAAAAATGCTATCGTGAACGTTCAACAATTACAACAAGGATGTTGTTAATATTATTACACAATTGCTTACAATAATATATTGGTAAATATATCAATTTAACTTCCTCTATAGTCTCCATTAAGATTGACCTATTTTTTCCGAGGATGTTTATTTCTTATGCATATAGAAAAATTGTTCAAACTCTACTCAAATTTAGATGAGTATATACAACAAAAAAGAAGTTCTAGAAAAGCATGGAATGACGAAGCGGCAGGTAAAAGAAATATTGAATGGATTGGAAAAGACGCAAAGTTATGAATAGAAAAGAATGGAGGATAGTTTGTCATCGTATGTCGACCCTACACTATCAAATATAAAAAGACTTAGGTCAAAATAAGTGAACAAAATTTACTTGTAAATGATATATTTTTGTCAGTAATAATAAATTTCGAAAATACTTAAATATATAATTTATTAGTTAACACAAAATTAATATTTACATGTATTGGTGTGGGACCATTTGGCAGAGACATTTTATATCGCAAAGAACTGTTTATTTACATTTGCATTTATTTGTGTCGCAGTTTTACATCTAGTATACCCTTGACCTCCTGAATAGGACTGAATGTAAACGAGTTGTCGTAAACATTTAGTTTCACCTGATACCTATGATAAACCGACAAGTTCTGAATTGCACGGCGTAAATTGATTTCTAATGAATTTTGTGTCTATCTTACCATCAGTATTACGTAATTCGAAAAGTATGACTCATAGTAGACTACCATTAATATTGGGCTTTATCCCTAACAAATACGGGAGCAATTTACCGAAAGAGTAACTTTTAATGGAAAAGTGTCTTTATTGTAAATAATCTTTCATTTGTCATTGATACAGATAAATACATTATACTACAAATTAATATTCAAAATCCACCTTGAGTTCCTTATTATTTATAATACAATCCTATGTCTTAACTGAAGTAAATAACGAATTTACAGGAACATAAGAGGGATGTCTGAAGTTCAGGTTAGAATAATTAACATATAGCATCTTAATATAACTGCTCATGAATTTTGAAACATCGTCTGGAAAATTCACATGATCAAAATGAAAAATTCAAGTCGAAATTCATGAATTTTTATTCTTTTAAAAAAACCCTTTTCCTACTACCACCCTGATGTGGTTCAAGATTTCATCAATATTGTTTTCTTACCCATAGGTGTGCAAAAACATTCTGCGACATCTTCGAAGTAAGTTCAGCAGCTTTGTGACAAAAAAGTTGCAGACGTTATCGTAAAAGAAAAACGGAAAGGTTGTCGACTAAAACAAGATGATGAATGTAAGAAGAAATCATAGAATTAATCTCCTAGATCCCGGCCAAAAAAGTTATTAATCCAGGAATAGCAACCCCGACAGGAAATATTTGTCTACTGACCTTAATGTGACAAAACTGTATCGATGTTGTCTTGATAAATACCCAAACGAAACAACTATTTCTCGCCAGTGGTTCAATGAAATTTTTCTTAAAGAATTCAATCTTTCATTCCAACCACCTGTGGATACAACAAATAGATTATTCTAGGACAGAAGAACTTGAAACTGTTTACAAAAATGACTTAGAGTTACATCATCGACAGGCGGAATCCGCAAGGGATCAAAAGGATTTATTAGATAGTAGGAAGCCTGATTCAGATGTTAAAAGTAGGGCAAATCAACTTTCAGCAGCAAATACCATGTTGAACGCAATCACAAATGTATCATAGTCGTTAGCTTTCAAATATAAACTTGGGGTTACACTTCGAGGATGTGTTATGGGTTTTTGGTATGAAACTGTAGACCATAAGGTTATGCTGTTAGAAAATCGACTGTTTCACGTAGGAGAAAGCTTACTCTTTGGTCAGATAACTGTGGAAGCCAAAATAAAAACGAAGGTTTACTCGCAATGATCATAACTCTAATTACAAAAGGTTAATTTGACAAAGTACAAGTTTCCAGTGAAAAGACACACTTTTTTGTCTCGTGACCGCTATTATTGAGAAATTTAAAACGTCAAAAAGTCCATTGGTTCCACAAAAATTAAATCGAGATAATCGCCAATGCGTCTAAGAAATCACCATTTCAAGTAGTGCAGGCTACCACTTTCTATAATTGGATGGGTCTTTCTAAAGAAATGCTTGATACTAAAAAAAGCTGATGAAAGTATCTGCTATAAGGATACGGGCCAGTTCTTTGACAAAAAGAACATACTCTTGATTAAATCCATGGATATCAACTGCTTGCCTTAAGCTTGGAGTAACAAACTTCCTAAATTCAAATATTGAAATGGTGGAAACTCCAATTCTTCTAGGTAATGAGAAAAATAAGGACATTGTTGCAATGTTGGCTTATTTGAAAGATGGCTTTAAAACTTTAAAAACCATTAAAAATTTTTTTTTTTCAATTTTTTTCTAATAAATTAAATTAGACACAAATATTCCATGTAGTCTACTCAAATTAGACGAAAAAACGCTGTTTTAGAGAAATTTTCCCCACAGCAATGAGACCAGTAAATTCCGATGTATTTTGGCCGTCAGAAACCGAATTCAAGTTACCGCAGTCTCGAAAATGGGAGGGGGGCGGAGATATTGACATATATATACGAAAAATCACTGTTTTTGCACTAATTTCACAATTTAGCGAGAAAACTATGCGTCCCAGCGAAAAACTTGAGGAGGAGTTGTAGATAATTGAATTTCCTTCAACTTTGCCATTGAACATTTTGTCGTAATATTCTAGAAAATATGTTTAATGGATTAAAACGTTTTTTATCTCTCCTGTGAAATCAATTATCTAGTACTTGCAACGTTATGGTTTGGCCCTAATCACTTGTTTAATTTAGCAAAATACCCGAGAAGCACAAAAGAAATCGCAATTCACAAAATGTATCTCATGGTAATTAATAGATTATGTGACCGTTGTAGATAAATACAGAGTGTTCCAGGATTTGATGCAAAAAATTGTAATAAAAATTACCGTCGAATCAACTGACATTTTTTATAGATGGTTAAGCTGTGTATGCAAAGCAAGATTGTCAATTGCAAACCAAAAAAATTGGAATTATTAACAATAGACAACGTCGTCGGTGTTTTTTCTTATATGATTCATATTATTTATTGTGTAGTTCAGTGTGAAAAAATGCGAACCACTACGTTTTTCTTAATGGTCGCAGGATTCGTGAATATTAACAGAAATTTAATTTTCAGTAATTAAATACCAAATGTCGAATTTAGAACGTGAGAATAATATATTTATTTTTATGGTAAATAGTTCAAAAAATTAGTTTTTTAACGATAAAGTGATAGTAAATGAAGATACAATCATTTACTATGCAGAAGTTATTCAATTGTAAAAAGAACAAAACAAACGAACAGTTGGAGCGGACCTGTTCACTAAGCGGAAATGTAATTTACATAATTTATTTGGTACGTTATTTTGACTGAAATATTTATGTACCTGCTAATAAATAAATTAAATAGTATTATATAATCCTCATTGTAATTGAACTTTTGTCTCTCCCCCGCCTGTCATCATTAATATTGTCTTGAAAACAGGAGAGAGAGAAATATTTTATTGTCAATAAATTGTTACTAACTAACTACTTCTGAAAACTCAAAAACGAACATGAAGATAACTTAAGAAAGATACAAATAGAATAAAATTTCAATATACAGAAGAAAGCCACAAAATTATAGGTAATAGTTAGTATATAAATCGATAGAAAAACCAGTATGGAGCATGCCAGAGTTTACAGAGTAGAAGGCAGTTTCCAGTAAATATGCTCTCAAATTATTGCGGAATGCGGGAAAAGATGATATCTATTTGATTTCAATTGGCAAATGATTGTGCATTTTTTTTGAATTGTAAAATATTGAGCCCTTAACTAATTCTGAACGTGGAGTAGGTAGGTAAAGATCGTGCTCCGCGTTCCTAAATGGATAGCTGTGCAACGATCGAAATTGGAGAAATTGGAGAAACGTACTTACGAATTAGGCAAACGGATTCAAAGCTGAATAAGAAAAGAAGAGTCAGAATTTTTAATCTTTTAAAGAAGTCCCTGCATTGAGTCTTGCTGTTTAGTACGAGTAAATATCTAACAGCTCTCTTTTGTTTTGAGATTCGCTCAGATTGAGTTGCACCACACGTACCCCAGAAGATGTGACTCAATAAGGGCATAATAGACTGTTAAGGAGATGGATAAGTTCAGTTCTTTGGATACTGACCTCAGCGCAGAACAGGAGGAACTTAATTTTTTAGATAAGGCAGCATTGTGTAACTTCCATTTCAAGGAATTGTCCACAACAAACCCTAAGAATTTTCCGACGTCAATGGTGGTGTTATTTAATAAAAAAGGCTGCAATGTATTTTAATATCTGATAAAGCTTTAGTATTAGAAACTTTGAAATTAGAATCGCACCATGATTTAAGGGTGTATAGGTCATTAGATATAGTTCTATGAAGTGCCTTGAGATCAGGATTGCTGTGAAACTGGTGTCGTCTGCAAATAGAAATATTTCCCCACGGATGTCTAGATAGACGATGTCGTTTATAAGCATAAGAAACAAAATAGGGTCTAGTACTGAGCCATGGAGCACTTTCTATTGTCTTGCAAGAAGACATCGTTGTATCAACCCTTACAAGCTGACTTCTGTTGGTAAGGACCGAATCAAAAGTTGTTGACCTTTGTAGGAGACCAAAATTTGCATTTCAATTAACTGATTTTTCAGAGTTCGAGAGTGTGAAACGCTCACTAGCTGAGAGAATTGAATAGAGAGTAATATGTTGGTAATAGATGATATTAACCAAGATAATGGAAGAAACTCACCAAAAAAAGTACCCTACAAGGGAATGTAATCACTATTGCGGAGCCCAAAAATATATGAGCTACAAAACCCACTAATAGAAGGTATAAAATGTGTAAAATATGCAGACGACTTTGACTGAACAAATCAAAAGGTATGACATCAACCCCTCTGGATACATAACGATTAAATGATAATTAGGCCCAATCTGTAAAACGGGAAGAAAACCACAGTTAGGTCACATGGGAAAACAACCTATACATGGGAAAAAGGAAAGTTAGTCCAGAAATGGAAATGAAATATCTGGGAATTAGTACAGTAGACTTACATGGAGAAATATTTCAAAAAAAACCATAAAACCTGCTCTGCAAATGTACACCATAAATAAAAACTTTTGGTAGAATTCTTCAGCAATGTGTACATAGCGTGTATTTCCTTACAAGGGCCATTAAAACTTATCCAATATCATCAGTAGGAGCTCTCCTGTGATCACGATGTTTAATTGCGGATTACAAACTCAGGGAAATGAAAAGCACTTGCAGGAATTAGATGATTTACTACTGGTAATCTCGAGAAGAGCTTCTTAGTATTGCTGAGTGATAAGAAGAATTGTAAAGAAGATGACATTATATACTATTACCCTCTAAAATTCAAACCTAAACGAGGCTAAGTATAGACCAAGAATCAAATACTTCGAATAAATAGGAACTCATTCTAGCGCCTTTCGGAAGTCTTCTCCTCCATTGTTAATAAGTTATCGAAGAAGATATTCAGCAATACTAGTAGTAGCTCCAGGAGCAATAAATGTAACGGATAAACTAAATTGGTTATAAAATGTCTAGACGCGTCTAATGAACTCAGCAAACAAAAACAATATTTTCATAATCTAGGCGCCTTACAGGAGAATAAAGAAGCAATAATTTGGGCATATAGAAGGCTAATAAATTTTTTACTAAAACAAAAACCAAAATCGTTCTATGTTCGTTTGAAATCAAAACTGAACTGTGTCTTTGAAACCTTGACTATCGATGAAATTCTGTAGTTGAACATATTTGAGGATTAGCTCTTTTAAGAAGTAATAACAATAAGATACGGATATTTGTGAGAGCTCTTGCAAATTCATCGTCGGTTAACAATGATGCGCGAACATTTAATCACTTTCACCATACATCGAATTTTGTTAAGGAGCTTGCAAAAACCACAAAAATGAACAGAAAGATAATCGAAGAAACGTGTGCGTCGTGCCTCCTTTCTTTTCTCTAAATTAAAATATCTATTCAAAGCACGACATTTGGGAGTCTAAAAACCATTCAAGAGATTGTAACCGACCAGTTAAAAGCCTGAACAGTTGAAAGTACACGAAGAGAGTATTTCACATATAGAAGAACAATTTAAAGAAAAGTAAGAAGTTTATAGAAAAATGTAACGTTTGTTACATCGTCCAAATGTAATCCGTTGCGCTCACGACATTCATTTTCTTTTAATTGTGCCAGGGAAGTCGCAAGTCACAGTGGCCAACTTATTACACCTCTCCTGGAGATCAATTTGCCGCGAAAAATTTCACGAACATGTAGCAGAGAACTATTGGACGTGTGTGAAATTGCTTCGTAAATGCTGAAACCATGTTCTTTGGTTCTATTAACTATTAAAGTTCAGACGCGAAGAAGTCCTCTAACATTTGCACATAACTCTTCGAATTCACTCAACTGTGCGTGATATCTCACTTAGACAAATGTAGGGATTTCTGATGCTTGTGTTTTGAATTGGTTGCACTCCACTAGTGGCAATTTTGCTTGTTAACGTGTCTGTTAAGATGAAAGAGAGCTTCATCCGAAAACAAGATGTTAGTAAACGTTGAAAAACGCTCAATCATCTGGTTTACGAAGTCAAGCACCTCACCAACATCCCCAGGCTTTAATTCTTTTACCAATTGAATTTTGTGAAGGTGCAACTTCAAATCTTTGTGTGAAATGCGTATTAATGATGATCTATGCACGTTTAAAGCAACATCACGATACCGAATAGACGTCAGGCTCGTAACGAACAGACTGAGCAACACTATCTATGTTCTAGAAGACCTTGGAAGTCCGGATTTTGGTTTATTCAGTGTTGATCCGGTGTCTTCAAACTTCTCGACCCATTCTCCCTCACGCACGTACAACGCACGGTCCTCGTAGAATTTATTATATTGAATGAAAACTAAATATAATGTGTAATTACCTTTTTCGTATAAAAGAGAAGCAACTTTGTCGTTTCCATAATGAGCTGCGATGTGTAAAGGCGTAAATCCGCTTTTCGAAGTGACGTCGGGGTTATGTTCGTTCTGTAGGAGAAGAGAGGCAGCTTTGACGTCATCTTTTTTGGCAGCGATGTGTAAGGCGGGTAGACGGACTTTGCCCCGAGTGTCGTTTTCCAGTAGTACAGCAACCACTTTATCATGACCTTGCTGCATTGCAACTGCCAATGGCGTAAATCCATCCTGAAGCAAGTATATCATACATATATCACACATAAAACTAACAAAATATTTGACGTGAAAAAATAACATTTCATCATATTTATATTACTGACAGTAGTATATTAAATAATGAGAGAAGGTAAAGTTACTTTTAGGCGAGTTATGTACATTCCAATGAATACTTATTTTTATGACTATTGGTGCTTATAACGTGCTTACAACGTTGAGTCGAAGCAGTCTCTCCATGTCTATGAAAAATTACTTTGGGTCATCTCTAATACGTACCAAAATAAGCACCCAGTTTTGATGAATTCAGCTTGTAATAAATACCTATGAGCGAATTTGAGACACTCCGCTCTAACACAATGTTTAATTGATCTATAATAATTTATTTAGTTTCTACATTTTTTTCAATCAAAAACAAATATTTTAGGAACTCGTAAATGAATCAGAATGAATTCATTCATTAGTTTCTAAGGCTTATTAATGATTCATTTGCGGTTCGTAACACATTTTTTTGTATTTTACCTTTACACAGAATCCCAATGAAAAAACTTACCTCCGTTGCTAATGCTTGATTAGCTCCTTTAGATAACAAATATCGTACACAGCCATCGTGATTTTCTTGTGCTGCCATATATAGTGGAGTGAAACCATTTTGGGATTGAACATTTAAAGCAGCACCATGTTGAACTAGCAGTCGAACAATTTCTTCTTGACCAGCTGAAATGTATTAAAAAATGCGAGTCAACGAGTAATTTGGTAGAAGTAAATGAACCGTTATTTTCATTGTCGTAGCAGACGAAATTTTCAATCCAATCAAATAGAGAGATATTATTGAAATTTATCTCCGAGTTCAGAATCATTAGATGAAGTTACTAATTAAAAAATGCTATGATCAAAGAAAAGATTTCTTCGTTTGCTTTATAGACTATCAAAAAGCGTTTGACTTCATTCGGTATGACTTAGTGTTTTGCATCCTAGGATGTTAATATTGATAATAAAGATATCATACAAAAGCTGTATGCAGATTAAATAGCGTAACTGCGAACTAGCGGCTCTATAACTACAGAACACCTTCAGATACTTAGAGGAGTCCGTCAGGGATGCATTCTTTCACTCATGCTATTTAACATAAACGTAGAACGAATTTTTCAGCTGGCATTAAAAGACCATCAAAAAGGCATTAAAGTAAATGGAATAGGCCAGGTATTCGAGCATTTCCCCTCCGAATTCTTTAATGTAGCACCGATTTATTTGAAATTTTGACAGATGATAGGTGTGTATCCAAAAAACGAGATCATCTATGTGATGCTGAAGTGTGCAGATGGAAGTGGAAAATTTTTCACCCAGAAATCAAAAGATCAGCAAATTTAAAGTAAAAAATGTCATATAAAGTGTTTTCGCCAGATCAATAGTTTTTGAGTTATTCGTAATTGAAAAGTACGATACGAACAAGCTTATAAAAAACAAAGAAATTAAGGTTTATTTTAAGAACTTAATATTCTACCTAAAGAAAGTTATAGATACTTGAATAGCTTTTGTTTTACGTAATTGAGCATTTGACCTCAAATAACGGGAAAAGGGTACATTTTTCAACAAAAAGTCAGAGGATACTTTTTAAAGAGCTTAAAAAGACCTTTCAAATACCACTGATAAAAATCGTTTCGACTGAGATTTCAGTGAGATATGATAGTTAAAGCTAAAAAAATTGCACTAAAACTAATGCCATTTCATTAGAAATCAAAATTAAACTTATCCCTTGTACTAAATACTTTATTTGGATGTTATTTACGACATCTGAAAGTTTGGCTCATTAGAAATGCATAATTTTGAAAAAAATGAGTATTAAATAATACTTCTTTATTTGATTTTCAAAAAAAAAAGTTTTTGTTCATCTTTTCTCGATAACTATAAGAGATACAAAAACAAATAAACAGTCAAATTGAAACATTTTTTATGACGATTAATTTGCTTTTTTTATTTTTTTTGTAGCATAAAAATTGAAGGAGTTATAACCAAATTAATCTGTCACTATAGTGCGAGGATTGCTTATCCGCAGCGATTTGACTGTTTATTAAGAAAATGTGGAGGGTCTCAAGCCCATCTAACATACTTAGGCTTGTAGCCCTGAAAATTACCTTTAAAATGGTTTTTTGTAGGATGTGATAGCTTCAAAATTAAAGGAAAAGTCCCCCTAAGCTTTAGATCGAGGGTGATAAAATGTTATATTTGGCCAATCCTTCTGTATGGTGTGGAGACGTGGTCCCTGAAAGTGATATCCTTAAACAGAATAGAAGCAATGCAAATGTGCTGTTGCGCAGACTTCTACGGATCCATGGACCGAGCACATGACGAATAAAAAAGTACTGATGCGAGGTACGAGGTGCGAGGAGTACGATCCTGCGAGGATCGAAATATTCAACTCTCAAGCTCATACTGACGGGAAAGATCGACGGAAGGAGAGGAACAATGTGTAAATAATATTCCTAGCTACGAAATATAAGAGACTGGTGTGGCATTCAGGGTGCGGCAACAATTATTATTCGTAATGCAGAAGAGGGGTGCCTTCAGAAAACACCTACCCGTTGCAGAGTGTATGGCACTTGTAGAAGAAGATGAAGGGAATAAATAAGAAATACGAGGTCTTCGAACAGAAAGTTTATGTTTTTTCAGTCGATAAAATCAAAAATAAGATATCTTTAAATAATCATCAAAATATAGTGTTTGAAAATTCATTTCTTAAAATTAATATCGAATGTTAATGTGAAAATTCACGCTCTTTGTATTCGTTTACACCATTGTTTTACGAACTTTTTTGTTTCATTAACTAACATTTTGAATTAAATTGATTGCTTGATACGGTTAATTATTTGATAATAAAATCAACAAAACAAATTTTCAATTAAATCTTAATTGATTGTACTGTGAGTACCAAAAAAGCAAAACTGCCCATGACTCTATGTAGCTCTACTTTTTTGAAATCTACATTGTCTCACAACACAAGAACCAATCAATTTTCACAAATTTTATTTAGACGTGGCCAACATTTTAGTTCTTCACTATCGAAACCGAATAAATTTTCATGAATCCCCGCTTCCGATTGTGGCTTGCGATTTCACCATAAATTCTCCACAAATATAGAAAAATTTGTCAGGAGAAGTTTTGAGCTGCGGCGTGTTTGATTCCGAAATTTTCGTCTTTATAATCACTTTTTGCACTATGAGAAGCACTTACTATGAAACTCAACAGAATACAAATTTTTAATTTATTTTTACGTTTATTATTCTGAATAATACAGTTCAGGTATTTTTTCGGCCATAAAATTTATCGATATTAACCGCCCCTTCATAAAATTACCTATCTACTAATGTAAACAGGGATAATTAAGCTATTAAAAAGTGGTACGTGTTAGGGCTTAATAAATATTTTTTCTATCATTGGAAGGGTATTTCCATTTTAAAAATAAAGGTCTCGCCTGTGTTACGAAAATTATGTCGGCCAGTGTAATGAGTCTTTCCATAATTAAAATTAAAAGTGTTTAAAAATAGTACTTTACATAATACAAGAACAATGTCATTCACTGATGTCACGTTTTAACAAAATTACTAGAAAACATTCTGGGTTTTTATAACCTATGACATTTCAAGATAGTTACAATAATAAACGTAATCGAAATCGAATTTTGGTTCAATAAAAAATTATGTCTGTATACGAGTGCGTTCTACTGGAACGGTCACTTTTAAATTAAAAAGTTACTTAGATGAGAATAGAATATTTCCTTTTTCAACATAGTCTTTCAACTCCTCATACTTAATCTAGCGAATTTTTTTAACAATCCCAAAAATAATATTTCGGAAGTTATGCCAAATACGCGTTTGTGTATCTTCTCACATTTGTTTGACATCGCTTTCTACTAAAACATACAAAGTTTGGAAACAGAAAGTAATTAAAAGGAGTCAATGATTGGCTCGTTTTCTTGCAACCACAGTATAATGAGTAACAATTTCTCAGGAAATGAAAATTATCCGCCATTAGAGTGAGCAATAATATCTCACTATTAGTATGATAACCCAAGTCAACCATGAATTATTACTCGTATATATGTTAAATTGATGAAGAATACATTTACCGGCGTTTCCATAACAACAAGACTAAAACGCTACACAATTATTATGGATGTTAATTTTCCAAACGGGAATAGATTTATGATTGTTATTTATACTAACAATTCAGTTTTGTTGATTATTCAGATTCAGAGTTTGGAAATACGACTCTATATGTTGTCAAAAACAAACCTATATTGCTTCCAAGCACATTAAGAAAAAAATATAAAATCGCTTACAGTAACTATGAACTAGACATTCTAAGCCAAAGTGAAAGAGAGAAATGCTTTATTGTCAAAAAATTGTTACAATTTGTAGACAAAAGTTTGTAAAAACTCAAAAACAAACATGAAGATAACTAAATAAATCTATAGCAAAATTACACCAGTATGCAGCATGCCCGGAATTGAATATTATTATTAGAATAGAAGTCGTAGAAGGCACTTTCCAGTAAATATGCCCTCAAATTATTGCAGAATGTGGAAAAATATAATATGGACTTAATTTCAATTGGCAAGTGATTATGCATTTTTTTTTCAAAGTAAAATATGGAGCCCTTAACAAATTCTGAACGTGGAGTAGGTAGGTAAAGGTCGTGCTCTGCGTTCCTAAGTGGATAGTCGTGCAACGATCTTTCTGAAATTGGAGAAGATTGCTTAGGTAAACGGATTCAAATATTAATAAGGAAGAGTCAGAATTTTTAATCATTTAAAGGAATCCCGGCAGTGAGCCCTGCTGTTTAGTCCGAGTAAATATCTAACAGCTCTTTTTTGTAGTTTGAAGATTCGCTCAAATTGACCACAGGTACTCCAGAAGGAAAGGGCATATTGGAGATGCGACTCAATAAGATCATAATAGACTGTTAAGGAGATGGATAAGTTCAGTTCTTTGGATACTGATCTCAGCGCAAAACAGGAGGAACTCCATTTTTTAAATAAGGTGTCAATACGTAACTCCCCATTTCAAGGAATTGTCTACAACAAGAATTTTATAGAATCAACGAAGTCATTGGTGGTGTTATTTAATAAAAAGGCCGCAATGTATTTATTATGATACTATGATGAAACCTTAGTTTTAGAAACGTTGAGACACAGAAGATTAGAATCGCACCATGATTTAAGGGTGATTAAGTTACTAGATATAGTCCTATGAAGTGCCGTGAGATTAGGGTTCCTATAAGAGAAACTAGTATTGTCTGCAAATAGACCACTGATGTCTAGATAGGCGATGTCGTTAATAAGCAGAAGAAGCAAAATAGGCAAAATAGTACTGAGCCTTGGGGCACTCCACATTCTATTGGCTTGCAAGAAGACATCGTTGTATCAACCCTTACAAGCTGACTTATGTTGGTAAGATGTGACAGAGGTGTTCCCCTGAAACCGTAGTACTGCAATTTGTTAATTAAAATATGATTAACACAATCGAAAGCCTTAAAAAAGTCAAAAAAAGTTGTTGCGATGGAGTGGTGGCTGTTTAGGCTAGAGTACACATTATTTAGGAAGGAGCATGTAGCATCATTTGTGCATTTGTTACTTAAAAATCCAAATTGATAGGTAATAAGTATTTTATATTTCAACAGAAATGATAAAAGCCTCTTTTTGACCAATCTTTCTATAGTCTTAAATAGATAACGTGGAAAGGAGGCCAATTGGGCGAAAATTCGATGCTTTTATCTCCTCCTCTATGCAGAGGTATGATTATAGCCGACTCAAGACAATTGGAAAAAGTGCCATTTTGAAATGGAATGTAAGTTAAAGTGGTAAGGTGATTTAATGTGCAATCGGGAAGACTCGAAAACATTTTTAATGTAAGTTCATCAGTTCAAGATCAGTATTTATTTTTGTGTACTGCGAAGCTCTGCTAAAACTAAGGGCATAAAGGAGAAACTGTGTAAGTTAGAATTAGCATCAGGAAGATATGAAAACGGATAATGAGAAGGAGTTATTAAATATTATAAATTTTTGGCTACATTCACTAAGAAATTATTGAAGCGAATCTCTTATTATAATAAATATCTGTGGCAGCTGTTATTATCTTATGATAAATTTTTCTGTATAGTTTCACGTAATTTTTTGAAGGAGACAATATCCGAAAATTTTCTTAGGTGAGATAAAAATCGCATGTTCTTTGCAGATATACGTAAACCTTTAGTGAACCAGGATTATTTTTAATACGCCTGAGGGGAAAATAATTGGATGCCAGACTAGTTAGTGTTTTTATGAATCTAGAAAATTCAAAGTCCACATCATCAGAGAGCATGCTCCAGTCAATTGTCTGACAACGGTGCTTGAAGTTTTGATAATGTATTATCTGAGATCTCAATACAGAGATCTGTATTCATATGGTCATTTTTAAAAGCAGAAAACTATTTACACATCTTTCCATGGGACGGAGCACTTCAAGGATAATATTTATTTAACTTATTGTGAGTTTTTTCCAATTGTTTTTCCACGTTAGAAAATGTTTATGTTATACACAAAATTCTCTTTTATATCGTTTTACCTAAGGGAAAGTTTTTTCGGTCTAACTATTACAACTAATTTATCTGTTAGTTTTATGCGAAATTTTGACATATGACATAAGAAATGTTGTGGAAACGAACGTCTCTACCAAATCACCCTCGTACATATCCCTTGCGTCAGTGTTGCCGCTACCTGCACGGACAATATTAAAAAAATAATAATGAAGCCACTAATATGATTAAAACAGCTAAAAATAAATATTGGGCCAATGCAGTGTAATTGTGCTTTGTCATGTCATTTTATTACGAGATTGGGGAGTGTCACATGTTTATATCACATTTATATAAGAATGATATAAACTGAGTAAAATATTTGATCAATTTTGTTACGATTTGAATTCTAATTTCATTAAATAAAACTTAGGACAAAAACTGGTTATCCAATCTATCAACGAAAAAATACTCGGCTTGCATGCTTTTTATAAATCTTTGTATTTGAGAATTGTGTTATATTATGGCTATTACGACGGTACTCACAATGTTGTCACAATTAACCTTGTTATTTCAAACGTATCACCATTTTGATATTTAATATTCATACGAGATACTGAATATTTTTCAAATTATCTCTACATCTGCAACATCTTCCCCGAAGTTAAAATACATTGAGATAACTATGATTAAATAAACTAATCTAATTAGAATAATCTATAATTTGTAACTTATAGCATGCCTATGCTGAAAGCTCAATGGCGCAGACCTCATGCAAAAACTGAAATCTTGTAGCCGGCCAAATTTTTAACCATCTGATAGGCGCATTATGATCCGTAACCTGGTCGGACACAATTAATCTGAAAGTACATTTATTTTTATTTTAACCGAAATAGAAAGGATGAAAATTCTAACGACGCTCAGTAAGCAGAATTATTGTAGGTCAAGGATGTTCAAAATCTGGAAGACCAGGACTAAGAGACGGTGAAAAGTTAGATAAATTGCTGTCATTAGAAGACGACCTTCACGCAACTACGAGGATGGTCTTAGTGGTACCTGGCCTGACCTAGAGACGACGATAGTTGCTTGGAAAATATGTTTCAAGTTTGAAGACGCCACGTTTTTTAGTATTTGTCTGACAGCCATCAATAGTGAACGTTTTCAGTGGATTTATAAGCATGGAAAAAATTGGTCATCGTTATGTGATATGTTATGATACTTTTATTTGAAAGGCATAAGCCAAACTAATATAAAATACGAACTAGATTCTACTCTGGGTAAGATTGCTCCTTCGTTACCAACAGTAAAATATTGTGTAACAGAATTTAAACGAGGCCGTACGACCTTCGAAGACCAGCATCGCAGTGGTCGACTAATTGAGGTGACGATTCCAGAAATTTTGAAGTAAATCCACAAAGGGGACGGGACATAGTTCAACTTTTAGGAAAGAAACAGTATTTTTAGACGAGTCAACGTTTTGTTTAAGTAGTACAGTAAATCGACACAATTCTCCAGCGACCTTAATAATTATGTTTTGGTAGGAGTCGTCAGGGGAAAATTTATTGGTCCTTTTTTGATTCGCGGGAATTTAACAGCTTCGCGACATTTGGAACATCTCCACCCGGAGACTTTTTCCTGTTTCTCAACCTTGAAGATTCACTTGCAGGAGAGGAATTATCGCAAAAATATACGCCTATTTTGGGCACAAAGACTACAACTATTATTTGCATCGTTGGATTAAGTCTGTAGATTTAAAGAAGACTTTGTTGAAATATAGAATTGATTATGAGGAAAAATGCCTTGTTTCTTTGTTAGGTCGGAAACTTTCCAGAGAGCCCAAATACAATGTATTTTGTAGAATATTATCTCCTATATTCGACTAAGGAGTTATTCCCAATTTAGAACAACGATATTGTCAAGACTATATACCACGCAGATTATAATTTTGAATAATTTATTATTGAAATTCTAATGTATCGAGCTATAATTACTTCACGCTTTTCTACGTACATATATAACATACCAATAAACAATTTAGTGATATCTTATTCGATTGTTGCGCGCCAGTGAATTTTAACTTACCGAGAGAAGCTATGTGTAATGAGGTATTTCCTTTTTTGGTCGCTGCGTCTGCAATAGCACCCCGTTTTAATAATTCTCGAGCAATTTCTATGTGACCATCTTTTGACGCCAAATGAAGGGCATTCAAACCATTCTGAAACAAAGATTGTAAATAATACACTGACTATACATTTACAAATTATATTATTAGTACGGCAGCTAGGGGGTCCCTTAGCCCTTTCATATTTCCATTTTAGAGCATCTTCCTTTGTTTTATTTGTTATAAACAATTTAATTGTTTATAATGCTATAACTCTTAAACAAAGAGAGATATGAAGGAAATATTTATTTCTAAAAGATCTACATAAAAGGTCTGAATAGTTTTTTGCAAAAAAATCAATATTTAAAAATTATCAACAATATAATGCACTTTATCAGTCATTATAGTTTTCCAAATCAATTGGTAATAAAAACCCATTTTTTTTGACCCGTTGATACAAGCAATAAGAAATAAAAAAGTATTTTCTTTATCTTGTCAACGTCTGTGAAAAAAATCAAATCAAATTGTATTTACTAATCCTATTCCAACTTTTAGTCGTTGCCTAGATATTTGAGGTTTTAAATTGTTTTGTATTGTACTTTTTAAACAAGTTTTAATTTTTTATGTATACTTTTAGTAGGCTTTGTAATAAATGACAGTTATTTAACTGTCATTAGTCAATTGTTGATACTTTCGAAAATCGTTAAAATGGTTCGTTCTCAATTTAATAACGATTAAATAAAATTTAGACCACACCTGGATCTCTAAAAATTTATAGAAAACATTTAATATCTGGATAACGGTAAGGTTTAGGTATAGGAAAGTATACATGAATTTGTCTTATTTTTTACCATTGAATGCATTAAAATAGAAAAAAACCGGGTGGTTCTAAAAAAATAAAGAAATTTGATATTTATGAAGTTAAACTTTGAACACTTTTTATACACACCCTATATAAAATGAAAAGTTTCTCAAAGTAGATTCAAATACGTCTGACCTTGCTGAAAGCAACAGAATAAAAACCATTTTCATATCTTTAAGGGTATCCTCGTCTGCAACGGTCAAATTTTTTACAAAATAATTACTCAAAAATTATGCATTTTTCGAAAAAAAGATTTTAGACAAAAGTATACTAAAACTTTACGTAAATTTCAGAAATGTATTGATATACAGGGTATTCTATTCAAAATAACAAAAAAATAGAGCCGGAAGTCTTCCATCTTTGAAAATATTTTAGTTGAAAACATTGTATCCGAAAACCCAAAAGTAGAAATTTTCATAATTTTACTATAAATATTTGGCCTGATACAGATAGTTTTAACTCGTAACTCTGTATAATGCTACTTGACGTGAGCTTGTATGGGGATTATCTTGAATGGCTGATAGAACATCTAGTTGTTTATTTTCATATTGGTACAAAGTAGGTTAATAAGACATTTCTTCGTCAGTGACGGCCTTTTCAAAATTTATTTATACACCAATACTAAATTCGTTTTATAATATGATGAAATACTCGTATCATCAATAGTATTTTTAGTCGACGTCATTTGAAAGTTGTTCGTTTCACACCGAAGGTTGCGTTTTGAGTATTCCATGTACTGAAAGTGACAGTTCCGAACTACAAAACACTTTCGGGATGTTCTGGAGTACACAACTTTTAACTTCCTTAAATGTTGACAGTTGACAGTTTCACTTCGATGATTTTGCATAACATAATTTTTAATTTTCTGAGATTATTTGTTGATCTACATTATCGATGACTAAAAGTACTCTCGCAATAAACCAAGATGTTCACATCAACAAATATCCAAAACTCATCAATTTCCTGAAGAAACAAAACAAAGGGTACACTGCAAAAAAATCAAAAACTTTAACCAGAGAAAATATAATAGAATTTTTGTTACATTCTTATGCGTCGTCTAAAAAATGTTGTGTACGCCGCGGCTGAAATACTACTTTGTTGGACTAGTCTGTTGCTCACCTCGCTTCTCTCGACTCGTCCACAAAGTAGCACAATTACTGTACATATTGATATCGCTAAATTGGTACATATTTAGAAGACCTTTCAAATAATGGTTTACAGCCCCCACATTTCCAATTAAAAATTTTAGCGATGACGACATCTTGCTCACATAGATGACGACAAAAATAGAGAAGTATTCTTACGAATAGCCTATTTGAAAATGAAAATCGACGGGTTTCGGGATTTTTCCTTATAGTCGCCGGTTTACGAAATAACAAATTTCATTTGCACCATACTGAATAACAAACCTTGAATAATATTCAACTTGTACATATATAGATATGTACAATGAGGTCATATGTAGCTACGTAACAATTTGCTTCGATAATAATTTTAAATTTCGATAAAAACGATGTCACAGTGAGTGGTTAAATGGAAATGAGGTAACCACAAATTGAGTATTCCACGAAAAAAATTTATTAAAGATTTAGTACGTCATGTTCCGCCGCTTTGCTAAGTAGTTATTTTGGTTAAATTGGATGCACATAAGAAAGTAATCATAGAGTAAAATCGTGAATTTATCCATTACAAAAAAATAATTACCTAGAAAAGAATTTTTGTAGTTTGGAAAATAGCGTTTACAATGCCTCTAACTGCTCTAGTAACGGTGAATTTAGATATGAGAAAATAACCACCGCGTTGGGGACAATTTATTCATAATATTATAAATTCGATTCAATAATTTAAATAAGCATTCTAAGCCGATATACGGAGTGTGTGATAATGAGTTGTGTCAGGTATCCCCATGAGAATGGCTCTCGTCCATCTATCGCCCAAATTCAAATCAATTAACGCTTAGACGGGCATGGTATCATACGAGGATATATTAAAAAATTCTTAAGACTACTATAGAACCAAACAAAATTTCAATGTCAAAATATTTTATTACTCAACATATTCTCCTCTTAATTGGATACATTTATTACAGCGAACCTGCAACGTCTCTAGACCTTTCAAAAAAATGTTCTACAAACCAGAACTCCACAGCTTTTATTACCTCCTCGTTGGAAGAAAATTTACGACTTTTTAAACTTTTTTTCAGTTGAGGTAAAAGATGAAGGACGGAGCCAAATCTGGTGAATAAGGGGGGTGTTCTAGTAATTCAAACCTTAATTTTTTGCATGACAACATGAGATTTGTGTGTAGGGGCGTTGTGCTGTAAAAACAAAACACCTTTGGATAGCTTTCCGCGTCTTTTCTTTTTAATTTTTTCCCGTAGAGTCGAATAGTAATCTCCAGTTATTTTTCCACCTTTATCCAAAAAATCAATCATGATTCCTCCATGGCAATCCCAAAAAACTAAAGCAAGAACTTTTCTAGCAGATTGTTGGACACGAAACTTCTTAGGTCTTGGAGAACCAGAGCGTCGCCATTCCATCGATTGTTGCTTTGTTTCTGGATCGTAAAAATGTACCCAAATCTCATCCATAGTAACAATTCGATTTGAGAAGATCGTTTTCAATCGAGTACAGATCGGACGCGATGCTTCTACCCTTGCACGCTTTTGGTCAACATTCAAACATTTAGCGATCCATTTTGCAGCAATTTTTCTCATGTCCAAATTGACGTGAACTATATGATGAACGCGTTCGTATGAAATATTCAGTGCTTCAGATATCCGTTTTAGCCCAATTCGACGGCCTGATAAAATCATGTCATGAACTGCATCGATATTTTCGGGGACTGACACAGAAACTGGCCTTACCGATCGGTCATCGTCTTCAATGGAAAATTTACCTCTTTTGAAGCGTGCAGTCCAATTTTTCACGGTCGCATACGAGGGACATACATCACCGATGGGTATTAAGCATATCTTCGTAAATCTGCTTACCTCTTAACCCTTTTAAATACAGCTACTTGATGATGCCTGGTTACTACAATTTTTGGATTTTCACCATTTCGGTGGACATCTTTGTTCTTTTAATTTTTTGCGTAACTCTGGTTTACTTTTTTGACGTCAAACTTTACACTGACATACCATCTGTTCAATAATTTTTCACAACATTTTATATCTAACGCAGCCCCATTGTTCGTCAATCCAATTGACGTTATTTTTGACGAATCGTGGTCTGGCTGAGGTTAATTTGGAGCCACTAGCTAGTTTTTGGCTCAAGTCTTCGTCTGAGTATCTAGCCACTTATCGCGTTTCTCTGAGCTCTTTTTCGACTAAAACACCAGTGAAGGCGAGGTTCCTAAGCGATGTGCTCTCGGATGTGTACCTTTTTCTTCCGGAACAGCGTCTTCGATGAAAGTTACCAGTCTCTTTTTAAAGACGGTGAACTCAAGAAACAGCAAACTGACTCATATTCAGCGCATTTGCCACCTTTCGCTGATTCTGGCCTTATCGCAAAACGGTAACCGCTTAAGAAGCTTTATCATTTGTTGTGATGATAGTTATGGGTAAGGTATATAAGTCTTTTATAAGGGTCAGTTGTCCCTAATTGGCACTATTAAAAACAAGCATAAGCATTAGCTTTATGATTTAAAAAAAAATACAATTTCGTGTCCAGTTTCATATGTGCATGCTTTGTTCAAAATATGGTCAGTGCATGTGTTCATTCACGAATTAATTATGAATGTTTAATTTGACCTGACCGACATCACCGGTTCATTCTTGGAAAAACTTTGACCACCGAGTCTAGAAAAAGAATATAATCCGAGGGGCTGGATTTGGCGATATGGGTGCATGGGGTAGCAATTCAAACTGTAATTCATTAATTTTGGCCATTGCATTAACGGATGTGTGAGCTTCTAGCCAAATGCGGCCGTTTTTGCTTGATTTCTTGGTTCAAACGTTGTAATATTAATCGCCATTGATAGTTTTTTTCTTTTCAAGATGGTCAATGAAAATTATAACACGCGCATCCTAAAAAACCGACACCATGACCTTGTCTACAGATAGAAAGGTCTTAGCCTTCTTTGGAGCCGGTTCTTCTTCATGATGGACCCACGTTTCATCCATGGTTATGAAACGGCGAGTAAAATCGGCTTTATTTCAGTGAAACATTGCCAAACACTTGGAAATGGAAATTTCTTCCCAACGCTGTTTTTGTTCTATTGTGAGCAATCGCAACATCCATCTTAAGTGAAGCTTTCTCATATCCCATCCCACTTCCAGTCGACGATCATCCAGTACCGTTTTGTGTATTTTCTTCTGGAGTCGTCACCTGCCATGCTGGTCTTCGCAAGTCGTACGGCCTCGTTTAAACTCTGCTACCCAATATTTTACTGTTAATAACGAAGGAGTAGTCTCACTCAGAGTAGAAACTAGTTCAGCTTTCATAACGGTTGTGCTAATGCCTTTCAAATGAAAGTATAGTATCACATAACTATGTTTTTTTCATGTTTACAAGTTAACTGAAAACGCTCACTATTGATGGCTGCTAAAAAATTAGGGATCGGTATCGATGGTTCGATTTTATCAAAACATCGATGGTTTCACGAAATCATCGATGATTTTCTATCGATGTTTTGCAGTTATCGATGGTTTTAAATAAACATCGATGTTTTGGTAATTTCAATAATTCCTAGTTGTTGAAAAGCTACTTCAATTAATAAATTTCAATTTAGCCAAGACTAATTATTTCATCTTTTGAATCCTCTCCCATGAATAAATAAGGTTGTGGAACACGGGTGTACGATTTGAGTGATTTCAGAGCGCATGGCAAAAATAGAAACATATACATAAATCAATGCCCGAAGACCTTTCGTTATACTTAAATTCCCCAAACGAGAAGATTTAGCAGAACCCTCTGGCTTACTGGAAAATGATGAAGGACACTTAACCTACTATTTTTAAAGTAGTATTCAAATATGTGTCCCTAATCGCCACTTCAGTTCCATCTGAGCCTCTATTCTCCCAAGCTGGTCTGAATTTGAACTCTCTCAGAAATCGCCTCTCAGAAGATATGGCTACGAAACTTATTTTTCTGCATGAACTAGATGACAAATTTTGGGAAAATCTAATTCCCAATATTTTTATTTTAAAATTTTTATATTTTATATTAATATTTATATATTATATATATATTTTTATATTATATTTATATTAATTGATCAATTGTTCTATATTGTTTTTTTTGTTTTTAATTATTATTACGACTTAAATTGTAAAATTTATTTCTTTTTAATGAAATTTGTTTTGAGGCTCATAACCCTTTTTTTTCTCCTAATTATTTTTGTGTAATAATGATTAAAAAATTACAGATGATTTTTAATTAGGTAATACAACCAAATACATATTAAAAATAACTAGGTTTCGTTTTCGACTTTAAAAATTAATTTCAGGATTTTATTTACCAATAAATTTTAAAGAAACAAAAACTTGTATTTATCTATCAGCTATTACGCAAAATCAGTTAATTTACAAACAGAAAAATCAATTAATTTACAACGTTTCTTTCATATTTTCATGATCTTAATTGTTTTTTATTCCTTTTTTGTTCTTTTACGAAAATATCGATGTTTCAAAACATCGATGATTTTCTTCCGATGATTATCAACTATCGATGTTCACTAAATGAAAAAACATCGATGGCAAACATCGATGTTTTGTCTACCGATACCCATCCCTAAAAAAAATACTAAGCAACGTGGCCTCTTCAAACATATGCTGTATAGATTGTGTACTCTATTGCACAGTGCAGCAACTACAGCCATCTGTAGGTCAAGCCAGGTAGTTCTGGGACCATCCCCGTATCTTGATAGACAGAGTTGAAATTGTATGATGGAGGAGCACATGGATCAAATCCAATAAAAATATTAAGCCTAACTTTATTTAAAAAAATTATGTATTATACATTAATTCTGAAACAAAGTTTGCAAACAACCAATGGATATATTAATGAATTCATATATCGTAGATGAAATAAAACAATAAATAACTGTGTATTTTCTTCCTTCTGACAGTTAAGACCAAATGAACACCGCATAAAATGTGCCGGTTAAAAAAAAACGTAGACGATATTGTGAGTTAATGATGTTCGTTGAACCCGAACCATTGAAGTATTTGTCACACGCCCCACATAGGATCGTTATATATGCAGCTGTTATGTTTCTTGTCCGTGACATCTGTTGCATCTGTATTATCAAACTTCAAGAACCACAATTGTAATTGAATAATCGTTAAACTATTAGCAGATCATAAACCCTAAATTAATAATCCTTATAATTTATGAGTCTCAAACAATAGCAATGAAAATAAATAACGTTATTTATTCAAATTATACTATACACAAAGTCCAGCAGAAAATTATTACTATGCAATTTGACTGAAAAAACCGCGAAAACATGTGAATTTACTTTATGTTGAACGTCTTTGTTGTCATTAAAATTTTGTCTTCAACCTCTTCGCTTTAGGGGCATTGAAAATTCCAAAAATATAGAATGGAACCGAACCCTTTTTTCTTTTAGTTAAGTGGTTATTGGGAAATGAGAAAATAGTAATGATGCATGCATGATGAAAGAAAAGTGAGATATTTAGTGGATCCGGACATCAAAACACTTTTCTGTCGAGGCTCTTATAGCATGGTTTTCACGAATACATGTGTTTCAATAAATCATAGGCATAATAATTACATTTAGAACATTTTATTTTCAAATTAATCATAATACATTGTAATAGTACCAATAATGATAAACTTTTCCATAGCCATGAAAATACAATAAAGGGCGCATGGTGGAGGGTCATTGGATATTAGCCGGTAGCCGTCGAGCGTGGAAATATGTCCTGATAACTCTAGAAGTGCCGAAACATTGATAGAGCTGATAAAGAAGCATGTCAAAGTCGGGACTAACATTTATACTGACTGCTGGAAAGGATATTTGGCGCTAGAAAGTGAATGCTACCAGCACTTTACAGTCAACCATCAAGAGCCCTTTGTTGACTCCGAAACAGAGGCCTACACCCAAAATAATGAATCCAGCTGCAGGCACATGAGAAGAAGAATATCAAGGCGGGGAATCGACTTGGACCTGCATCTTTGTGACTTTCTCTGAAGACGGCGAATCCGGCGAAAAAATGTGGATCCATTCGATGCAATAATTGTAGATTGTATCCGGGAAAAAATGATCGATCTCCAATGGAAGAGGATGAGGGAAGTGACCAAATTTTTGTGAAATAAAATTGATTTCCATTTATTTCTATTGTTTTTATGCCTTTTTCGAGATCGGGAAATACGTCGATGCTGTCGATTCGGTCAGGTTAGGTCCGGTGCGTTTACTATCATATTTCTATTTTTCTTTCCTTTTTCGTGGCACGAGTAGGCCTTTTTGACCGAATTTTTATCCCTATCATTTTTACCTTGCAATTCCTCTGGCATCCGCTAGTTTTTATCGGCTCGTCTGCTAAATGGTATGAGGTTCATCCATGTAACACCAAAATAAACGGTATAATGTTATATTCTTTAACAAATATTTATAAAAATACCAGGTAACAACTAACACGTCTTCCATTAAAAACAGAATGAGGATTTAAAATCAATAAGCGCTGCAAGTGAGGACGGCGGGGGCGGACAGGACATGAAAAATACGATCAGGGGATTTCCAGTATGCACAGGTCTATCTTAAAGTATACTTATTCGTATTGGACTCAACCAGTTCAGCCTAGGCTGAACTAGTTTCTTTTATCGGCCATAGGACGGACTGGTTTAGAGTAATCTGTACGGATAATCCTATCGCACTGATTTGGCCTAGGACAAACTAAAGTTTCCTAAAATTAGGTTTGATAAGTATATTTATAAAAGAAAGTTTCTATTTTAAAAAAATTTATACAATTAGATATCACTCCTTGCATGACGAAGAAAACTTCTGTATAGGATTGGTATGTATTCATATACATATGTTTATAAGTTTTTACGTTTCCGTGAACATAGTTCCAGTGAATTAAAATCATAACATCTTGATTATCTAAGTATACTTAAATGATCAAAGAGTACTTGAATGTAGATTTCTATTGAATACTTCCATATGTATCTCGGCGGTAAACTAAACGTTTAAATCAGATAACTATTCATTTAAAGCTTTCACATCATACTGTACGTATTATATCCATATTAAAATACAAAGTCGTCCCCAGAAATAATTTTCTAGGTATGTCTGTATGTGAATATTTGGGTATCATATACACAGCGATACTGAGGAACCCAGAGTTTACAGCTGATCTGTTGTATGTTTTTGAGTATACAACAAACTTTTATTTGTCCCAGAGGCAATAACATTTTTTGCCATTGGCCAAGCTTGGAGTTACTCAATCGCTAACTTACACGTCAATCCCTTCTCCGCGATTTAAGAAACAGCTTAATCTGAGGAAAGGGGAAAAGAGGCATGGCTTCAATCATATGACCATTAGACTGGTAATGCTGCAGCTAAGTAGACGTTAGATCTCATCAAAAGACACGGGGAAGTCTGTTATTACAGATACAATAGATACAGGGCCACTGATCTGGACTGTCGGTTCTGTGGAATAGAAATGTTATTAAAACACGGAGCAAAATCTAAAGGGGACTCAAGAAAAATGACCGAAGTGAATATGACCCACAAGACCTCCCGAATCTTAGTAATAATAGTAAGTTACTAATTAGTATCTATTACTATAAACCAGCCTACCAAGATTAACTTCACTTGAGTGAACGTTATCAGATAACAAAGCTATTGGTTTTATATCAAATCCTTCGGCAGTTTAATAAACAAAAAGAAATTAGTTATCTTATTGGTAGTAAAAAAATTTAATTTAAGCTCCAGCGCCAAAAGGATCACAACAATTAGTGTGTCTTATAAACTACGAATGAGGTACTTAATGATTCCCTTCACTAGGAAGAAAAAAGTCCCATCAAGTTAGATGGGCAAGTAATTGAGTGGAATCTGTACGTATAGTTTTTGTCTTTTTAATTTTAACTCAATTCGCTAATACGATAGCATTTATATGCAAAGCAACATATCGAAAAATAATGTTAACTGCTGATCAGCCAGCTGCCCTGGAAGTCCCACTTAGAAAAGATGTGCAGGACCAGCCTTGTATCTAGGCGGACCATTGGAGGCAATTGAAGCTCAAACCTTCTACCTTCATCTATATTCGAGATCATCCTCAGATTCACGATTCCTTGGTCTGGGAGAAGTGGATTGATGCTGAAGATATATATGGAAATGAGCTACCAATACAGCACGGGCCGAAGAAACTCAGGGCGGAGGTAATTCTCATAATACGGCTTGACAGGATCCAATGGCCGCAAAACTACTCGACAGGAATTTAAAGGTCAAGCTTCCCAGCAGGATCAAGGCGAAGTCAACCATGGATCCAAAGAGGTAAGCTGGCTGAAGACGGTATATACAAGCGTAAAATGGTTGCGTACCTTACTACTTTCCCTAGTAAATTACGCTTCGGTTGTGAAGACCGAGCTAGTGGTAATACTTATCGGCACCAAGCTTGATGCTACAAATAAGAATCAAAAAATTATGGACACATCTATACAGAATTCGAAGCTGTACTAAAGACATTGTCACCGAATCAAAACTGATTATGGTCAATAGTAAGCTGGTTAAAAGGGTGGTAGAGCTGCTCTGAATCTATGACAATATGAAATCCAGGGGCACTAAAATTGTCGGAGACCTAGCAAAGCTTGGAGATACTTAACTGCTAACAGGGCTAGAGCCTGCGGTGAGTAACCCTTAATCGCAACTTAAGGTACACTTTAAGATATGGGAGAGGGAAAAAATTCAAAGACATTGCTGTATTATATGTATGCTGATAGACTAAAACGTTCAGAATGGAGATAAACCACTCAGGAATATTGCAATATTGATCAATTTTTAATATTCAAAAGTTTCTATCTATCTAGCTCAATCGATACGATTATAATTGGATCACATCGTTTATGATCGTGAAATTTTCACTAACGTAATTTAATTGGGGTCGTACCAGTTTGACTGATGAAGAGTGTTCAGGAAAGACCAAAACTGCTATAACTAACATTGCAAAAAGTTAATTAAATGGTATAAGACGTTCATTGAATCAATGTTGCAGAGGTACCAGAGTGTATTTGCTCACTATATGTCAAAAACTCATTGGAATTAACATTTCTGAAGCTCTTTTGAAGTGGTTTGATCTTATGAGTGTGATTTTACCTCGATTTATATTTCTAGAAGAAGCTTTTAACCACACATTTCATTGAGTACAAGGAGGAAATTTTTCCAAAAAAAGGCTATTTCGACAACCAGATAATGCGAATTTATTTTAAGACGGCCGCTGTCGATCAAGTTCAAAAAGGCAAAGAATTATACGTTCAGTTTTAAAAGATGAAGAAGCCACTTCCTTTTGTTGCGTAATGAATTCGAATAAATGTACTGAAGGAATTTTATTCAATTAAATTATGGGTATTTGGATTAAATAGATTAGACTGTAGGTCATCTAGTTCACAAAACTAGTTTTTATTACGTGCACCGAAGTTATTTTAAAAGTAACATGAACAAACACATACAACAACTAACAAAAAATAAGCAGAGTAAATAATTTCAAAAACAGTTATTAGAAAAAAAAATTATATCCTGTAATTTCCTTTGTACTTTGTATTCATCTCCATGTTTTTCTGAAACTAAGATGGGGTTTCCTGTTCATGATCTGAAATCAACGAATCTACTCTAGTATGCCATTGAGTGAATATTTTTTTTAATGAAAAGTTATAAATTCTTCGAATATGTTATTTATTATTATTATGAGCACCACATTGGACGTGGTTGCTGAGGCTTACAGTTTTTTGACATACAAACTTTCTGGTATGGAATTTGTCGTAAAATGCTTATTATATATGAATTATAAATTAAATCATGGAATTAAGGTAATGAGAATGGAAGGTTTTCGTAGGTTGAAGTTCTGAAAAACCGATAAAAATCTCGTTCGGGTCTTGGATTTGCAATCAGGTGATAAGTGATCTCTCTGGTTCAGGATTACCGTTTCCGACAAACTTTTCAGATGCATAAGCTCTTTTTCTTACTTGCTCAGATAATTGGAATGGATAAATAAATTATACGAAAAGCTTGATTGTGGG
Source organism: Diorhabda carinulata (assembly GCF_026250575.1). Classification (NCBI taxonomy): domain Eukaryota; kingdom Metazoa; phylum Arthropoda; class Insecta; order Coleoptera; family Chrysomelidae; genus Diorhabda; species Diorhabda carinulata. The sequence continues at coordinate 25,536,154 of NC_079464.1, read as the reverse complement.
GGTCTATCTTTTAGGAGGTAGGGGGTTTGGCTGAAGAGGGGAAAGACGTACAACAGTAAGAAATGTCTCAAACAATTGTTGTTATCATTTCTATTCGAATTGGTGTTGTTAGACAGACCAAAGAACTGATCCATTTTCTAGTTATATTAGGTTTACTTCTTTTTGACCGATAAAAATATATGTTTCTTTGGAATGCGATCTTTTTATAATAAATCACTGTCTTTTCATGGAATTCATAAATCCACTTCGAAAAAGCCAAACCGAAAGCCAACCAATCCAATTATGATAAACCAGGAAGTCTTAATTTCATAAATCAGAGATCTCAATAAATAAAACCTCCGAAGACCCAAATTAGCGTATCTTTATTACGATTATAATCCGGAAAATATTTTCTACTTATTTCTCATTTATTCTTGATTTTCTTACTCTTTTTATAATTCGTTTTATGTACGAGTATTGCTACAAGTTTTGAGATAGACAAATAATAACAAATATTTATAGTTGGATATGACTTTTACGTTCTTCAAAATATTCTCCATTACCTCTCCATTTTGAACCAATGGTCGAAGTAATTTTTCCATTCCGATTGAGGTACCTCCAAAGCATGTGATTTGAATGCATCAGCCGCTTCTTCGGGTATAGAAAAACGTTCATCTCGCACTTTATTGGGGGACTGTACAGCGGAGGACCCATTAATTCGATGTTTTGATTGTTCAAAAACGTTTTTGTTTGAACTGATGTGTGAGAGCTCGCATTGCTGTTGTGGAGAATGATTCGTCTTCTGCGACTGATTTCTCTAATTTTTTGTATATTTTGACAGTTTTGCGTTACTCTAATGAATATATGATTCGAGGTGCTCCATACGCAAATAACTTTTGTTGGATTTGGCTCGTCTTGAAAGACCCATACAGTCGATTGTTGTTTAGTTTCGGGTTTATATGGATAGATTCATGATTCGCCACCAGACACGTCTGTTAAAGCTCCGTAATAGAATATTTTCAGCATTTTTTTGCACCAATCGATACGAGCTTTTTTAAGCGATTGCCAAATTATGCGGTATAGAACACGAAGTAATATTTTTGACATTCAAACGTTCATGCATTATTGAATGTATGCGAGTGGATCTATTGCCCAAGTATAAACTTTAAGTAGCAACTCTCGTATAGAAATAAATTTATCCGTTTGGATCGATAACTCATCAATTTAGAATTTGTGTCTATTCCTATATACTATCGAATTTTCATCATACAATTCGTGTGCTACTACCTATAAACGATTGGAAAACAGTTTGCGTCTCAAAGCTTTTATCTCTCAACCAATTACCAAGAAGATTAGAAGGAGTAATTGGAAATATTTCAACACGCTCTTATTAACTTCGAGTAAATAAGTATTAACCTGGGTAACGGAATCTTTGAACTTCATTTTCCTCCACATCGCCTCCACGCCATATTAATTAGAAATTTTTACACAATTATTAAGGACAGATGACAATATGATAAATTCATAAATTATACTTATGAATAATATCTTGATTCTTGTAGGGTTCATCAGGAGAGCATGTAATCTTTGGGCTTTCACGTGAATTCAAAATCTTGCTCTTGTACACTTGTCAAAGATCGATGAGAATACATTAATTTGATAATTTTGGAAAATAGTCTCATTCAAGTACATTAGGTTTACCGATGTCCTCCCGGAGACGCGGCTTTAGAACCGGTGGAGTAAATAAATAATAAAGAATTTTTTAATTCAAAATTTTCATTCCGAGATATGAAGCAAAAACAGGGCTACATGAATGATAATGCTATCGGTTTTTTATGATTCCTGGAAGCATTTATGTAGTCGCACTTATTCGCATACTGTCCTTAGACGGTATACGAAAAGAAAAACGCAAGTATTTAACTGTCAAGAGTCTTATATAACGATGAAGCAGTAGATACAATGATTGATTACGAATTGAGTCATAAGGCGAGTCCAGTATAGTAATTGATTTAAAGAACTGAAAACTCTTAGTTGATTGAACTAAAAAAAAAATAAATTATAATTTGAAAAACTAAAGGAAGCGCTTTGTTGTTTCAAATGGATCTCCATGTATATTTGTCGCTTTTGGAAACCCGTAAGAAATACTTAGTTATTATTTTTCATCTAATGTTCCCGATACCTAAATGTCATAATTTGGTAGTTATAGCTACATAATAATACATTTAGGTGACTATGACTACTAAAATAACAAATTTGATGTTTCAATAAATTATTTTTGTTGAAGTTTATTGAAAGTCACAATGGATCGTTTATCGGAAAAAGAACGAATCGATATTTTAATGATAGGTGTAGAAGTCAACAAGAAACATGTAATACCTTTAATAATTTACATATATCCTAACCGAAATCCCATAACAAGATCTGTCAGTAAATTAGTGAAAAAGTTTAACGAAATTGGTTAATTATGCAGAAAATTTGATATTTCGCAAACATCGTTAATGAAAATTTTACGTGATAATAAATTCCATCCATACAAAGTAACGTTGGCTCAAGAAATGTCAGATGACAATTTTGATAAACTTGAAGAGTTTGCAGACCTAATAATAGAAAAATGTTACAATCAAAACCATCCAACTTTTCTAATTAATGTTATGTTTTGCGATGGAGCCACTTTGTATTAAAGGAAACGTTAATCGGCATAATTGTAGATACTGGTCATGTTAAAATCCTCGTTGGATGTGTGAATCCCATACCCAATATCCCGAATACTGAATCTATGGACTGGAATAATAGGCGACAAAATAAGGGGCCCCTTTTTCATTGAGAGTAACTTAAATGGTCAAGCGTATTTACATTTATTGGAAAATTGTATTTTACCTAAGTTGGCTGGGATATTTCTAAATCCAAGTAAGTAATGTCAATTACATTTGAAAAAAACATTATTATAAATTTTCAGACAATAACATTATCCCAAACAACAATATTTGGCTACAAAATACAAAAAATTGATTGATGTTCGCTAAAACTCGAGAACGGATGGACCGATTTGTCTAATTTTGGTTTTGAATTATTTGTGGAGTCTAGAAAAGGTTTAACACGTTCAATGCTGACCTCATGATAAGGGTAATAACTTGTGATCTTAAAAAAATTTTTTAACTTATAATTTTTACTCTATTTTTAATAGAGATGAATGGAAAAATAATTAAATTTTTTTTTTAATATTTACTCATTTCAGAACGACGGGCGCCCGCTAGTAAAAAAGGTTATTTTAGAAGAACAACAAACAATTTAGTTTTTTTATTTACACTTTTCATTTGCAAAAATACTATTTACATTTAAAATTACGTACTTATATTTATATGGTACTGGTCATGGTACTCTTTGAAGCAACCAACACATAGTCCTATCCATTCTGGGCAGCACAAAAATATGTGGTCAGTTTTTTAATTTGTTTAATGGATCTTATTTGGGCTTCTCTTCCCCCACATCCTTCCCCCGATTTGGTTTCTGTCAAATAACGGAATGGAGAAGGATCAGACTTCTCGATTGCCAAAGGTATACTGAGTAAATGTACATTTCAGTAGGAGAGTTTTAGGTAGAAATGTCATGGAAACTTCCCAACCGTTGGTGAAAGGGACAAAGAGCTTGTCGTTCTGGAACGACAGGCGTCCGCCTCATCGATGTACTGGTGCCGTTCCTGAACGACGTGCGCCCTGAACGTGTTAAAAGGTGAATAGATATGCAAACGCTCTGAATTAATTGAAAACAATGATGATGATGTTTTGTCACAAATTAAAGTTGTGAACGCAACCATAATATTTGACATTTGACAACCAACTATATATGGATTGATGAATCTTAAGTTTTGTCACAAATTAAATTTCGGAACGCAACCGTAATATTTGACATTTGACAACCAAATAATATGTCGATCCATCTTCTCGATACCGATATCGAAGAGTGCATCCTTCTACCTTTGTGAGTGACGATTACTGCTACGTGCGCGATAATTTTCTTTACTTCGGCGATCTTTTGTGATAATGACATTTCACGTCTCTTTTTTGATGATCTATTGAGATAGAAACTGCAAATGTGTTTGTGAAGAAGTTGTTAGACATTGGAAATACCTCGACCAGATTCATCACATTACCCATAGATTTCTATCACAGACTCAAAAGAGGAGCTTATTCAGCGTGGTTTCTCTGATATAGCGCAACAGTTCAATAATCATAATTGGCTGGGTGAAAGAGGAATATTGATGGCGAAAAAAAAAAAGATATCGACGATCTCAATGCGACCATTCAGAATTTTCTTCCTGGACAGTTGGTTTCCTTCAAATCATTCGACACCGTTATGATCCAGGATGATGTAGTAGTAGTAGTAGATGTAGTACTGCGAAAAAATGGATGAATAACGTCTTTGAGTCAAAAACCATAAAGGAAAATTACAAAGGAGAGGATGTTTTGATCCCACTTATACCGATGATTCCAACAGATTTATCATTCGATTTTAAACGTTTACAATTTCAGGTACGTCTGGCCTTTGCGATGTCCATAAATAAATCGTAAGGCCAGTCGTTGGAAATTGACGGAATCAACTTAGAGTTTCTCCATTTTGCGAAGACAATTATACTTCGCGAGTTCGCGCGTCGGAAAACCGTCATCTTTGTTTATTTACACACTACCATACAAAACAAAAAATATATTATATCAGAAAGCTTTAAATTGATTAACAAACTATATCATAACTTTGTGTGTCTGTCAATCTCAAATTGAAACCTTATAAATAGCCAGTAATGCAGGAAATCTCTGTTTTGTAAGTAAGCAACATCATGTGTGATTAATCGAAAATAATAATAAAACTTCATTTATACCGAGCATTTTTTTATTTTAATAGAAAGGGATCCCTTTTATTTGTTTTAAATTCAGGTCTTTTATTTATTGATTGAGGCAGTACGAAATCTACTTACAGCATTTGACGTATTAATATCCCTAACCGTACCAGAATCTAGATATTCTATAATTTTATCTAGTTGTCCTGCTCTGGCTGCCCTGAGGAATGCTGTGTTTGGATCAGTCTGAAACAGAAAAAAATATGAATAATATTATTCAGATTCTTTTATAAATACATTTCACTTTCGCAAACTTTTTTCTAGGCATATAGTCATATTGATTCCTATAAGAACACCTAAAATTTGTTTAACCATTTTATAAGATTTATATGATAAAAAAAAAGTTTTTCTAATAATGTGTTGCCCCCCAAATTTCCTGAATCTGTAATTAGAGATCGTGTGAAGTTACCTAGAGATAAATTACCCAGTCACCTATTGATGGTGTCCCATACATGTCCAATGGGAGAGAAAAGCATGTTGTAGCTCTTGGGGTATGAGTATCTTGTTAGAAAATTGAGTTTTTTAGCCGCATTTAGAAGCCAGTTAATATATCGAATGCTGATGATGACAGTGATCTAACGCTAAACTATTGATTATTGGATAATGAAGAAAGTAAGTTTTCGAATCCAAATTATTCTCTTGTATGAATGAATCAATCCAATTTTTGATATCTTGCTCTGATGTAAACCGTTTTCCAGTGAAGGCGTTTTGCATTCACCGGATTAAATGGTAGTCAGAAGGGGCAAGGCCTGGGCTATAAGGCTGGTGAGGTAAAACTTTGAATCCACTGTTTTCCAAATAGCTCTTAACTGGAATAGAAACGTGGGACCGAGCTTTGTCATGATCGATAATTATTGCCTCGTGTCTGGTCGCGTTTCCGCGGTATTCCGGGCGTTTTTCGGCTACTGCTCTCTTGAAACGGATTAGCAGCTCATAATACAGCACACCCTTCTGACCCCACCAAATAGAGAGCATTACCTGCGCGCCGTGGATGTTCGGCTTTGCCGTTAAATTAGCTGGTTGGCCGAATTAACAATCCGATGCAAAATTGACTGAATTTGCGTGAACTAAAACAATTCGTAAACGAACTTTACAAAAAAATGTCTTAGTCCAAAAAATATAAATTACAGCGTTTTTGCGTTTCTCAGGAATAACTACAATCATAAATACCGAAAAAATCATTCATAGATCAAGAATAATTCACAAATCTACCGGTACTTGCATTTTCCAACTTGTCACATCCTCGACAAAGAGACATTTGTTGAAGAGTATTATTTTGAAATTTGCTTATTGGATTATGGGGTGGACAAAAACTTTTGGCTGGTAGTGTACATGCAGTATGCAAGGTTTCACAGAATCCCATAGCTCGATAATTGTGATATACTAGATAAAAGAGATTGTGCAGGATTCAGTGAGTCCACGCCTTATCAAGCATACATACATATTCATATCTCCTTGTTGATCAGTAACATATTTAAATGTTTTTGAGAAAAATTAAAACTAGCGAAAATATGTTATGGCTAAGTCACTTAGAACTAAAGGACGAAGACAGGCTCTTGAAACGAGTTGCATGGAAGATACCAGGGGGCAAGAGGAAAAGAGTTAGACCAAAGCAACGGTGCAAGAAGACCTTAGAGAAAGAGGCATCCAGAGCTGGAGAGAAAAAGCAAGGGACCGAAAGAAGTGGAGAGAAATTACAAGGCTATGGACCTAAATGGTCTGCATATAAGCCTGTATATATACATAAGAGTAATTAAATAGTATATTAGCAAACATTCACCCATGAACAATAAAAATATACCGAAAGATCAGAGTATATTTAGTTTTCAAACGTTATCAACAAGTACTGGTTGAGTTAGACAAAAATTATAGTTAATGTTAGAGTTACAGTTAATGAAAAATGCCAATCAATCTAAGCTAGTCAATACAAAACATGCATTCATTTCAAATATGATACAACCTGTATTTATTGGTATTGCGACTAATATATATATAGTAGAGTGTTTACGATTGGAAAAACCTGGCTAGATGCCAATGTAATATTTTTATCTCGAATTTTCCTGTGATCACGAGAATCAAACAAATTAAAATTATATTTACCGGAATTTTTTATGAAAATAATCGAATAGTAATATTTCGTGTGCAGATACTATCAAATTAACGTAATTTCGTTCATATCATCCCACGTCACGACCGTCACTTCCTACTTTGCTCATCCACCTACATTCGTTGATGTTATTACCCGTTACTTTTTCGAGGGCCAAACTAACCATTAACAAAATTGTGGGAAAGAGGTTGCAGTTCTTCCAATATCAATTGCAGATTATAAAATCTAGAATTATTATACCTCGTTAACTTGCTACAACTGAATATTAAATTATAAAACGTAAAAAGACGAGTAAAATGTACCTGACTGTAAGGAAGTTTGGCTTGAACAGGGTACCAGACGTGAACTGAGTCCTTTTTGTACCCCATTATTTTTTTAGCAGATATAAATGAAGACACGAAACCGTCTTTGCTTCCAGCGTGTATAATGCACTTCCCTTTAGAACAAGGCCAATTAGAACAGCAATTTCTACTATTGTTAACCCAACCGAAATTTACAACATCATGACTGTCAAACCATGTTTCACTTAGATAATTTATTTGAATATTAGAGCAGACTGTCTGGCAGAAATATTTCGAAGAAATTGTATACATACGTCTTTCGACATCTTCGGCCAATAGAAATGCATTTATGTTTACGATTCGATGGTTTTATCTGTAGGCAGTGGAGATAATCAGTCCACGTGGACTGATGGCTTTTATACGAGGAGTTTACTATTGAACCCTTTTCTAATATATCAAAAACTTCTGACTGGAACTCTCTACACTTAGCTTTTATTTCTTCTCTTCAATTTCTTCATAGGAAAACGATGGTGCTAGCCATCCTATTGCTCCTTCTCGACCCACCCATCTGCCAGGAAATCTATAATTTAGCCACTGTCTAATTGCAGGGAAGTATTGCAGTGGGGTTCCATCTTGTGAGAAGTGAATAAAATGTTGCAAAATCATATTACCAGGTGCATCAATTTGTATCCAAACGCTGCTACAACCGAAAACGTACAAGTAAAATAATTTTCTATACTGAGGAATATTTTTCAAAGTACAAGTACAGCTTCTACTTCCCCTTAACATCTCTACAAATATTGAAATAGGCCACCATCTTTGTTTTAGATTAAACATTGGGTACATTCTGTAGTAATATGTCTGGTTACATGTAGTTGATCGTCATAATAATATGAGGAAAATATGTTTTCTGAATAGTTGATCTTCTGACGAAATGTTTTCGGGCTGAAAATAGTGAGAATCACTAGAATTGGACTCGTTTCCACTCATGTTCTGAAGAAATTTCTTAAAACGCCACCGAAAGTGAGAAATGTATCAAATTCAAATTGCTCTTTTAGGTTATTGCGCAAAAACACACGCGTCTAGAATTTTTAAAAGGAAATAAGAAATGAATTGTCTAGGTGAAACATTAGTCTTTAGTGGTTATTCAGTTACATACATAGGTAACGAACAAAACATGAATTTAATACACATAAAAAATGTTTGAAAAACAATATTATTTTAAACGCAAGAAACGTAACGGATTGTTAGTGCACAGATCAGTGAATGAAATTTTAATGCTTTCAAAATGTGTACTGCACCAGAACGGATAAATCACTGCATCCTTCTCATCTTTGTGGACAGTTGTGTAACAATTAACGTTTATATAACAATGGACACATTGTTCGATAAAATTAAAATGAATTTAAAAAAATAAACAACTTTTATGCTACAAAGCCATTGTTCTCCATTATTTTTAATAATCATTTCATAAAAATATATCGTACAAGGTATCAATTTAAGAACGTACTCTATATTTCGGTCCATAGAAAATTTAAAAATATACAAAGCCACCACGCATTTATTTTTAAACGGAGCAGTTGGAATAGTTCTTCCAATATCAATTGCAGATTATAAAAATTTACCTGGAGTACCAGACATGAACTGTACTCCATTTTTTTGTACCCCATTCGTCTATTAGAACTTCGGTAGTCTTTTATCTGACGCAAATAATCTTGTCGCCATCGAACTATCCTTGACGATTCGGCTATTTCCATCCATTTATTCAGTTTTTTTTTTGGTTTAAAACCACATACTGACAAGAATTGTCGCAATGTCTGGTATAATTGTATTCAGGATAATCTGTTATCTTTTGCTGTATTACTTCTAACTTCGCAACCCGTATAAATTCTTGAATAGCTTTGTCAACTCATTTCAGTTTTTGTTTAAATGTTTTTCGGTTCTGTAAATGATCCACAGCAACCCCCTTCGTGGCTACTCGATAAATCGAAAATTTATTTAATTTAGTTAATTCAGCAATTCTTATTATGATTGCATTATCAGATTACTTACTGAATATTGCTGCTAAAGTACTAAACTTCACGACCCTTAATATTTAGTTTGAAATTTCACTAGTTTATATGAAATCTTACAAGGTGGGAAGGAAGTTTTATCTAACGGCGCTTGTAGACGTCCGTTTTTTTCACCGGAAAACGTACCGTGTTTTGTGTCGGATTCGCGGTGGTATATAATTTATAATGGACGTGAGTACATAAGTTTAGTTGAAAATAGGGTGGGACAAACCCCAAGAGTAATATAGGAAGCACCCACAATGACCTTTTACGTTTTTCTATTGTTTTCGTTTCTTCTTGTAAAAATAGTAGGCCAAAACAAGTTTTTTTCTTATTATTCATTTCACACGTGCGTAATATCTGACTACCAATTAAAATCTATCAACTAGCACAAGTAAGACGGCAGTCCCAGGTAATATCCATCCAGTAATAAAATATATGTATACAAGGATAGCCGTTTATTGACGGTCCGTTGTCCGGTGAAAAAAAACATCTCCACATTACTTTATTCACCATTTCGAGACTATTTTCTATTCTTCTATTCAAAGAAGAAAGTTACTAAAGTTTAATAGAATAATTTTTATAATCAATTCAACAATGCTAGCAACTAATATCATTACTTGAATTTGCTCCAAAAATATTGTATTTCTCTATTAATTTAGCACCTGACATACACACTTCCTCCATTTTATTCCAGCCCTCTCAGTCTTTTTCCTGTCTATGGGTTCAGATCTCTTCTTATTTTCTTCATTTATATGCGTCCATTCTCGGAAAGTGTTCAGTCTATCTCTAGCCAACTTTGGTTATAGATATTTATTACAGTCCGGGTTCTATTCTGAAACTCTTCAATCAATGTTCTCTATTTCGTTATATTTCCATAGAATAAAAACACTAATTAAAATTTATTGATTATGATAAATATACCTCCTCCTATTGTCTCATTAACCTTTTTCAATAATCAATCAAATCAACAGAAGCAAATTATCCCAGAGGATTTTCATTTTACTAACACACCCACACATCTCCCGACTATACGAGGTCATTTTAACGAAATTATTTCTCAATATCGTCTACACTCTCTCAGTCCATCGAGTTTTCAATTATTTCACACCATCCGAAAAATAATCTTTTGGAAGTTCCTCGTTTTTTTCTCCCATTATTCTTTAACTAAAACCGCTTACTATTAAGCCATTTTTTTGAATGTCAGAACAGAAAATAATCAGAGGGGGCCAGATCAGGTGAATATGTGAAGTGAGGCAAGAGACAAGCGTAATATCTTGATAGAAGAAAATTTTTGTTTTTTTTAAATACGGTCGATTACTCATCAGATTGGAATCAAATTATCAATTAAATCTTGGTCTGTCTTCGTTTCCCTTCTTCTAAAGACTACGCCTTCCTGAAATTCCAAAACTCTGTGGTCATGACCTAATTAAACGGATTAAAGGTTTTTGTTTCCCTGGGAGCACGTTCTTGGAAGTTATCCGAAAAAGGCGAGCAGGCTTATAATCAGCATTAAGTAATCGCGGTACCTACCTTGCAGATATTTTTTTCATATATTAATATTCCATCATTAATCATTCCATGGAAGGTAGTACTCTCAATATGATATTCACGTAGCTTTTCCTAGGTTTCTTCATTTGTTTCACCACGTGAAAAATAATGTTTAATTGATAAAGAAAATAGAACAGAATATTTGAAACTTATCTATCAACCAGATTGATGTGAAATTTTGAGAGATAATATCAAAAATATGGTGGAAACTGAAAAATAAAAATGACTCTCGTCAAATTAGCCTCGTATATGATCAATTTGTTTTGTCTGTCGACGACAAGTGAATAGTTAAATGCGATTACGAAACACTCAATAAACAATATTAATTATTATGTTAAAATCTAAGATGAAGGTCAATTATGAAGCAAACGGTGTATGCGTAAATGAAAAATCAATGACAAGATAATGAATGAATATTCACCTGTGTATGAAGAATATAAAGGATATCAAAACATTCATAAATAAGTTTGATATAGATATAATTCTCTTGAGATAGTTTCATGGTATCTGTTGATAAAAGTAAGTAGTTTATTAAGTTAGGAAATTATCCAAATAATAATTATAAATATAAAAGACCGATGCCGCAACTTCTCTTTATCGGCTTCCATTTGGTCGCTTAGATTTCCTTTCCTTTTATTCTCCATTAAGTTCTTTTAATTATTAATTCTTTTAACAGTAACTTTCTTTATTCAATTACTGCCTCGTTTTTTATTATCAATAATATCCATAATTTAATTTTTCTAAAATTAGCCCCCATGAAACAATTTGTGAAAGCTTTTTGTCTAATTCGTTTTTTAGAGCGGCATCGCCTTTGTATGTAATCAAACGTTTCCAACGACATTCTTAAAAACTGAAAAAATCTTATTGGATCACTGCGAAGTTCATGATAAAGGTAATGGAATTCGCCATAAGCAAGTCTATTTCTATTAAGTTCATGAACGCCTTGTATTTTTTGCTTTTCATTAAAATTCGCCTTCGCAGTCGTGTAATAATCGTTTGGATATCAAATTTATTAAGTCTCCCTAGATAGGGTAAAAGGAAAAATGGGAAAAAGGAAATTTATCTCTATTAATCTTTGTATATAAAAGTGATTAACATAAATATACTCGTGGTCAAAAATAACGCACCACCCCGATTTCTGAAAATATTTTTTTGTTTAATAAATTTAAATTAATATTGCTATTGTTTAACTTCTTTTCAATCATTTTGACGCAATAATATAAAAACGTGTAGTGATTTTGAGTGATTTTTAATCAGTGAAAAAATAATAATAAAAACATTGCAATAAAATAAATTTTCTTTAAAATAAAACTTGCATTCTAAACAATAATGTTCCTTTTTAAAAACGCTAGTAGCGTGTATTTCCGCCTCTAGATGTGAATGTTGCTAACATTATCCTAGGCATGCTTGCAATTAAGTGCTGCATCACTTCTTCAGGCTCATTTAAATTTTGAGGAGATGGATTTCGACGACGAATGCGGCGTTTTAAAATGTCCCAGATATGCTCGATAGAAATCAAATCTGGACTTGATGGCCAGTCCATGGTATGAATTCCTACTCGTTTAGGTAATTCAGAACATCTGCTTCATCGTGTGGTCTAGCATTATCATGCATTAAACGAAAATCATCACCCAACGGGAACGACGTGATTTTCTAGAATGTATCTTGCTGCGTTAAGGGTCTAGTAAGAGACACTAATTTTGTGCGGGCATCAAAAAAAATTCCTCCCCAAAACATGATAGACCCTCCTTGGAAAGGCTCCCTGCGCAAACTTTTTTCTCGTCGTCTTCGAATTTTATTACGTCCATTTGGACCTCTTAGACTGATTCTTATCACATCAGTAAATAAAACTTAGCACCAATTTTCTAAATTCCAATCTAAATGTTGCTTTGCAAATCTTAGTCTAGCGATACGACGCTGACTGGTTAGTCTGGAGGTTCTGGAGAGTTCTTCTGCTGTGTAGACCAGCATTCTGAAGGTGTCGTCTTATTGATCTATCAGAGATATTTACATTTCGGACTTCTCGTAAAAGGCTGTTGAGCTCGACGCTTGTCATTGACCGATTTCTTAATGAATTTAATTGCAAAAAACGGTCATCTCGAGGAGTTAAAAATGAAGTCCTATTTTGGAAAAGGAGGGAAGGGTTGCTGGTAGATTTTTGAGTTATGGTGATAACGTACGATGAAATAGAAGGCACGGTAAGCTGAGTAAAGATCACATCACAATACCGATCTAACGCTCAGTGATTATAACAGGTTTCTTCATTTTAAGAAACAACTAACCTCTAAGCGCCACGACATCGTGGTTAAACCAGCAGTGTAGCAGTGTTGGAGAGGTTGACAATAACGGGACTCTTCAGCTAATTGAACGATATGACAAGTGCCTTCATTTTGGTAGAAATTGAGTTGAGAAGTAGATTAAAGTGAAGGCATTCATATAAAAATAAATATGATTGGTATATAATGCTTGTACGTCGATTTAATAAGGGTTTATATAAATTAAAACATTTTAAATCAGTTATAAATAAATAAAATAAGTGTTTATAATGGTGTCTAATATTCCAATGAAATTTCAAAAGATTCTGCAGCTTTAGTCGATTTGATCATTGAGCCTTAATTTTCACAACAGAACTTTAATTATGTGTGCGACTGGTTACGAATGAGACTGCGAAAGAGAAGTAGGTCAGGACGGGAACTCCTCTCGAGGTCACTAACACACTCACTTCATCACGCCAAATCGATTTTGATCGTATTCCTTTAAGGATATTCTGTTGGTTTTATGTATCTAGACATGAACGCGATAAGCTACTTAGTAACAATATGGAATCGAAAGCTTAAAATGGAAGAGAGATTTTGATTTTGTGTTTTTTGAGAATGTGAACTAATCATTTTTTCACGTTGCCAACAGTTTGTTTTCACCAAAACGTATTTTTTAGCCTAAACAGCCATAACTCCACTGCAACAACTTTTTGTGATTTATCTAAGGCTTTCGATTGTGTCATAATATTTTAATCAACAAATTGGAGTACTACGGTTTTAAGGAGATCATCTCTCGCATGGTTCAAGTCATACCTTACCAACATAAGTCAGCTTGTAAGGGTTGATACAACGATGTCTTCTTGCAAGCCAAAAGAATGTGGAGTGCCCCCTTAACAATCACTTATTGTTATCACATCTTCGATATGACTTTCCCTTCTGGGGTACGTGTGATATGACTCAATTTGAGTGAATCTTCGAACTACAAAAGAAAGCTGATATTTACTCGAACTCAGAAGAATCAAAATTCTGACTCTTCCTTATTCATTTCTGACTCCGTTTGCCTAATTCTTAAGCACGTTTCTCCAATTTCAGAAAGGTCGTTGCACGGCTATCCACTTAAGAACGCGCAGCACGACCTTCCCCTACCTACTCCACGTTCAGAATTAGTTAAGGACTCAATATTTTACAATACAAAAAATGCACAATCACTTGCCAATTGAAATCAAATCGATATCATCTTTTCCCGCATTCCGCAATAATTTGAGGGCATATTTACTGGAAAGTGCTTTCTACCCTGTAATTCCGGGCATGCTACATACTGGTTTTACTATGGATCTTTTGAGAATTATTTATATAATATATATATATATATATATATATATATATATATATATATGTATATAAGGAGTTTATGTAGCACAGCTAAGTTTATATTAAACGTAGTGAACAGAACGAATTGTGTAGTGTAAAGTGTTTAAATAAATTAAGAACAAAAGAGACAATGTTTATTAATCACCCCACGAATAGAAATCGTATAAATAAATAATAAAAAACTTTAGAATACGGTCTATTTGAGTTGGTTTACTCCCAGTTAACGTTTTAGGTGTTAGTGCTTCTCCAACTCCATCTATACTTGAACATTTAGAAACTATACTTTGAATTACACTATTGAAATGTTCTTGTACCTTTGATACTGAAGTACCAATTTCAAGGTAGTATAATTAGACGTTTAGAACATTTTTATTGCACAAATTCAATAGATCGCCTTTATCGACTATTGTTATATAACTAACATAAATTTGAATCTTAATTGAAATAACCTGCTTAAAACTTTCACCGATTACGTATTTTAAACCTTTCTAAGAAAGTTTTTCTTGAATTGTATGTATTTTTTATCTGTAGAGTCGTAAAAATTATGTTATCATTAATTTTTAAGCAAATTATTAGAATGAAATTATGTTTGACCCAAAAGCCTATCATTCAAACCGTGATAGCTTTATTGACCCTATTACATAGTAACCCGATACACATACACGGGTATGCTGAATTGTCGGCTCAAATTTGACACGTTTCGCGCATGACGTCACGTTGGAATCAGAATGTTAGAGTAGTTCCATATAATGCACAGTACGAGGTCTGGCTATTTAATAATGAGACTGGTTACGAAAAAGGGTTTTATCATAAAAATTATTCTACATTCGAATGGTCCCCTTCCCTCGCCACACCTTTCTATATGTTTTTTTTCCATTGATCGAAGTAGTGCTGGAAGTCTTCTTTGGTGAGTGCCTTTAGGAGCTCTGCCGTTTTTTTGCTTTACCGATTCCATCCACTCAAATTGGGTCTCTTTCAAAGCAGATTTTATCTTCGGAAACAAAGAAGTCGCACAGTGCCAAATCTGGTGAGTAAGACGGGTGTTCGAGCACTGGGGTGCGCTTACTAACCAAATACTGTTTTACAGATAGCGCGTTATGGGCAGGTGAGTTATCCTGGTGCAAAATTCACAACTTGGGCCGTTTTTTACGAAGTCATTCTCGCATTGTTGCCAAAAATTGACAAATAGGAAGTCTGGTTAACAGTTTGACCCTCTGGAGCCCATTCAGTCATCACGATATCGTTAATGTCGGAAAAAACGATCAACATTGCCTTGAATTTTGATTTGGACATCCTTGCTTTTTTGATTCTGGGCGAATCAGGCGTCTTCCAATGCATCGATTGTCGCTTTGTTTCAGCATCGTATTGAAAAATCCACGTTTCGTCACAAGTAATAAAATTTTTCACCAGTCCGGGATCTTTTTTTAACCTTTCAAGGAAATCTGAGCAGACCCTTTGACGCAAGAGCTTTTGGTCAGCAGTCAGGTTTTTTGGCACCAACTTCGCACAGACTTTTGTCTGTGTAATTTCTCGTGTAAAATTTTTCTAACCGTTTCTTTCTCGGCGTTTACCGCCTCGGCAATCATCCGGATGCTCATTCGATGATCTGATCGCACAATTTGGTTGATTATGGTCACTGTTCCCGAAGTTAAACAGTCACAGGGGGACCTGGGCGCTGATCATCTTCAGTGCTCTTTCGGCCCTCACTAAAGCGCTTACATTGTTTAAAAACACGCGCCAATTTAACGAGAAATTATTTGAGATTGATACGATACGTTTTTCGTCACACATGGTTTTCGGCACGAGAAAAAAACACGTTCGTTTCAAACCGCTACTGCACAAATACTATAATAGTGACGGAAACGTGTTTTGGGACGTGCATAAGATATCTAGATACCCAACGCACTACTAGTTTTTCACCCCACCCGTCTAGTACGTCCTGTAGGCGCGCAGTCTTGTTATTTAATAGCCATATCTCGAATCTAGGATTAAAACTATGGAGGGTAGAGGACCATCTCATATGGGGGCTTAGCTTGAAAACTGCCCGCTTGTAGATGGTGAATTATAATTCAAAATTTGACCAGAACGGCGCTCCTGTCGGACGAGATATCATATAACCTAGCAAAGCTACTATTGGTGAGATAACTCTGAATGTTAATTCATTATTGTGAATTTGTAAGAAAGAAAGTGTCAATTATCTCTTCTTTTTTTCTGTCCTTATTCTTAAATTTCTAGCGCTTTCTGTAGCACAGAGATGGCCTCTACCCTACCTCCATAATTAAAACATTGATTATTGACTTATATATGATTCACTCAAATAAATAGATAAAATATATCCATGATATATTAGAAAAAGTATTATTGAATTGAATGATTTCATAGGAACAGGCAGGTAGTTATATTTCTTGTAAAGCCGGTACGATGCGTCCAATGCTTCCAATATGATTGGACCCATCGTGTGGTCGTAGTGCGCATGTCGTTTGACGAATATTCCTCTTCCAACGTTGGCATTGTAACGTTGACCATGGAAAGTCGGTTTTTTTGACCCTCGTCAGAGGAGTACCCAACGTTGGAACGAAATTGGAACCAACACTTGTATGTGTTTTGTATGAAAAACCAGGTTTATTTTAGAAAAATTTATATCTGTTCATCACTTTTTTGCCACGTTTTCCTTTCTTTAGTTTAAGTTTAAGTAAGTTTGCAGCTTTCGTCCAATGTTCAGGCGTATGTTAGAGCGCGAATGTTGACGCAAACGTTGGACGCATCGTGTATAATACCGGCTTAAATCACTCGCGGCCTCAAGAACATGGAATTTAACTGGTAAATTCAATAATCATATAAACCATTCATGTTTTTGTAACAAATATTACTTTTGGAACCAAAATAAAACTTCATAACAGTTTTACATATATCATATTTCATATTCTGATTCGAACCTCAAAGTGTGCGCATACCGGTGTATGTGTATCGTCCATAGAACTAGGCTATAAAATGGATGCACAGTTTTGAGCGGGAAAATTAGTGAGCAATTAAGACAAGTGACACGCCGAATTTTATTTTTCGATATTGTCTAAATTACCTTGGGTTAGAATACAGCACACTAAATTCAATTTAATATTTATTCGTTCATTATTTGATGCATATTTGATAAAACTACTATTTCAAAATTGTCTATTCTTTTTTACATTTAGGTTATGCAAAGTTTAGCACATCAAATATTCACATAAATATTGTAGTACGAATCTGTCTGTGTATCAATTTTTTGACACGCCTAGAGGAATACTTTACTGAATATAAATTGGTTGCGAGTATAATAATTAATTATGGATGAAGCCTACACTACACGCGTTATATATATAAAAAGAATTTATCAAATGTCGTGTATCTGGAACTTTTTCGAACGCTCCACCCATGTGTAAAGACGACACACCCATAGACTGTTATCTATTAGAAGATACTCGAGGGTTTGTGCGAAATAATATTATCAATTGAAATTGTATCTATGACCAAACCCTATGGAATATTTGCAGAACAGGAAAATAATATAGACATTTTTCAATTTCATTGATTTTTATAATCTTCTTACTCATATCTTCGTGAATAAATGCTTTCGATTTATGGTCTCTTTTGATAAATAATGTGAATATCTATTTATTTCATTGGATGTAGAAGACAAAAATGGAAAGATATTCAAAAACGCACGACATAACTCAAGACAAATACAAATGATTACATATTTCATACTCTTTCAGTTATGTGAATGGTTGCTTTTCTGCTGAATCAATAAACTAATTTGTGGCGACCATGCCGCATACATGTTTCTCCGAACAACTTCATCAATAAAACAATAATCCTTCGACCCAAGGAAGTCCAAGATACGTCCCCTTGGGAATTCCGATTTTTTTATAACCTTAATCCTCTCCGATATACCTTGTACACGTTTTAGAAAAAACCGACATATTCCAGAAACCTAGTTCTGTCTCAGGAGCAGTTCTCAAACGCTTACATCTCAGTGGAGCAACGCTGCTCCTGGAAAGAATATTTTGAAAAGCTCCTGAACTTTGAGAATATTAACAATGAAAAGGATCAAGAAGACACTGAAAGACCAGGAATTAGTAGAGCCGACGCTAACTACGGAAGAAATTGAAAATGTAATTAAGAGAATGAAGAATGGGAAGGCTGCTGGAGAAGATGGAATACCAGTGGAATTAATAAAGTAGGTGGGAGACCAATGATGAAGCTCCTCCATAAAATAATAGTTAAGGTCTAGAACCTGGAAATTATGCCCAAAGAATAGAAGGAATCAGTGACGGTCCCCATTCATAAAAAAGGGGATAAACTAGAATGCTCAACTACAGGGGGATATGTCTACTAAGCTGTACTGAATTTTGTCTAAAGTAATATTAAATAGATTAAGAAAACATGGAAATGAAATAATCAGGAAAGGAAAAATCAGACAAGAAAAAAAATAGACAGATACCTTCGATCTTACCACCAGGAGTAGATAAGGAGATGGGTTATCCCCCCTTCTGTTTAGCCTTTCTCTAGAAAAAGCTTTGAAAGCAACTGAAGCTATTCCAAGAGAAGCAAATATTGGAGGGAAAATGAATATTTTAGCTTAGGCTGATGATATAGCTTCAATAGCGGACAGTAATAGTGACCTGAAAATACTGGCACAAGTATTCTTAGAAGAAGCACGAAAAGTAGGATGGAGGTGAATGAAGATAAGACTGAATGTATGAAAGTGGGAAGAGTTGCAGAGTTCAATCATTTAACGCTGAACGTTATGGGATATAGCTTTAAAATTACTTAAGAATTTAAGTACCTAGGATGTACTATTAACAGCAACAATAAAATAGAAGAAGAAATACAGATGAGGTTAAATGCAGCCAGTAGATGCTCGAAATTACTTAAAAGTAAACAGCTGTCAAAAAACACGAAAATAAGAATATACAGTCATAATATAGCCAGTTTTATTGTATGGAGCTGAGGTGTGGACTCTAACAAAACACACCCAAAAGAAGTTGATAACCTTTGAAAATAAAATATTAAGGAGGATATATGGGCCAGTTTTCGAAGGAGGAGTATGAAGAATACTGAAAAATAGGTACAGACGACCAGATATTATGGCTGTGATAAGAAGTAGAAGAATTAGGTGGCCATGTAAGAAGAAAGGATGAAGAGACAACAATAAGAAGAGTGTGGAGAGGTAAACCACAAGGATGGTGCCCACTGGGAAGACCAACTGGGTGAAGATGTAAGGAGACATGGTGGAGAAGTAGACATGGCTGAGGATAGATAATTATGGAGGCAACTTGTTGGCGAGGCCAAAAATCAACTTGAATTTGACTGGCCACAGTAGTATAGTTTATTGATTTGTTGATGTAAATATAGTAAGTGTAACTAGTTTTCGAACTTTGTTTATTGTGCTACCTCATCACCATCCTCGACCCTAAGACTAGCACTCATAAAATTGAGAATATGAGTAAAATATGCAATAAAAACAAAATGGTATAAAAGACCAATTTGGCCCTCAAGATATTAAACACGTTAACACCGGAGTGCACCATCGTTGTTCCATTGCCACCCCTAACATAGATGCAGACAGTACGACCGCAGTGGGCGGCAAATGATATCTTGTGCACGAACCCTTCCATCGCCAACGAGTTTTTGAATACAATGTTTCTTTGTGATCTTTCCTTTAGAAAAACTCATTTAGCAATTCATCAACACTCTCTTCCCTAAATTTTAATTGCTCAATTTGTTTATTTTCCCGTTGTTGGTGAATACATATAATTTTTTTGCATCGCTAAATAGTTTTTTCTTATTAGCGGGACTATGAAAGATAAACTTCTTCCATGGTATTATTATATTCTAATACAAACAACGGATTTTAATTTGCCGTTGCAGTAATAGCAAAAAAATAACGGAGGTATGTCGTAGCGACTGCTCTTTTATCGGTGCACTTCTTAAATTTAACACCTCTTAATTTGAAATATGACAATTAAGCATATACAGAGTGAGTTTTATGTATGGGTCGCCTCAATTATCTCGGTAAAGTCTTGTACAATTTTTCAGATATTTTTGTGAGTGTGTTTACATTGTTGTCAGATGTTTTCTGCTTTTCGAAATACTTTTTCATGTAATGTTCCCTATAATTAAATGCCATAATTTCGGAGTTATAGCTACATTTACAGTATCTTCCTACAAGAAATGTGTAATATCTTTAATAAATAATTTATATCCTAACCGAAATCCCATAACAAGATCTACTGTTAGTAAATTAATAAAAAAGTTTAACGAAACTGGTTCAGTAGAAGATTTATCTAAATCAGGGCGTAGAAAAACTGCATCAACTGAAAATAAATCTTTACTAATTTGTATCCTGTTAGAAGACGAGTACTAGACAAATATCCAGGGAACTTGATATTTCGCAAACATCTGTAATGACAATTTTACGTGATAATAAATTCCATCCATACAAAGTAACGTTCGTTCAAAAAGTTGTTAGATGACGATTTTGATGAACGTTTACAAACCTAATGATGGGAAAAAGATCCAAATTTTTTAAGTAATGTTATTTTTTCCGATAAGGCCACTTTTTGTATTAATGGAAACGTAAATCGACATAATTGTAGACAGTGGTCACGTAACAATCCGTAGCTTAAATGGTCCGGCGAATTTAGATTTATTGGAAAATAGTATTATACCTGAGTTGGCTCAGACAATAAGAATATCCCAAACGACAATATTTGGAAGATGGATTGGAAGGCGTGGTTTTATCGAGTAGCTTCCGCGATCATCCGACATGTATCCTTTAGACTTTTTCCTGTGAGGTCACTTAAAAAGCATCGATTATAAAACAAACCCTTCCAATATTCAGGAATTAAAAGATAGGATTACCACACAGATAAGAAGAATTGAGTTGTCAGAGATGTTGCAAAATGTACTGCAAAGTTTTATAGTTCCATACTTAAAACGCACTCTGTATATTTGTATGACTGAAAGATTTTATTTTGATAATCATGTGTTAGATAATTTATATAACTATCAGAATTGTTAAGAGAATTTCTGGGAAACATTGATCGGGTTCATCCCATAATTATCTGAATGTTCGCAAAGTAATCTGAATCCCGTTTACTGTCAATCGGTAACTAAAGTAATTAAGTCATAACCGTGTGATAAGATCCTTTCTACTCCTAATAACTACAAAGTTATAAATTGAGGTGCGTAACTGCGGGTAACTGGAGTAATGATAATGGAAAGTTTTAGTGGATGAGATTTTTTTTTTATTGTCATCGAAAACTGAACAAAACGATCGAATTTGCTGATAAAAATCTGGTTTTGGGTTAGGAACCGCTAATAGCTGATAGTTGATGTAATTAATGTCGTGTCATAGTTTCCGAAAAGCACTAATTTTAGGTTATAATTTGATAACGACCAAAATTAGGTCGAAATATCAGAAATAGAGAATCGGGATAAACTGTAGTGGAGTAACATTAATAATTTTTAACAGCATATTAAAATCGTAGCGTTTCTATTTTGTGACATTTTAGGAAACAGGACAGTGGTAAAATACAGGGTAATTTTACCTGATAATCAGAAAAAAAAATGTTTTAATTGTGTAGTTTACTTAACGTCGGGTGGAACTGATAACACTGACCAAAAATATTTTCGTAACACAGACGAGAACTTTATTTTTAAAATGGAAATACCCCTCCAAGAATAGGAAAAGTATTTATTAATCCCTAACACGTACCACTTTTCAATAGCTTAATTATCACTGTTTACATTAGTAGGTAGGTAATTTTATGAAAGGGGCGGTTAATATCGGTAAATTTTGTGGCCGCAAAAGTACCTGAACTGTATTATTCAGAATAATAAACATAAAAATAACATTAAAAATTTGTATTCTGTTGAGTTTCATAGAAAGTAAACGCGCCGCAGTTGCAAAACTGACAAATTTTGCTATATATTTGTGGAGAGTTTATGATGAAATCGCAAGCAAGGCCATTTTCAGAAAATGTGGTATTTATAACTCGACCAGTGTAGCTTGAGACTAGAGTTATCGCTGCGCGATAGTCATGCGGGTCGAAATATGTCGAGAGCTCATTTTGTGCCAGTAAGCACACTTCGCCGCTATTCCAGGGCCGTAGCAAAAATTTCGGCGTGAAATTATTCATTTTTGTTGTACTCTTATACATTTGATTCAACATGGAGTTTAGTAAGTAAATTCAAAAATGAAGTTTTGTGCGGTCAAAGTAGGGAACTTGTAAGTAAGAATATTTGCTTTTATTTATCTCAAGGACTTAATTTCCTGGTAAAATTGTTCAATACTTTTGTTAATATTGGTAGAATTCCGTATTTAGGCACTTTTTGCATTTTATTTCCATGTAAACATTTAGTAATACTTTTGTCAATATCTTAAAATCCCTTATTTATGCACTGTATAAATTGAGAATATTTCATTAAACCATCACTCGTTTGTCAAAGCTACTGTGTTAGTGAAACGCGTTACAAATTAATATTGAGCTTTAATTCAAATTAAATAAAGATTTAAACAAATTATTATTAAAAACACTTAGTGACTTTTATTTAGGATTTTTGAACCTACTGGCTATTCAGCTTTCAAGTCAATTACAAGAGTAACCTGATATATAAAGCCCGGATTTATATTCAAGTAAAATTGAAAAAATGTGCCTTGCTGACTCCACCTCCAAAAAACAATTTGTTTCGCATCAAACCACACATATTTAGCTTTCGTCGATATTTTGATTTTTAATAATGTTTGCTATAAGTTCACGGAGTGTTTGTCTTCAAAACACTCTTGTTACAAAAATACCAATGCGACGACGCTGTAGGTCTCCGCGCTCTCCGTATCAGCCAGCTCGCACGCATATTGTTATCATTATTTTTCGTTTGCTGCCTCTCTTCTATGTCTGCGCATTTGAAGTCTCAAGCAACATTGGTCGAGCTGTAATTGGAGACTAAGACAAGAAAGTGGTCCCCCCACGCGTGCTGTGTTAGTTGTAGAGTATCATTTGTGCAGTGGATGAATGGACAGAATGCTTTTTGTAATTCCAATGGTATGGTGTGAATCTACTAACGATTTTGACGATTGCTATTTTTGTCTAACAAAAACTGACAGTTATTCTAAGAAAGAAAAGCACAAGATCGAGTATCCAAATTTGCCGTCTGCTATACGACCTGTTCCCTATAATGAAGATTTACCAGCATCGATTGCGCCTTTAGATCCGCAAAATATTGTTTTAGAAGATACTGGAGAAACGTCTCATCAGGAAGCTCCGAAGAACAATGCACCGACCCTATTTTTACTCCAAGTACCAGTTCCGGCGAGCCACATTTGATTGTTCAAAGTGAGTTTAATGATTTAGCACGTGATTTGGGGTTATCAAACCAACAGTATGACTTTCTTTCTTCTCGTCTTAGGGAATGGAACTTGTTAGGCGAAGAGACCAAAATTACGACCTTTAGAAAAAGAAATGCTACATTTTCTGCATTGTACAGTGTGGAAAATTCGTTGTATGCGGGTACGGATATTGATGGCCTAATAAAGAAACTTGACATTAAGCATAATCCCAGTGAGTGGCGCCTATTTATTGGTTCGTCTAAATAAAGTTTAAAAGCAGTGTTATTATAAAATAGAAATTTAAAACTGTCTATACCAGTTGCTCATTGTGTGAAGATGAAAGAAACATGAAAATATTCGCTTGCTTTTAGACAAAATTAACTACAACAAGTATAAGTAGCAGATATATGGGGTCCTAAAGGTGATTGGAATTTTAATGGGACTTCAGGGAGGGTTTACCAAACATTTATTCGTCTATGGAACAGTCGGGCATTAGATCAACACTATGTAAAAAAAATTGGCAAGCAAGATGTGAGTTTCAACCGGGATATCAAAATATTGAGTTTATACCCCTTGTAGATCCCAAAAATATCCTTCAGTCTCTCTTCACATTAAACTTAGATTGATGAAAAACTTTTTAAAGGCTATGGATAAAGAGGGTGATTGTATATGTCAATTTTATCACAATAGGCTATTCATTCTTGTGTTAATACAAAAAATTTTTTGTCAATCATTGAATTGAAGTGATTTGATCTTGATTTTATAGAAATCAACCCAATTTAATCTTTATGGAAAATCGCCTTTTACTCTTTATTAGATTCAACCATTGGACAATAAGATTAAGATCAATATTAACTTGTTGTGCGAAAACTTAAACCAATGCACTAGTAAAACAGTATTAGTTTTAGAGGTACACTAATACTAATAATAATTCAAAATTTTGTAAACTAGCGACGGGAATTTTTGATAACGCTGCAATTAGTATAGTCGGCAGAAGCCGGTGCAATCTGCATACTTTTCCACGTCACCGCCTGTAATTTACAATCACCGGAAAAACCATTTTGCGATAATGTTTTTATTCATTAATTGTTACTTTCAAAGGTAATTAACAAATTAATGGATTTTAAATATTGTCATAACCTTATGCGTTTACTGATAATTTTATTGACCCAATGTCATCTGTTATTTTTGAAAAATGATTTGTTTAGTTTTTATTGCATTATATCGAAATATTTGGTTATTTAATTGATCATTTTTGTTACGCAACATCACTCGGAATTTACAACTAGTGTCAACATAATATACATTATGGTGGGTCCACACGATACAGACCATAAAATTCTAACGAATTTTGTCTGTGCAAACTAGACAGTATAGACAAGTGTCGGTGCGATCCAAAAGTCGGAGTATGCATGTAAGTCTGTATTTTCGAACGAAAGGTCTGTACATTGGCACTTCAAAAAGACGGTTCTAAAAAGGTTGCAGCTCACCTCCAACGTGTCGCCGAAGCAAAGAATTTTTTATTATTCAAGTAAACTTCATTTTTTAGTATGTTTCAGTGTAGATTATTTCAAGCGTGTATAACAATTGGCAGAGCAAAATGGCAGTTCCAATTACTTGCTAGAATGACTTAACCAACTAGTATGCGCGCTTTTTCTTATTGACGGCGACCTGTCCCCTTGGATTGTCATCAAATCCATACGAATGGTACTTAGTTAGGCCCAACAGTCTCAATGGCTTTCAGATTAATGGAACTGAATGTTCATTTTAAGGTCAGAAAAATCATTTTCAATCAGTCGTTGTGTGAGTTATTTGTTTCCAAGTGTTGGTGAAGGGAATTATTGTTAAGGAGTCTGTATGTAAGCAAGATTTCGTAGAAATATCTATGAGATGAAAATTAACAGTTTCAAGAATTGAACTAGGCTTTTTGTTACTAAGCTCTAATTCTCTTTTCATATTTCTTTTCCTGTATTTAAAAAAGTGAGTCCGACAGACATATTAACCTTGGTATTATTCTTATCATACGATTTCTTGAATGTTCGCTATAAGATCTCTAAGGTCTCTCAATATTGTCTATACAAACTTAACTACATATCAAATAAAGTTGATTGTCAATTGGGAAGCAGTATTCCCGTTGTGGTGTTAGTTAATAAGCCTCTCTGTCTTTCTAATATGTACGTTTTGTTATTTAAGGAAATGGTGGTTTACTAAACATTCAAAACTAGATCCAAATAGTATTGAGATGTTAGTAAAACTCAGTATACACATCCACAAGCTTCTTTGCTGCCGTTTCAGGGAGTACTAGTGAGGTTAGGTCGATTCTATTGGGAAAAGGAAGAAACTCCGGTCCAACGGATGCCTCGCAAGTAAACGCAAGAAATGCCATGGATAAGAAACCTGTAAGAAGGAAGATCCAACTCGAAGTCAATACAGATCATCATCATCATCATCTATCAGCCATCTTCCATCCACTGCTGGATATAGGCCTCCTCTAGTTTAAACCATCTATCTCTATCTTGAGCTGTATGTATCCAATTTCCTACAATTTTCTTTACATCGTCACTCCATCTTGTTGGCGGCCTGCCTCTACTTCTCTTATCCATTCTTGGCCTCCACTCCAATATTCTTTTCGTCCATCTATTATCCGTCATTCGGGCTACATGGCCTGCCCATTTCCATTTCTTTTGGGCTATAATTTCAATAATGTCCTTAACGTTTGTTCTTCTTCTTATGTTCTCATTTGTAATTCTATCCCTTCTCGTAATTCCCAACATTGCCCTTTCCATTGCCCGTTGCGCCACTCTCATCTTTCCTGCAGTTTGTCTCGTGAGGGTAAGCGTCTCTGCCCCATAGGACATCACAGGTATAACACACTGCTCATATACTTTTCTCTTTAGGCTTATTGGTAAGTCTGATTTCAAGGTACTACTCAACTTGCCAAAAGCTATCCATCCTAACTGTATTCGACGCTTTATCTCACACGTTTGGTTATCTCTTCCTACAGATAGTAGTTGGAATTTCTGGAACGCATCCTGAAGATACGCTGGAGTAACAGAATCACAAATGACGAAGTATTAAGACGCATCGAAAGGAAGAAGAAATCCTGGCTCCGTAATATGAGAGAATAGACAAATGTTGCGAGGGACAGAGACGTATTTAAAAACGTGGTTTCCAAATGTCAATGAATAGACGGTATGAGCAGAAAAAGAAATGAAAAGTCGCCGTATATAAATGATGGTAAAGAAATTTATGCCGTCGATATTTTTGAAATTCCCTTGACCTCGCAAGGTCGAAAATCGCGGTCTTTTCGTGCGCAGGTAAGTAGGAGCCATTCTGCTCGTTCATTGAATTAGTGGTAAATAAAATATTGCAAGCTTAAAACATTTTTTGTGCTTTGGTTTTTTGAATTAAAATTAAAAGGAATACTTCCGAAAATGTAAGTAATTATTACATAATCCAATGTTACGTAAATATAAAATTTTTCTATCCCGGAAAGAATGATCGACCTCCAATGGAAGAAGATAAGTAAAGTGACTAAATTTTTGTGGAATAAAATTGCTTTTCATTTATTTCTATTGTTTTTATTGCTCGTTCGGGATCGGGAAATACTCTTGGAGTACATATGAAGGATAATATGTACTGTGAAATAATGCTC
Organism: Diorhabda carinulata; assembly: GCF_026250575.1. Classification (NCBI taxonomy): domain Eukaryota; kingdom Metazoa; phylum Arthropoda; class Insecta; order Coleoptera; family Chrysomelidae; genus Diorhabda; species Diorhabda carinulata. The sequence goes on along the minus strand of NC_079464.1, from coordinate 25,508,640 downwards.
ATTTCGCAAATGTGGCACATTATATATTTTAATAATCAATCGATTCACCACGTATATATTATGTAGTAGAATATGGAAATCAACTTACAAAAATAACCAAGTTGTTCAATCTAGTAACAACAAAATGACGTAATCACTTATGAAACGACGATTAACCATGAGAATAAAAACAAGCAACCTTGAAAACTGGTACCATCGTAAACTAGTTTATGGAATTGCATATTTATACACATTTAACTGTATGTTTTTGTATGTGAGCTTATGGGTTTATTAGTATTTAATTGGAAATTAGCTGACGTGGAATATATATTTTTTTTTCGAGATTTTTATATGAAAGTGGAACAGGTACCTATCCCAAGTAATTTACATCTTAAATAAGTTATGTTATTATCTAAAGACAGCCAAGAAGAAGATAAAACTTCAATTAAATCCATTTGTTGACTATTGAAGTTTATATTAGCATTTCAAAAAGTTCAAAATTTCTGAGGACATTATATATCATACTGGGTACCCTAAAAATAAAGTTGCGGCGCTTCAAGTTAAAAAAAGTTCCTTCAATTTCAATCGTACCCAAAAGGGATGGTGTGAACCAACTATACCATGCATAAGTAATTCAATATATGAAGAGGAATACACCAAACTAAGTGGTTTGCTTTTTTGTCTAGTAAATTTTATTTTAATGAATATTTATTATTAAGCAGATAAGTAGAAGACATAATTCATTTACTTCATCTTGTTTTGTTCCTATATATACCTATTAAGGCGTCGAATCTTTTTTCCACACTTTTCTACCCTGGCAGGTGCCATGATTTCAACCAGATTTCTTTTCTTATTTCGTCATTTTTTCTCTATCGGTTCAAGGTATCATCTTCTAGGTCTTCGTTCTTATTTTTCCTAGGTATACATATCTCCATAATTTCGTTGTTGCCTTATTCTTATTATGTCCATGTAAATTCCACTTTATTATTTAGTTACGCATATACTCAAACATACAATCCAATACCCAATCACTAATACCTTCGAAAACTCCAAATCCCAATCACTCCAAACACACGAACTCCTGAACATTCAAACGCGCAAACAATCGCGAAACGAAACATTCAAACACTCATTCACTAAAAAATCCAAAGACAAACACACACACGTTGGTTCAAGGCATCACATCTGAGACCTTGGTCAAGGCAATGCTTAGCTCTGAAGGCAACAACAACCTTCACTACAGAAGTTCTTCAGGACCTGGGTCACGAAAAGCGAAGTTGGACATGTAGCTATGAAAGCAGATGGAATGCAACGACAACCTTCACCACAGAAGTTCTTCATGACCTGGGAACACCAAAAGCGAAATTGGACGTGTAGCTCTGAAGGTAAATGGAATGCAACGACGACAACCTTCACTACGGAAGTTCTTCAAGACCTGGAACACGAAAAGCGAAGTAGGACGTGTCGCTGTAAAGGCAAATGGAATGCAACGACAACCTTCACCACAGAAGTTCTTCATGACCTGGGAACATCAGAAGCGAAATAGGACGAGTGCCTCTGAAGGCAAATGGAATGCAACGACGACAACCTACACTGCAGAAGTTCTTGAGGACTTGGGATACGAAAAGCGAAGTAGGACGTGTGGCTCTGAAGGCAAATGGGATACAACGTGTAATAACTGACATAGTGCGAGGCGCTAGGCTATGTAACAGCAACCTTCCTGCACTGAGTAGGGAAACGTAGGAGATTGGTTCGTACCCAATTGACGACGACGAAGAATAAGAAGAGCCCAACTTATCAGCCTGAACCTTCAACCAAGTAGCATTGATTGGGGAATGCGAGGAAGTAATGAAGAAGGAGAAGAAAATCAGCTAATGCTTCTCCCACGAAGTAATGCCTAACTGCGGTTTTCGCGGGGTATCACAAGCCCACAGAGATAAAAGTGGAGTAGGTTTTAGTGCATGCGAACTGCAAACATCTCCCAGCACTAGTTGGCAGAGTAGGCTGGTAGAGCTTTCACCTACACCCCAGAATAAGAACCCTCACTTACGCAAACCCATACGCACACATAAGTGGATATACACGCAAGCGCGCGTAGTTTACACGCACATCTACTCGTGCATAAACCTACACGTATGAGCATTTAAAGTGCGCACACACACACACACACACACACACCTAAGTGCTCATACACGAACACATACAAGAGCGCGTATACAGAAACGCGTACGCTCACATACCCTACGTCGGTCAGTCTTGAGGCGAAGAATTATTATTTTATTGAGATAATTGTTCGGGGAAAGGGTAGAAGAATGAAAAATGTCGAAAATAAAATTGTATCTGTGTTATGTGCACTACAAACAAATATATTTTTTAATACGTGTGAGGTCTTTTATTTCAAGCGATTTCTTCATGGTGTACCTGTGTAGAGGCCAGTCATAACAACTTTCAATTGGGATGATTCTTTTTGTGATGAAGCATGATAATGCGTTTTTTTAACAATTTCAATCAAATCGTGGTAGAGATATTATAGGTACGCATATTTTTTGGTGACGTTTTGTCATTTACATCGGTTAATTGGATATAGTTTTGGAGTCAAACTGCAGAAACTACAAAGAATATATACCCAGAGAGATCGCGGTATTATGAAAATAGTGTGAGTTAAATATTACTTTAAGTGAGTTAGATATTGCTACCTCATAATGAATTGTAGTTGTTGGGATTATTGATAAGGTAACGGTGTATTTATGAAAAAAAACTAAGTACGTTATCAATTGGAAGATTATTTTATTTCACTTTGATTTTCAGAGGTATGTCATTACAATGTTAAGGATCGGAGAGAACTGAACTACCTACCTCCTAAAATGAATACATTTTGGATTTTATTATCCATTCTATACATAAACCTATACCTGGTTTTATGACCTGTAGCTCGAAAATCTTTTTTTCTTTATTGCAGAAAATACCAAAATATATTTTTTGACAAGGTTAAAATGTGTTTAACACATGTTTTAAAGTAGAAAACTTCATTTCCAAAATCAATAAAAGGATTTTTTCATTCAATATCCCAACAGTAATTTTGGTAAGAACATATTTAATATTCAAAATCTTTGATCTAGCTGTCGAGACATATGACCAGGGAAGGTTTTCGTTTATAAAACGATAAAATTAGGACACTTCGAAATAAATAAAATGTGTGTGTATTAGATTTGACGACGTATTTTCATATTGGAATACAGCAAACCGACTTATAGTAATAGTAAATTCTTATTCTTAACATAACTTCCGTCAATGAATCGATTGTTTTATGTGTATATTTGGTTATGCCCGATATAACTGTAAAGTAAAGTTCCGTGATTTATCGCTATACAAAATGTTTAAATCTTCAACCGTCGTCAGTCAGTAAAATTTTCAATGAATGCTATTATTAAGTACTTTTGCTTTCAATTATCTCTTTAATTTATTCTAAAAATAACTTTCTACGTTAGTATGATGTAAATTCGCATCTGTATTTATAAACTAACAATCAGTCATTTGTAATTTTGTAAACAAGTAATTGAGAATAATACAAACTTTTGAAAATTATTGTTTCATTTATTACCGGGTACTTGCTATAATCAATGTCATATTGTATATTTTGAAGTTTGAACTTCAAAATATGAACTGGCTAATCGTCAGACAATCACAGTTAACAATGGAAAAGATACTTATGTACAAAATCATTCTAAAACCAATATGGACATATGGTATAGAGCTATGGGGTTGCAGTAAACCATCGAACACTAAGATACTGCAAACTTTTCAATCTAAAATTCTTCGCATAATAGCTAATGCTCCGTGGTTTATAAGCAAACACACATTATACACAGACCTCGGTATACCAAACAAAAACTGCAACGAAACCACCAAAATCCACTAATATCCAAGCTGATCCAATGGAACAGAGAATATTGAGAAGACGCTGGCCAGAAGACCTCGTAGAGTGATCTACGGAGACCCATATCATTTACTTATTACTCTGTATTATTTTTTTGAGTAGATTGTAAATTTGCAAATAAAAAAAATATTCTATATTACAAAAATTTCTGATCACCACTTGTTTAGAAATGGAATTACCAAGTATGTACCAAATTTGTGGCTTTATTTTATGAAAAATCAATATTTTTTGTATATTTAATATACTGTCTAATTGTGTTTATATATAACCTATTTATGTCCCATTTTTTGAGATATGATGTAGTCGGGTAATCATTTAAATGCATCATACTGTATTCGTAATTTTTTTATAGATATGATATTGCTGAATTTACTGATACCAGATTTAGTGTGTCTCTGACGGATTACGGTTTAACAATATCAAATTCAATGGTAAGGTGAAAAATTTAATCAATACAAAAGTAACAATAATTAAATATACAACAATTATTTACAAATGTTTAATGTAAAAAACGGCTGTTTATTATAACTTCTTCGGCCCCCCAGCTATGCGAAAATACGGTGGGGTGTGAGGAGCGCACATTACCTGTGTCGAATCCAAAAGATCGTTCGACGAGCGCACAAGAAAATTTGATATGCCGAAGTCAGAGCATCCGAACTTTTGAGCAAATGTTCAATATTATGTAAAATATTGAGCAAAAATTGATAGAAAAAATGATTTTTTTCTAAGAATGATTGAATTTTTGGTATTTTCCACAAAAAAGCATTTTATTTTAAGAATGGTTAGGTGTGGTTAGTTAGGATAGGTTAGGTTAGGAGACTGACTATAATCGCATTGATGAGTTGACGTGGAAAAAATAAAAAAAGAGGAAAGAGAGGTCAGTTTGGACATATGGCCGCGACAATGGCAGGAAGAGGGTGCCTAGGCCGTGTGGACAAGGACTCTGATACCGGACGTAAATGTGGTATAAATGCGCACACCGCAGAACTAACTACTATTTTACACAATTTGTTACGGGGCATGGTCATTTAGAAATTACACCTATGGAATAAAAAAACTAGAGATGACCTATGCCCCAGCTGTAGTGTGACGGAGAACCCATGCCACGTGGTATTAGAGTGCCGAGTCCACAAACGGGAACAGGAAAAAATAAAAAAACCAAATAGGCGGCACCCTGGATTGCGAGAGCATGATGACCCCTGCCATTAAAAACAAAAAGGTTTACGACCAGATTATCGAAATTGTTACAGGAATAATGGAGGCTGAAGAAAAAAGAAAGAGAACGTGACGAATAAATCTGTTGGTTTTTAATGTGTTTGTGTTGTCCTAATTTATTTATTTATCTTTTAATTATACAATATTTTAAACCATTTTATTTATACAATAGCTTTAAGTTTTAATTTTTACTTATACAACTTCTTTTTAACGTTAGGCTAACTTCATATTTTATCTATACAAAATTTTTCAACTTTTTATCTATACATTAATTTTAAGAAATTTTATTTATACGCTAGGTTAGACTCATATTCTATTTATACAAAAAATTGTTTAAATTTTTTATCTATACATTAATTATAAGAAATTTTATTTATACAGTAATTTTAAACAAATTTTATATAAACAAGTTTTTAACCTTTTATATACATTTTAAGTTGTATTTATACAATTTTTTAGTCTAAGTCTTATTTTTTCTCGTTTTTATTACCTAAAATTTTGCACATAGAGCTAAAATCTCAGATACATAATACAAATTTTTACACCGGTGAGAGGGATTCTAATATCTACTCCTACGCCCACAGGTGCGCCCGGAGCCGAGGACATGGAGTGAAGAAGGTGCAGCCGGCGCGTGTGAAGCGATGCTCGGATACCTGGGATACCTTCCCAGGGGTCTTTCGAAGATTTTCCCACCTATTAGCCTATTAGCTATAATTTCCTATCAACTTTTAAAACAACTTACAATTTGCTTTTAGAAGACAACTCATATTACAACAAATCCATTCAATAGTTCAACAAATCCCACTAGATTTGAAGGCAAAAAAACTAGTTAAATCCTTGAAGAAATAATAACATAGCCCATTAGCTATAATCTATCAGGTTGAGTTTTTTTAGAGACTTTTTTAGAAGACAACCCACATCTCAACAAATCCATTCAATAGTTCAACGAATCCTACTAGATTTGGAGGCAAAAAAAATTTCTTCTGCGACGTTTATTGATATTAAACGAACTTTCTACAAAATATGGCATCTCAAATGATGTACAAATTGATAATTATGTTTTGAGCCTGAAATCAACACTTTCGATTAAAATATCAGGACCAATTTTTATATTTCCACTTTTAAACTACAATTGCAGCTTAGGAGAGTGTCTTCCTAATGTCTTTAGACAGGTGATCTACCATTGTAGCCACATCTGCAATTTTCGCAGCCTCAATTTCCAATGTTAACGAAAATACTTTTTCCAGAACCAGTTATGACTAATTAAATATAGGAATCAACTAAATTAAATTGACACATTTGAATCGTAAAACATCTGCCTGCCAATAAGAGTGAAGTATCGTGGAATGTCATAGAGAAAGCATGTTGGGATAAAAATGTCTCATATCAGAGCTACCTTTAACAAATAAAAATAACTGATCTTTAGTTACTTTCCAGTTTGTTGACGTATAAATTCGAGCTTTGAGCTTCGGATTTCAACTAAATGACTCTTCTGAAACTTCCAATGATTATGGCACTAATTCCATTGCAAATATCTTTTTTATCATTCAAATGATTAGTAGTTTATTCTGAATACAGTTTATTTTCAGTCTCTTAAGACGATAACTTGGTTATCGAAACGCGCGTCAGACAGTGTAATTGTGAGTGTTGGTGTAGTGTATTCAGTATGAATATCGCCAACGGTTCCATAAATTCCAACTTAGTAGTTTATTTCTATATGATTTATTCTTCAACTAATCTGGAGCCAGCGAATTTAATACTCGCCGTGGAGTTGTTTCCAAAAATGTTGTTAGCCAACATGTGGTGGAAACACACACATAAGCGAATTTAAGAAATTTTTCGCGCATCTATTAACACTAACAGTTTATGTTCTTTAAGACCAACGAAACGAGGTTTATTTTAAACTGTGAAATTTTCATTAGCTTTACTGTTTATGTTATGTTGTTTTTGTATTAACTCCACAACTACTAATCGAATAAAACTAGTACATGAAAGTTCAATCTTATGAATCATCCATCAATATAACAGGAGGAGACTAAATAAAATATAAGTTTTACAGGGATATTTATTATAAATTACGAACGACTTATCTTTGACCGTAGAAAAAGAAATTAAGAAGAAGTAAATACTATTTTGAACAGATTTGTCCACCTTATATTTAATTGAATTTTTGAATCTTTATAATTGAATTCATGTTTTTTTTGATATTTCGTGGCTCCTTAATGCAGTTTATTTTTTTATCGTTATTGATGACCTTTTAGTCTATTTTCTAAATACTGAGATGTCTGCCCTATGTAGACAGCATCACAATTAATACAAGGCACTTCATATATAATACTACTTCTTTTGTTTTTTGGTATTTTAGATTTCAATTTAGTGAAATATATGGATAACGTTTTATGTCCTTTTTATAATAATATCATATTTATTAAAATAATTTGATAGTTGTTGGGAAAGTCCTTGTACAAATGGTAAGGAAAAACGTTTTATGTAATTATGTCATAAATTCATATTAGTATAAGTCATAGAGGACATAATACATTATCCAAATATGTATTTTACTAAATTAAAATCTGAAACACCAAAAAACAAAATAAGTAAATTTATATATCAAGTGCCTTGTACTAATTGTGACGTTGTCTACACAGTTGTCTTAATATTTAGAAAATAGACTAAAAGGTCTAGTCTAAAATTTATAGATCTACTTTGTAAACTCCATAAAACTACAAATAATTTGATTGATTAAGTACTGCTACATATTTAAGACGTAAGGACTAAGGAAAAATTAATTTATTCTTATTAGAACAATTTCTATTTTGATTTTATTCTTATTTTGATGTTCTTGATGTAGGTGATCTATTGATTAATATAAATACGCAAATTGTCAGTGTCAATATCATATTTTGAAAAAGACTTAAAGGAAAGTCGAAACGTCAAATTTTATCTTTCTTTCAAAAATTCTTGCAAAAAAACTAATTTTAAAACAGAAGAGACCTAAAATCAAGAACATTTAGATGCATTCATATATCAAAAGGTCTAGGAAATGAGAAATTAAAGAAATATATACAATTATATATATTATTAGTTCATCGTCTAGATAATTTCAGTTTTTTATAATCCATTATATTACAAATACATTTGTGAAGACCACCGAAGAAGCGCAACATAACACGATATAGCCAGCTTGTACGAGGATGAGAGAGAAAGTGAGAAAGAAATTGTCAAAAAATTGCTACAGAATAGAAGACACTAGATATGCCCTGAAATTATTGCGGAAAAGATGATTTCGATTTGATTTCAATTGGCAAATGATTGTGCATTTTTTTGCAATATAAAATATTGAGCCCTTAACTAATTCTAAACATGGAGTAGGTAGGTAAAGATCGTGCTCCGCGTTCCTAAGTGGATAGCCGTGCAACGACCTTTCTGAAATTGGAGAAACGTGCTTACGAATCAGGCAAACGGATTCGAAGATGAAGCGTATATCGTTCATCTAAACGTGTAAAGCATTTTCCTCACCAAATTCTCGACTGGTGGCTCCTGGACTATTTTAGACGGTGTATATTACTTGTACGAAGGCGTGAGCCAGCGTTTGTTAATATTCAATTCTATTTATAAAAGCCGTAAATCTTACAATTTATGCAAATTGTAATGACTGCCTACGCAGATTACTGAACGAAATTTTTAATATCAAGTTATAATCGTGCTATAATAATACTTGTACATGATGGTGCGTTAATAATGGTATAGAAAACCATTGTGAATTCACTGTCTCCAATATTTCCATTCAAATTGGTCCAGTTTTTCAACAAAATATTCAAAGCGCTAAACCAGAAGAGGAATATGAAGGAAGAGTGATATTTCAATGAAAAAGTTAATCTTATTTGGAAATTTTCCTCCCTTCATGGTTAAATGCTTAGATTAACGAGTTTCCGATCATTCAAAATTTGTTTTTGTTTTCCGACAAGTTTTTCTTTAAACTCGGCAAAAGACAGCAAGTTCTACTGGATATAGTGGATAGAGTGATAAATTGTAAGGCAGATCGGTAAATTTTCCAGCAACATTAGCGTGTGTGCTTCGACTTTTGGTGATGAAGCACCATCTCCAGCCACCGGGTACCTCTGATTTTCAGAATTAAAGCGTGGTCGTACAGGAGAAATTTCTTGAATGTCTTCTAAAAAGCATAGATACTATGCGTAAACTAAAACTGCAACATCGCCATGTGACATACTGTGAGATTGAGGCATACTTGGACATTAGTTCCATTCGCATACATTCAATATTGCATGAACATATGGCTTTAACAAAGATTTCTTTACGTTGGATACCGCATAATTTGACATTTGGTACAAGGATCTGCTGAAAAAATTAAATCGCGGATCTATAAGATCGTGGCAGGCGCAACGATCATGGTTATATGCATAAGAACTCGAAAGTAAGCAGCTCGAACACGACAAAGACGAGCCAAATCCAACAATAGCACTCTGAAAGAAATAGTCGCCTGTATTTTCGGAATAACTGTACATTTTGTCACAGTTCGATTAGAACAATATTTTGAATGGTACACTAGTATTTTTGTCAGAAGTGTTCGAAAAAAGCAGGGAAACTAATGGCAGAAGACGAATCATTTTCCACCACGACAATGCGCGCTCTCATACATCAGTTTAAACAAAACCATTTTTGAACAGTAAAAAATAGAAGTGATGGGTCCTCCAACGTACCGTCCTTGTTTGGCACCTATTGATTTCTCCTTTTTTCTGCAGATAAAAATGCTTCAAGTGTATTGATTTTAATGTAGAATATTTTGAAAAACAATAGAGCCATATCCAACTATAAATATAATAACTTCGAATATTTCAATAGTGTTCAAAGTTACTCTTAGATGAAGAATTATTTTTGAACAATAGAATTTGTTAGTACCAGAGAAGTTCTAAAATACTTTCTTCAATGTTTAAAAGAAAAAGAATTTGCACAATTCTAATTGTGGTAAAAGGAATAAAGTTATGATTAGACAAACCAGAAATGTAGGCCTATACACTTGATATTTCGGGTAACAGAAGCGCTACAGATCAGTGAAAAATCAGTATTCAAACTGCCAAGGACAAAATATTGAAAAACTATAACAAAAGTAATCGGATAGTGGTTAATATTCTTATTTTCATGCAAAAGTTTTCGTCAATCAAAGGTTGGAGTAGGCAATTAGCGCGCTTGCTTTATTCGTAACCTTTGATTGTCCTGAACAGGATCTTGGTAAAACTATAATAAATTTTTTAGTGTGAAATCATCTTATACAATTTGATCCTCGAAACGTGATCCTCCTACGTAAGAAATATATTTAACTGAATGGAACAGCAACATTGAATTTTTTGGACACATGTTATGATAATCAATTCTTATAAATAATTACTGAAGTATTAGAAACAGAAGTTGATAAACATATTAAACCTTTTCTATTAAAATGACTGTGTAAATTGCAAAATTTTTATCTAACACAATCGATTTCCAAAATCCAAGGTGACAAATTTCGAAAACTTTTTATTAAATCTAAAATTTATAAAAGTTTTACTACCAACTATATTTGTAAATACCTACTGAAATATACTAAAATATAAAACAAAATGAAAATTTCACATGTCAAATGTCATTAGTTCCAAAGATACAGGATGGGAAATTTTGAAAGCGAGATTTCATAAAAATGTGACAATCGCATATTTCTCCTAAAATATAATATCCAACGTTTGATAGTTGTGCTCAATCTTTTTAGGAAGTTTCAATCCACTAAACTTGAAATTTTTACATTTGTAACTCTGTTAGTTTTTGAGATAAGGGTGTTAAACTTTGATAACATTTTTTGAAATCGACATTTCATAAAAACGTTATAACTACATATTTTTGCGAATATCTCCCGAACTATGAGACCCAATCTTTGATGGTTGTGCTCAATCTTTTTAGGAAGTTTTACTCTACAAATCATGAAATTTTCACATTAGTAACTCTATTAGTTTTTTGTTTATAGAAATATTGATGTTTTGATGTTTATAACGCATTAAGCAAAAATTTGTGTTAATAAATTGCGTCCCACGAGGTAAACCTTTTTTTTGTCATTTGTATCTGAAACAATTCCGATAGTTCAAAACTGAAATAAACTATTAATTGTGTAAGCATAAACATTACGTGGGAACTTGGTAAATGTGATAGAAACGAGCGTGAATTATTGGTGAACATCTGCTTGTGCGGCATCTAAAAAGGTCACTTATTCCAGTTACCATAAAACAAAACCGTCTATCATTAAGGATAAACTTGTATATTGATCTTGGCAAACTTTAAGAAGCTAAAATGGTACAGACATTTGCTAAATTTAGGTTATTTAAAATTACCTGTGTTGGCTCTTCGAATAGCGGGTGTTCCTTAACGTTTCAGTTCTTTCTAAGTGTTACTCATAATGCATAATGCATGTGTACTATTTATTGCCAATTTTTTTTTCTTACTAATCTAGCGCATTTTACAATTCGACCAAAATTAGTAATGTAAATCCAAAGAAAAATTATGGTAAAGTAAAAGAAACTAGCTCGCATAAAAAGTAGTTTTTTCGAAAATAAATGACTTTCATAAAACTCGAAAATAAAAACATGCCTGATAGAACAAAGTAAAGGGATATAGAAACTGCCGTTTTTTTTTTCAACCTCCGATAGGCCATAAATAAAAGACAAATTCATATAAAACGATAATTTTATTACCAAAAGACTGGTAGACTTTGCGAAATAATCACCGAAGAAATTGGGACATTTAATATCTGTGGACAAGCTTTTCAATAACCTCTTCAAAGAAAGTAGCCGCCAATGTAGCCTAACCGTTCAGTAACAATAGAGTACAAAACAGACTTGGAAACTTTTGGAAATTCCGTAGACAAAGCAGTTATGGTGATTTTGCGGTTTTCTTTAACTATTCTGTCAACTTGTTGAACCAGGTCAAATGAAACGACAGATTTGCGTCCTTAACCCCCTTCATCATTACGAACATCTTCAAACTTTCGACACCATTCACGCACAACACCATCATTCATGAAGTTTTCCTCATACATACGACTCATTGAATAAAAATTGCCAAACTTTGACTTTGATAAACTACGCCGGTTACTGCGACTGCACGACGAGGACAATTTTCCAAATACCTGATGACTATTGGTTAATCATTCTAAGAAACCTCAAAAAACATGGTTAAGAACTATGAATTAAGAGTTTTAACACGTTGAGCACCGGTTTGGCCCGCAACTAAACTTTCCCTACAGCCCTGAGCGGTCCTATGGACCGCACGACATATTTTGTTAAAACCTTTTCCACGGCCCAAGGAACTATACTTAAATAATATGCTTTTCAGTTCGGTTGGATCGTTCTGGATCCTTGGAACATTACCCTACACTTTGTCCACTTGATTTTTTTTATGATTTTCAATTTCATTGTAAAACAAAACCCTAGTTTTCAATTGTCAAATATGACATTTCATATTTTAATGATTTTTCTTACTCAATTAGATATTCTTGACTCGGCTCCTTCGTCGCCTCGTCCATAAACATCTATCTCGTACCGTACTAACTCACTTCCTGGACTTTAACGTGAATAACTATTTTGTTATACTTTGTAGTGTTATAACTTATCATTAAATCAGATAGATATATAGAAGATTAGTCTTTGTTATAGTCAACTAGGTTGGCGGCTTTACAACCACTGACAACGCTTACTGTCTTATCAGCATGCTACGTAGAAAGTATCAACACCACACGCTGGGCCCTGGGGAAAATTTTAGCGGTAAACTTTCCCTTGGGCCCAGAGCGGGCCTATAGACAAACAAAAAGCATCATTTTTTCGCACTTTTTATTTTAAATATATTTTTTCTCATTTTCTCCTTGGATCTACAATACCTCATATGGAGTGTGAAAACACAAAAAAATCTTTTGGACCCAAGAAAAAGTTTAACAATTTTGGGTAGGGGCTCAACGTGTTGCATGATTGTTTGGAAAGAATTAATTTGTGATAAAATACTATTAGTTGGTTCTATGTGTACTATGCTGAAATATTATTCATCGATCATTATTTCATAAAGTTATATTTCTCAAAATTAGATGATCCATTGAATTCAGTAATCAGTTCACAAATACGGCTCTGCAACACCTTCACTTTAAACTACTTTAAAATGACAAAGCTATATTATAACGCCGACTGTAACTGATGTAATGGTAGTTCTCTTTTTTTGATACGTTCGTTCACCTCTTCACGCTAGAAGAATATAATGCACTTTGTTACGTTTTTTCAAAGCCACGTCGATTTACTACCATAGCTTAACCGTACGTCTGTTGTCTCTTTTGTTTTGTTTCACAATTTTTAGGTATGGTGATGACTCACCACTGGTAGTGTGAAAATATGATTATTATCCTGAGTTTAAGAGATAATTATTTAGATAGTTTCAATTTGCTATGAACTACTTTGTTACATTAGTTAAATACGACACCAATAAAGGGAAATTGACAAATTAAAATGACTAAAAACTGATTGTTCAATAATAGATGGCACCATTGGGTTCGTTAATTTAAATTCACCGAACTGATATCAAATAGCGAAAAATCCCATCTCAAAAAAATATAAGAGATGCACCACTGCAAATTAAATAGTAAACTACTTGTCCAGGTCCGCATTACCTTATTAAATTTTGAATCAGTGAATCATTCAAAAGTATAGATAAACAACAACATTACACAAAATAGGAATCCCCTGGAATTCTTAGAATAAAAGGTAAATAGGAAATTATACATAATCCCAAATATTTTTTAATAATCATCAGGTAGGAACTTTTACTTGGGTTACCGATTCACAATAAGTAATTACTTGTGAGCTGTGCAAGTGTGCGATCAGTGGTGTTGTCGAGCCGAAACGCTCCGGAACGTCGTTACGGTTCTTCCTTGGACAGGAACGCGTTCCGGAACTAAAGATGATTTCTGAAAACGAGAATTGACTGACGTATTGAACCCCCCCCCGTCGTTAAATTTAGGACATGAGACCGCACAGAGCGGCCGCCTACCCAGAATCGGCCCTGGGTAGGCGTATATAATTATATATACGCGTTCCGGTAAAAAAAATTAGCACACCACTGTGCGCGATGTATGCCAAATTTTTCATAAATAAAAGTTTTGTGAACAATTAGGTTTGTGGCTTCAAGTTCAACCATCAACAAGTCGATTTGTAGATTCGGTAAACGTCCTATTAGAGCCTAGCACAAAGAAAGGCCAAACAGATGAAAGGAGACGGCAATATCTATAAACAAATGTTCAAAAAGTGAATTTAACTGTTTTAACCGACTTTCTAGTCGAAGAATGTTTAGAATAGATACTATCCAGGAAACAATGTTTTTGACAAATACTTCTTAGACTACATTCTATAAAATTGCAAAGCAAGGTGTGACAATCAACACAAAAAAATTTTTTTTTCAAAAATCATACCTTATAGTTTAACTTCAATATGCGAAACAATCTCCAGTATGTTCACATCAAACATAATGCCAAATTTTGAAGGTATTTTTGCAGAACTGGAATGTCCTTGAGGAATTTTCGGTACAAACAGTGGGAAGATTATTTAAAAAACATGGGTTCAGATATTAAACAGTATAAAGGAATATGGTTTAACAACCACGATACTGTTTGTAAAGCCTGGAAAATGATAATTGAAAATGTAAAAGAGCACCCCATTCCAGAGGTAAACGCATATACATATTAAATTGCGGTTCTTTAGATTACCACCAGAATATTGGAGAGATCCTTTCTAAGCCTTGGTTCAAAGAAAAACTTTTATAATTACTATGCATACAACCAGTGTAATTGTTTTAGGTAACGCCTCGTATCATTCAATACAAACTCTTAGAATTCAAGTATTGTATACCTAATTAACAAATGAAAAATAATGTTTACTCCTCGTTTAAAATTCGATAAACATCTAATAAACCCTCAGTCCACGTGGACTCATCATTTCCACTGTTTATCAATGAAAACATCGAATCGTAAACATAAATGCATTTCTATTCACCGAAGCCGCATGGACACAATGCCTTCGAAATCTTCCTGCTAGGTAGTTTGCGATAAGCAGTGGCGTGGCTTGGTAAGATTCATTTAATTCATAAATTTGTTTAAATTAATAGAAATATGGCGTTCTTAAGACCATGTGAGAATGAATACAATGAAATTGCATAGTGTAGTGAGAATAAAGACAGGTATGAATTTAATAATAAAGATTTAGATGTACAAGTTTTGTCGGATGGCAATAACCGAATCGTCAAGGATAGTTCGATGGCGACAAGATGATTTGCATCAGATAAAAGACTACCGAAGTTCTAATAGACGAATGGGGTACAAAAAGGATTCAGTTCACGTCTGGTACCCTGTTTAAACCAAACTCCTTACAGTCAGGTACATTTAACTCGTCTATTTAGGTTTGATAATTTCATATTCAGTTTTAGTAAGTTAACGAGGTATAATAATGATTTTTTTCCAAGTTCCAAGTATTTCGAAGATCATTATACAAAGAAGCAAGATTTAGAAACAGAAATCGACCCGAATTAATATGGTCTCAACTAAAAATACAGACAAAAACGAATAACACTTAATTCAAAAATTCCTTCTACTTTTCTACTTTGTGGAAATGATAACGAAAGAATGTTCAAACATTAGCACCAATAATTGGAGAAATGCCATAAATCACGTAAAAGAGTTGAAAATTAATATATGTACCAGTTTTAAATAGATTTACAATTGATTTAAGCGACAGTGATTCTGATTTAAATTTACTGATTTACAATTTATTGAACGTTATCTTGCACCATGTGAAGCGGCCTTTACATAGACGAAAATTGCACGTCGTTTGCTATTATGTAAGTCTCTTCCCATTGCATCATGGTTACCACTTACCATTTTTGGGCGCTTTTAAAATGAAAATAGCAAACCTAATTAAAGGAAACAAAAAAAGAGGTCAGTGCAACACTGGCAATAATTATATCTGCTGCTGCTTTGTTTTGGAAACTAATGGACAGTTTAGCTAGAGAATTGGACGAGAAAACATAGAAAAATTAGAGGAAAATGGATGAAAAAACATCGGAAAATAAAACATAATATCAGTTGATTAGAAACTCATTTTAATCTTGCAACTCACACGCAATAAAAATGGCACCAAACCGACAGAGTTGCAAGTGCGAGATCTTGCATGAAACAACTAAATGAACTTCATCTACACATGCTTTTGATCAAGAAATATTGCGTCTTGCATTGCATTACATGATGTCTTGCTTTATGTCAAGCGGCCTTAAACCGTAAGCTCAATTTTTAAAACATTTAGATGCTTATATGAAAGCTTACTTTCGAAATTATTATTTTCCAATAAATGTTTGATCGAAATATAGTAAAGATGCCAGAAAAGGGTAAAAAATTTATACGATTAATCGCAAAGGTGAATATCGGCCGTTAGCCGTAAATCTTTAACCGAAACGTTGCTCACTCGAATAAATCAAACCATGGTAGAGTAACAACTATTGACTTGATTCGATTACATTCCTTCACACCGATTTCTCTTTAAGGTTCATTCTGGGTCATTGCTTGTCATTGTTGAGGTATGATATAATATAAAAGTTCCCTTATTAATTCCGTAATGTTGAAAGCACTAAACTTTGTAAGACTACTTTGGTATTAATAATATTTGAGTAAAAAGGTCTTCATTTAACTTCTTGATCAATAATGATTTAGTTAATAACTTTAATCATCCAAAGGGAACTGCTTTCCAACTACTTTTTTCTTGTCTTAAGAACTTGCAGGCGCGCTCATTCGGGGTTTCACACGTATTGCGACATAAATGCGACAGATCTGTTGCCCAATCACTCCATTTTTTAAGTAAAAAGCAAGTACAGTAGGTTATACCCTATTACACTCGAGTAGTTCCGAGTCTTACCTGCCGTGTGAAGCTGTCTGTGTATATTGATCCTGAACTTGTGTAAGTTGAAGTGTGAAAACGTGCCTTGGTAGCTAAATCCACAAGCTTCCATATCTCCAAAGGAGTGCCGATAAATTGACGTTCTGGGTGTCTGCAGATGAGCCACGTCTGCCCGTAGAGTGTGTGTGTCTTGGAAATCCTGCTGTATGTGGGATTATGTTGGACGGCTAGGAAGAGCATCTACCGTGGTAGTATCGATAAAGTCAGCCACTTTTTTTTATGTTCTCAGCTCTCTAGGTTCCTGGTTACCTCTGGATCGCCTTTAAGTCGAATTGCTCTTTTTTGCATTGAGTCGAAAATCCTCATGATGTGCTTGGGAGCCCAGCTCCAAATATAGCTATTTGGTCTTAAAAAGGTCTGCAAGTTTTTGTGAAGCTGCCTTAGCTAATTCGGCTACGTATGCCAGGACATATTGCTCCCAACCTCGACTCGAATTTGCGGTGATGGTGACATTTTATGTCCAGATAAGACCTAATCCCAAGTTGCAATGCCAGCCTTCTCTGTAAATACATGATGATTGGTCTTTGATGTATTTAACTCCATCAAATTGCTTCCATCTCACTCTAGAATGTTTTCGGAGAAGCTATAGATCGGGTTTTCAGTTTTCTCTCGTAGATTGTTGATTTATAGAAAAAAAAAGAGTAGGTGGCAAGATGCATCTTTGGGAAACATCAGCGTTAACTTCAAAGTTTTTTGACGTGTGTTCATTGACAGCGCGACCTGGATAAATCGATCTTTGAGAAAGCTGTAAAAGCAGTTTATTTATTTAGAAGATTGGCATACCAAATTCTTAGTCCGTTTGCTTTTCTATCAATCCAAAGCACAAGGAAAAGTTGTTTCAAGAACGTCTTCTTATTAATCAAAATGAGTGGTTACAAAAGTTTTTTTGAGTATTTTTTCACACATTTCCTAATTTTAATCAATTTATTATAAAAAAATAATTGAAGTAAATATGTTGTAGGATTTTATGATGTATAGAATTTTTGATGATAATGAAACAAAACAGTTTATACAAATAAATCAGTCATCCAGTATATCCTGTCAATTGCGATATAATTCAAACAATGAGGTAACGTGCAAATTTGATTATGAAACATGCATGTTGATTTCATTTATGTGCTTGCGAAGATCGGAGTTGTTTTGGAATGCAGGGGCTAATAAGGAAGGACGTTATTGAAGTACGATTCTTCAATTGAACAATTGGGGAGGTTCAGATCATATTCGTTTAAAATTCATCCAGAGAATAGGACCGTATTCGAATTTGCGATTATTATCATTTCAATAAAAACGTTTAATCAAATTCAAATGACATTGAATAGCAGGAATATTAGGAATAATTTTAGAATTAACAAAAAATCCTTTTATTACAAATTATATGAGTTTCAGTTTCCCCCTGTACTCGTTTCGGTTGCACACCTG
Organism: Diorhabda carinulata; assembly: GCF_026250575.1. Taxonomy (NCBI): domain Eukaryota; kingdom Metazoa; phylum Arthropoda; class Insecta; order Coleoptera; family Chrysomelidae; genus Diorhabda; species Diorhabda carinulata. Next base: position 25,490,070 of record NC_079464.1, on the reverse strand, counting down.
TAAGTTTATTCCGCTTTAAAGATATGAAAAGATTTTTTTATTGTAAAATTCGCATCAACCTGGTTATTAGCGATTCAGTAAAATTAAGTGTTTTATTTATAAACATTTGTTAAATTAGGTTTATGATCGAGATCTGTTTAAAGTTATTTTTAAGGTATTATTTCCTTGAAATATTCCTGCCAGACAGACTGCGATAAGCAGTGGCGTCGTTCGATGAGATTTATTTGATTCATAAATTTAGGATAGGTGTTTTCATATTATTTTTTACGTGCTTAGAATAAAGTCATAGAACGTACGAGTAATTTTTTTCATATTGGTGGTTGTGCAAGTATTTCAAAAGCTAAAATCAAAATACTACTCAGACCAAGGACATTCTATATAAACTAGTATGCCCAAGTAGATCTTTCCTTCTAATTTTAATTTGTTTATTCATCAACCTTTTGTAAGGGTTGAAACTAGGTCACAAATTATTTGAAAAACAACACTGCAGATAGACATGTGTATGCCTGAAAGAGATTGCTTTGGGAAGAGACTATTCATTCTACAAGCATAGTGACCCTCTTAAAGTTAACCGTAGTCTCAACACTTTGAAATAAGAATAAAATTGTCCCAGAGCTCCATCTTTTAAATGTATACAGGATGATAAATTCAAATCAGAACTTTTAGCTTACTTGAAATCTGAAAATTAGGTTTTTAGTATTTGCAGAAATGTACAATTGATATAAAATAGAGAACTAGACAAATATCCAGGGAACTTGATAAAATGTTAAGTGATAGAAAATTCCATCCATACAAAGTAACTTTGGTTCAAGAGTTGTCAGATGACGATTATTTTGGTAAATAGAAAAAATATTGTACATGAGGTGAAAGTTTTTTAATGAAAAACATTGGTTCTGCTTATGAAATTTGTTTATTTATTTAATTATAAATTATTTCATCAAGATAAGAGAGAGCCAAGGGGCCGCTGCCAGAGTTGATAACCACACGGCAGAAGTTGACAAATACTTCTAAGCGCGAGCCATGTGCTATGAAAATACAAATGTTTTGGGTGGAGTTTTTTCCCTGTGCAAGAATTATTTTTGACAAAAGTACTACAAGTATCATTTTAAAGCGTTAGGGCAAAAAAATTTGATACTTAATAGATAATAGTAATAATAAATTGTCTTTCTTACTTACATGCGAACTATTAGTGCCCTGTATAATATATAAGTAATTTTTAAAGAAAGTCAATAGACGAAAGATACTTCATAAAATTCACTGTTTCTATTTATTATTATATTTGCCAATCAAAAACATCAGAGATTAAAAAAATGAATGCCAGATTTCTCAACGGGTCGGATTAAGTAAGCAAAAGGGTCAAATCCGGCCCATGGGCCGGTTTTTACCCACCCCTGCCAAACGAGCTTGTTTTATGACATTTTCCATTAGGAGGCGTCCATAAATTACGTGAGGCCTTTTTTAAGGATTTTTCGACACCCCCCCTGATGATATTTCATAAGATTTTCCTTTACAACCCCCCAATCACACGTGAGATTTTTTATAATGTGTTTTGTTTATTTTAATCACTTTTATTAAAGACTAGTAAAGACTAGTATACAATTGTGATTTGAGAATATTGCCTTAATTTAAAATCACTGAAATTAAATAATAAATACTTCAACTTCAAAGATTATTCTAATTCAGTACATGGAAATTCGTGCACAGTCTCAAGAGTGACTACTGGAACCAACATATCCAAATAATTTTCAATTAAATAATCAGCTCCTTCAACTTCACTCTGATTGAGCCACTCCAAACTGTTGTTGCCACTCCAAACGACACAATTGTGTAAAATTTCACCATGTTTTTATTCTAGAAAAATTTCTTACTTTAATTTAACTTTACTTTCACACAATTTTACAATTTGTATTGAAAAAAATTACATGATATTTGTTAAAACCCTCCCTCTCCCCCAAGTGAGATTTTGAAAGATTTAACTTGACCTCCTCCCTCCTTGAACACCTCACGTAATTTATGGACGCCAACTTACTCTTGCCTGAACTTCAAGCGATAGTATTTTAGAAGATTGAGGTTTGTTGAGGTAAATACGAGACTTCAAGAACACTCAACAGAAAGATATTTAGAACGGTTCAATTGCCGGCCAGCGCAAATCACTAAAACGAGATATTAAGCAGCCCGGAAGTATTTCCTTCAGAATATCGGATGTGGCTCGAGTAGTGTACACCATGTCTGTTTGAACCACATATTTTCCAGTCTCAATGAATCCAATTGAGGAATAAAAATTTTGGCACTCGTGACTCGTAACGCTCGCCGTCCATCTCTTCGTTGAGATTTAAAATGGTTTGAGCATAAGTTGAACGCGTTTGGCGGTTAATAGCTAAAAGCTATGACCTGTTTGTAATTTGTAAAAGCCCATTTTCAAATATTTGACCAAAATTTTGCGTAGGGATCGCCGGCTGATGCCCCAATATGGAACACGTCGTCTGGGCGATATTTCGAGCTATTCTTCGACATGTTGGCAACAGCAGCAGCTGCTTCGGGACCCGTTCGAAGTTATCTATGGATTTCTATAATGTAATTATATATTCATGGTATGGTCGATAACTTTACACGTGTTACTGCGGGGCCGGCCGGTCATGGGAAAATTTTGTGTTGTCTCTGTCTCTCTTTAAGTAAAACTTCTTCATTTGCGATTCTATCTGTCAATGATATTCGTAGTATTCTTCTCAATATACACACCCACCATAGGTTTGTCCATTAGTTTAGAATTTCCAATGTTGATAAAGGATAGTTAGAATCTGTTTCAATGTTGTTGAGAAATATTCCAGTTACCGGATGATTTATTACCGACCAATTCTGTAATAGTTACGGAATGGAAAAAGCAATAATTTTCCAACTGAATAAGATTGAAAGGAATTGAGGAAAAAGAGGAATTACTCAGATAAGATCTATTAAGTGAACGAATTTCAAGAAGTTTAGTGTAAGTGAAATTGCAAAATAACGTGAAGTTAAAGTGGCGATGACTCATGGATTTATGGAGATGAAAGAGGATGGAAGATTTCAAGAGGTTCCAAATCTAACAAAATATTTTCGCGCACAAAGCAGTTAAAAGCAAATTGTAGCCTGTTTTTTCGTAAAAACGGTGAATTCTGAATTATACATTGTTCTGAATAGTACACCGGCATTTGTTTTTCCGAAATCAGGGAAACCAAACGTAGAAGAATCATTCTCCACCACGACAATGCGAGCTTTCGCAGATCAATTCAAACAAAAACGTTTTTGAACATTCAAAACATCTTATTGATGGGTCATACGGCGTTTGGCACCCAATGATTTCTTCTTATTACCGCATATCAAAAATGAATTGAGAGGTCAACGTTTTTCTACACCTGAAGAAGCGGTTGATGAGTTAAAATCACATGTTTTGGAGGTAGGTAACTCAATCGGAATGGAAAAAATGCTTCAACAATTGGTTCAAACGCATACAAGAGTGTTTTGATCGTAATGGAGAATATTTTGATAAACAATTTGTTTTTATTTGTCAAAACTTAAGTAGCAACCCTCTGTGATGCCTTGTTGTTATTGAATTCAGTTAATTTGCTTCGTCCACTAAAAGACTAGCCTATAAAGATTATGCACCTCAAATAAATCAATGAATTTTGAAACATTCTCAATATTTTGTAAATGGAGGGTTGGGCGCAAGAATGTGATATACTAATTAATCAAAGATTATAATTTGATGTGACTCATCCCTGTAATCTAATGTATCCAATAGAGAAACCAGCTGCGTTCAGACAGAAGAATCATGACTCTCGTTTGTAAAGGGGGATTTGTAGTTGGGTTTACATATCTAAATATTAACAAAAAATATAATAAGTACCATTATTCTTGAGATATATGTGCCGCATTATTTCTAACCAGTAGGGGGATGAAAGGAGATTACAAAAATATTTTTAGGGTACGAGAAACTTCTCACGGAAGCTATTGTATGCGTGCAGGCTAACTGTTACCTATCTTTTTGTATGGATGGAATATTGAATAGAATAAATTATCAAACATAAGTCAAAAGAGCAAATTCCAAATTTATTTCCGAATATTTTAGAAATCAATATTGAGAAAATAAAAATAATATTCCGATACATTTAAGTGGTACTTGTCATCATCCCTTTATATCGAATGTAAAGTAGAAATGGAAAAAAAGTTGTTTTATATTATTATTCATTATGTAAATTCACATCAACATTTTCGAGGATCTATTGTATTATCAATAAAAAATAATGTTAAGGTTCACATTTTTTCAAGAGTTTTTTACTTATTTTACGTTTGGGAAGAAACTCAATGAACATAATCCTATGACATCACTTTTCCGGTCGAAAAAACCTTCTTTGTCATTTTCGGAGCAAATTCGACTTTTATAATTTACTGTTTTAACTGTTTTTGCATTTTAGGAAACAGTCTCATTTTGCTTATAAAATTTTTCAGACTCAAGCTTTGAATTTTAGCATTTATTAAAGGCATAAAGTTAGAGGAAATTTATTCTATTGACAAGCTGTGTCATACTCTTCTCAGACTACCTCCTTACTATTGCATATTTAACCCTATAGAGTTAGTATTTGCACAGGTAAAATCAGAATTAAAAAAAGTTCTAGCAGCATACCGCCAAGAGCTTTGGAAAAACTGTGTTTAATATGTCATCAACGAAGAAGATTAGTATGCGGCATCACCCTCTTTACAATCCATCATAATTCAATCAAATGACGACTCTGGTTTAGGAGATTCTAGCTGAAATAATTATTTTTTAATCTAGTCGGCTATAACAGATCTGAGACAAATCTTCTATGCAGTATGCAGCAAATTACAACACTACAAAGTACAACAAAAAAGAATAATCCAATGACTGATTTCCAAATCAAAGAAGAAACTACGGATGTTGCAGATGAAGAGACGCCAAAACCAAAAAAAACCATTGCCTAGTAAACAAAGAAGGTCTAAATTACAAAGTGAGAAGAGATTATGTAGGATGAAGTAAAATAAAACAAAATTATTGTAAATCGAAAGTGACAAAATGATTGAAATTTTTCATCGTTTGTTTTGAAAACCCACTTTATAGTATTCCGTATTTTGCGGAAAAATATTTTTTGTTGTATTTATATTGTAATATTTTATTATAAAATTTTTGTCATGTTTTTTATACCCTTAAAAAGTTAACAAAAACAGGTACATGTAATGTAAAGGTAGTACAAATTAAAAATGTCAAAAATATGGAAACTAAGGTTTTTTGTTTCACAATGAAATTAAAAATCATGAAAAAAAATCAAGTGGACCAAGTGCAGGGTAATGTACTAAGTATCCAAGACAAATCCAACCAAACTGTGAAACACATTTAAATATGGTACCAAGGGCCGTGAAGGTTTAAAATAAAATACCTCTTGCGGTCGATAGGACCGCTCTGGTCTGTGGGGAAGGTTTAGTTGCGGGCCTATGCTCAACATGTTAATGATAACTGGCTATTCAATTCTTACCATTTTCAGAAAAAATTTTGCAACGACTCACTTCTATAAGATTTTTGAACAAACTAATGGCCGAAATTTTAGTGACATCTTTAATTTGAGGCTGGCAATTTCTCAAACAACCCTCGTATAAAATACCGCCACTAATACATCGATTTTTATATTTTATAAGTTGCATTTTAATAAATCGCGTCAAACTGCATTAAATATCTCTGTCAAATTATCTTAAAAATGATGTGTCACAATATTTGGTGACATATATGTTTTTCTGATTGCGTGTATATGCACAAATATAAAAAATTTTGGGTCAAAATTTGTTTTAAATAAGTAAACATATTCATAATATCAAAAAATTATATTTAGTCCACTAGTGAACAAACACCTCGTTCTGTCAAGGCAATTATCTAAAATAAATATTATGTTTATTTTTGAATTAGAATAATTTTATGTTTGTAGACAAAATAACAGCAAGACATTAACAAAAAGATAATAAAAAAATTATCAGCTCAACATATTCTCATGCTTTTTAATCTGTGTAATTATAGAAAAAATGAATGAAAAGACTAATTGTTTAAAGCAGCGTTAATTGCTCTGGTAAATAATATACTTTTAAGTTGCTGCAGTTTAGAGTGGAGTAAGTTTTCCCGGATTCTTTTTAACCATATTTATACCAGTAATTAGTTCAATTATATGTAAATGTAGTTACGTATTGGGGTTTAAAATAAAATCTGGTATTTAGCAGTTTACATAACACTTATTTTCTTCCATTTAAGGTTATACTCGATTTACAAGACAATTTTAACATTTGAACAAAATAAAACTTCATGTAATAGATTACCTGTTTTCCTGTCCTGGGCAGAGTTTCCATGTTAGTCCCATTGACCACTGGGGCTTTTTCTTGGGTAACACCCCCATTAGTTGTGCTCCCATTGCCCAAAGCCATTATTAAAGAAATAAAACACGTCAAACACTGAATAGGAAAACACAATAAACAAACAGGAACATATACTTTTCGATCTATTGCATTTTTCACAATTGTCACTAGTTCCGACAATAATTTTAGTCAAACGCCGACACCAACACTAACGACAACAACTTCCAAATGGTATTTTTTGCCACTGTTCATTACTCAGTCTTCTTGACCTGATTTAATATAGACCGACTTTACCGTTGCTATCTTTGTTAGTTATAGGGTGTCTCGGTGTGTAACAGTATGTCTTAGCTAGATGCACGTAATAATGCGCAAATGTTTAGATGTCAGCGCATCTCAAAATCTTTCACTTTTATATTGTAAAAATAAAAGTCTATCACATGAACTACTACTTATGCAACCAAGATTACAGAAGACAATAATTTTAGACAATCGCAAAGCTTAATCTACTAAATAGGCAACATATAAATCATATATAAACTATTTGAAAAAAAGTGATTTATGTCGACTTTTTATCTTATAGTAACTATTTTAAAATTTGATTAAAAATGTCTCGATTCTAGTACCCATTGTTTTCTAATGACATAACGGATTTACGGACTGCACAAAAAATATATTTATTTGTGGAGGTACTACACTGCGCGTCAGAGAAAACGGACCACCCCAAAAATTTGCGAAATTATCCAAATTTTTGTTGTAATGAATGTATGATGTTATTTATTCAATAATATTTTTAGCATATTATATGTTGTTTATAGGGGGTACAATTAGGAAGTAAGCAAGAATTGGAGAATTTATAACACAAAAAGTGACGGAGTTTTTCATAAAGGCGTATTGCCACCTCAATACTGGATGGCATTCTGAATGTTTGCTTGAGGAAAATTGGTCCATTCCTCGATCTGAGCCAATCGGGGCTCTTCACGTATTGATAAAAGCAAGTATGAGAAGTCTTTTGAGTTGGTCCCAAATATGCTCAATAGGATTGAGATCGGGGTAGTGAGCGGGCCAGTTCATTTTGGCAATACCAACCTCTTTAAGGTACACCGTTATCATTCTTGCCATGTGCGGTCGAGCATTGTCATGCATTAGGAGAAAATAATTACCAACAAATCCAGTATATGGTAGATCTCTGCAGCATATCGTCGTGCTGTCAATCACGACGAGATCCGAATGTGCCTCAGAAGAAATACCTGCCCATAACATTACTGATCCACCCCCACATGCAACCTGTGGTAGCCGAGTACAGGCAGCATATCGTTCTCCAGTTCTTCTGTACATTCTACACTTATCCGTGAACAATACCTTTTTCCAGTCGTCCACTGTCCAATTCTTGTTTTCACGAGCTAAATAAAATCTGCGTCTTCTGTGAGCTGCAGTAAATAAGGCTCCTTTAGCTGGACTGCGAGATGTCAAATCACTTTCTTTTCCAACCGTTCATTTTCTTCTTGCAATGACTGCTTCCTACCTTCCAATAGAACAAGATGGAAGGTTCTGTAACTGTTTCAACCACTCTTCATCTTCATGGTTACTGACAGAACTCTCTGTCATGTCAATGTTCCTGGTATGAATCGGGGCAATAAAATCACTATTTGAATATGGTTGTGGATGTGAGGAAACATTCAATTGGATTATTTGTTCATCCAAATTTTCCCTATTCGATTCACTTTCTGAACCTTCATCATTTTTGTAGCGGAATGGTACAGCAGTAGTAGGCAATCTTTTAGATTGACTAATATTCTCACTGAAATGTTTGCTGCAGATCAGCTTATTTCTTAGTGATTTCTGGCTTAGGTTTGCCAAAACAACATTACCTGAATTAAGGAACATCAATGTTAACATACATATTTATTGTAATGGTTATGGTAAAGTATTTTTTTATAATAGTACCCTTATTTGGAATTTCCCTAATTGTATCTTATATCATCGTCGGAATGACAGAATTTTCCCGAATTGTATTAAGATAATTCCATACCTGTGTATCATTCTCAAACACAACTACACATCATTGAAATTTCTTGGTATGCTACCAACAACAGTAAAAACACTCTCATACTTATCTTTAATAAGGGTTTTTAAAATCAAACAAAAAAGACCATTCAAAAGAATGAAAGAAAGAAAACCAGAAATAATAAATATACAAATAAGTATATACGTACCAAAGATATTTAAATAATTTGATTTTGATATAAATGTTATATTCATTGAATTTGAATAAGACCAATAAATAAGAAAAACTCTTTCTAATAAAGAAGAAAAAATTGTCCTATCAACTACTAGTAAAATACCTACTTCTAATCGTTTTGTCAGTTTTATCATTGTGTAAAGATATTTATACAATGGCCTCATCCAAAGGTTATAATAATAGAAAATATTATTTATTGTATTATCTATTTATACTTTTTGGATTGACTATAATAAAATATGGAAATGTTAAAACTGAGCTCATTTTTGAGTTAAATATATTTATATTACTACTGGTACTAATTTAACAAAATGATTTCATTCACAAATCTGTTATAGGTAAATCAAGCATGAATCATATATTTTTGTAATTATAACCTATTAAAGTGCAATACAAAAAATGTATCCAAGGCGTCATATTTAATATAGTTATAACGTTACAAAAAAGACACCAACTACTACAGCTAAAAATATGAATTGCTCTTCTCCAGGATTTTTTATAAGTAACATTTTTTAAAAATAATTAATTTATTCTATAGTTTTAAATAGGCTGTTTCTATTATCACTGTAGGAAGTTATGGATAGGTAAATCGTGAAATAAATAACTAACATCAATATTTGTTGAGATGATAAATTCATTCATAATGTGCAACTGGAAAAATGTCCTTGGGGTTGCTACCTTCAACTTTCAGAAATTATATTTTACAATGAGACCATAAATGCTTTTCTCCCTAATTGTTACTATTTTGTCAATCTGTTATGGCATAGAATATAGTATTATAACAATATTATAATATGTGATAAAAAAAACAGTCTATATACATTTAAACAGTTAAAATTTTTGCCTCATTGACAGGATAATTTCCAAATATAAACACACAGACACACTACCTTATTATTATGTGCTTAGTTCATAAACATAAAAAAATAACAAAAAATACTATTTCAATTTTTGTGAAATATTAAAGTTCAGTCCTTTGTTTTCGGTTATTACTGTGTATATGTATGAGTTTGAAATATTTTCAAAAATTTTTATTCTATTCTGTTTGTCTTTACTATAAAGGTGGCTTCTAAGTTTGAATTTAGGTATGATTCAATTATTTTTGATAAGTTTATAAGATTGTATGGATAAATCATTGTACTCGTATAATATGCAATGAGACCATTATACAAATAAACTCATTATAAGAAAAAACTATTGGACGATAATTAAATACCTACTCATGTTTAGTATTGAACATTTGTAAAAAGTCATTTATTCACAGTTACTATTTTTTATTCCTTTATGAAAAATAATTATCTTAAGAATAACTCACACGAGTGTTTGATCCATTTTTGACATCTGGTAGGAAATCGGTACATTTTTATTGTAGGATCTGATCTCTTACTTAGTCCACTCTTGAAATAAACACACTTATTTCCAGCCATTTCTAAAAAATTGAAAAGAAGAAATGATTATTTGTTATATAAATATATTTTAGTAAGTAGTTCGCTAAATATAAAGTTTTTTTTTTTCGAAGCTGTAGCATTTATACATCTAGCGCCTGTTATAATTTGAATATATTAACTAAGAGAGTAGTGATGTATATTAATTGTAATAATATCCACTTACCTTAAAAATGAAATATATATCCAAGACCAAAGATTCTCAAATAAAAAAATAATCCAAATGCACAACCCACGAAACGCAACAATAACACAATAAGAAACTTTACAACAAAGCTTAAGGGTTGAATATAACATTTTAAATAATTTTGGCGCCATCTGTTATTGGGGTAATTCGGCAAACAAAGCTAAGAAAACACGTAATTCAAGCTACGACGTACAGTAAGAAAAGACTTGCTGTGGACGCCAACTCTTCACTGCCATTTATTAGTGGCGTCCACCTCGTCAAATGATACCCTCATAAGGTTAACCTACTATCATCCTATTCTTTATACAATGCTTATACGGAAGGTACCAACACCATGAGGCATCAGACAGGGCGACAGCCTCAGTTCATTTCTGTTCAATCTCTTAATGGACAGAATTATAGAGGAAGTATCATCACTAAATATGGGATACCGAATGAGACAGAATAGAAGAATCAGCATGGTATGCAACGCCGACGATACAGCTATTTTCGAGGAAATTCGGGACGTCCTACAGAGACAACTACACAAATTCTGCCAGGTCAGTCAAAAGCCAAAAAAAGCATAATCTTTGCTAAAGAGCCCGTACGATGTAAGCTGGTAGTTCAGGCCAAAATCATCGAACAAGTCTCACAATTTAAATACTTGGGATAATATGGGCGAACGAATACATGCGAAAGGATAGCAAGGTTAGGATCTATAAGACTTGTATCAGGCCAATCATGACATACGGAATAGAAACCAGAGAGGAAACCAACAAAAGGAAAATCAACTGTTAACTGTTCTGACGTCGTTCGTTTGATGGTACCATTAAATGGGTATGCATCTTATAGCCGAAGATAAGTAGGTTAAAAATTTACATTATAATTTTGTTTAGAAATAGAATTTGAAACAAAAAGCTTATTGCAGCCGAGACCGCGATTTATTGATAACTCTAAGATCGTAAGAAGTTTTGATTCTATCTAAATTCTGGAATGTTCTTTAAGAGCGAACCTCTTAACCAGGCGGACGACATTGTGAATGCTTTTGCTATTTATTTATCTACCAATTAATTTTTATGCAAATTACTTGCCATATCTACTCCTTTGCCTTGATTGTGAAACAAAAGTTTCATCTAGCGTTAAAAGATTAGAATCAAACTTTTCATATTGTTCTGAATCAATGTGTTCTTTATTTAACCTCTCGTGAAAATGTGGTAAATTTTCGAAGATATGGAAAGCTGGAACAATTTGTCAAATTTTTATGGTTATGGCCCCACGTAAAACCACGTATATGACGTCAACAGCATGGTATTTATCCTCATAGTTCACAATCTCGAATTTAATATGCTTAACGCAATATAGATAACGATAGTCAAAATGATGCTATCCATACAGATTTTTGCAATGCCTTTGATCACTGGGATCATGGCATTTTTCATACAACATTGGCAAAACTGAATCCTTACCATGGTTTCAACTCCATATGAAGTAATGCACTTTCTGGAGTGCCGCAGGACTCAGTTCTTGGGCCGTTATTATTTTTCATATTTATAAGAGACATGATTACATCCCAATGTTCTTCTTTATTAAATGAATATACGAGTATAGCATTCTATAGTAAAAATTGGTGTGTGTCAAAGTGAAAGTATTTTAAATATAATAACATATGGTTTTAGATCCTTCTTAAGGATCACCTCTCAATACACCATTACAAAACTCGTATTATAAATAATTATTCCACATAAATATTATACAAAATTTTGAGTTTTCGTATAATTATTTTATTTTGATAATAAAAGAGATTTTATAGTATTTCAATAATTTTTTATTTTGATACGTCTTGTGAGTGAAGTATTTTTTGACGATTTTACAATAATTATTACATTATTTGTTGTGAACTTACTGGGACTAACTGTGTTAGATGACACCGAGTGACTTGTTACGAGGCAATCGCCAACAAATCAGGCAATAACTAAATCAGATTTAAGAAATAAGAAAAAATAACTTTTGAGGAAATAAGAATACATTTCATGGAAAAAGCAAGAAAAAATAGATAGAAGAGGAAACGCAGTGCCAATCTATCACAAGAGAATATTTTTCATAGGAAACATATTATACAGGGTCTTTCAAAACGTTCGCATGCGTGTTATATCACTGCATTAAGCGAAAAAATCGATTAAAAATCACCAAACAATCACATATAGATTAATCGCAAATTAACAATAAGGTTTAGCCAATCAAAGCTTGTGGAAGTTCCTCTCTATCGAGCGGTCGAGAGAGCCATAAAAGTACTTAGCTGCTGCCGCATTTTTGAACTTACCTTTGTTTCTAAAACGCAATCGAAAGTTTTTTAACTCTTTCGTCATTTTTATTTTTTTCTTAGGAGAAAGTGCAGAAATTTTTGCAGAAATTATTTTTATTTTTTTATTTTTCTTTGCATGTTTCTTTTTTACAAGATCTATTTTAATTATTTTTCAACAAAAGTACTTCATTTATGGAAAAGGGTTTGTCATACTTTCATTAGAATTTTTTGAATAAAAGGGGCTACAAATAAATTTGTCATAGAGATAGGGAGAAAATTAAACGTTCCACAAGCTTTGATTTGCTAAACCTTATTAGCAATTTGCTATTAAACTTTGCGTTATAGACATGTGATTGTTTGGTGATTTTTAATGGATATTTTTCGATTAATGCAGTGTTATAACTCGCATGTGAACGTTTTGAAATACCCTGTATAATTCTAATTTATAAAGTGTTCTATGAAATCCTCATGGCTGTTCGGAGTACCCTTTAATTAGAACATTACCAAAATTTTGGGTTTAATTGAACAAAAAAATACGGAAAATTTTGTTACACATAATTGACAAGCTTATTTTTTCAATTCAACAGTTTATCATTTTGCAGTAATCACATTATAAAAAATTTAATGTAACCGATTTATTCAAATTAACAATCCGTGAAACCAAATAATCATCGATTGTTTATATTCACGTTTGAATCTGCGTCCAATTCGTGGAGCTGATGATATGTATCAATTTCAAATGAAAAAAATCAAAAAGATAATTAAACAAGAGAAAACCTGGAAATTGGTTATCTACTCTTCGTAATTACTTTCCATTGTATTTAACAAGTAATGATGTTGGTAATTCAATGTCAATTTGATGATGACGCATTTAATAATAAACCGGAAAGAGTCGGTACATACCTCCAGCTAATACCTAGTAAACATAGGATAAAAAGTTGAATTATTTTGTGCTCTTATGTAACTTTTCACGGCCAGGGTGACATGCGAAGTCAATGGCGTATCTACATTTTTTCAAAAGCAAATTACAAACATCTGTTAAAAAAATACATTCTTAGAATTACTGGAATACCTATTATTTCTAGTCATATGAACAAAAACTCCCGCAGACACAGTTTGTTTATCAGAAATATTTTGAAATTTGTAAATATTAATGATGGTTTTCAATTTCGGTTTATGTTAATGATAATTTTTATAAGATGGGAAGCTAAATTCCACTTGAGGCCGTTTATGTATTAATATTTAAAACGATATAAACAAAATTGATAATTTTCATCGCTTTTTATTGATAATATCTTCGAAACAAGCTTTTTAAACGCCTAAATCGCTCCTTCGTTCGATGAAAATCATTCCAAATCCATTTATCTCCAATTAGTGGGAATAAGTCCAAATCAAAACTGGGAGTTCTTTCAAATACTTGTTTATTTCTTGTAATTTATTTATTATTGTTCGAGATTGAAAAACATGGCTGGATTTTCTCGACTCTGAATTACCCAAACTGCCAATCTGCCTATTCGTTCTGGATCATTTATTCTTCATACATTGTATACGTCTTTGGATGCGTTTCAGTTATGCTATATGTCCTAGTATAGTGGCCGATTTAGCCAAAAACTCGACAGGCAGACGTGGCTCATGAAAACCTAGTTTGCATGCAGACGCCCAGAACTTCAATTTATCGTGACTCATTTCTTGGGAGAAGTGCAAGTTTGTGGATACATCTACCAATCACGTCTTTTCCGAATACTACAACATACAGATCAATATCCCCAGGCATTTCCATACGGCAGGTAAAATTCGAATCACTCGAGTGTAAAAGGGATTGCCCTCTTGTGCTTGCTGTATCTAACTGACTCATATGATCATATACAAATCGGGATTTATTTCTTCTATACTCAATACTTTTATATACACGACATTTATTATATATTTGTTGAAAAAATAGATTTAAACTCGTCGTTTAATGAAACTTTTCCCAAATCAGCTGCTTTCCAGTTCTCCAGACTTGGCGAATGCCAATCTGTGAACGCGATGTTGCCTGATTGGTCAATACTAGTTTTGTCCTTAATTCATGTTCTCTCAATCTATTTCTAATCATCTGATTATAGATCCCACTCTGGTAAGTTTTTCTTAGGGCAATTTCTAAATTCTTAACTGAAGTTGTACGGTTAGGACGTAACTGCATTCACCTGTATACAGAGAAACAGCCGTTTGTGCCTTAAAATTTTGTAAAATTTTAAGTAAGATTTCTGTTGTTATGGTTCATGTTTTTAATTGAGACAAATTAACGATTTTTTACGAAACTCTATGATCAACTATTAGGACAGTCTTTCCATTGATATGTAAAAGATTTAGCAGTTTGTATGAGAATGATCTAAAGGGTTTTAGTAGTCAGTTTATAATTTCACAAATAAATATTTTGTACACCTTTTCCTAAATGAGTGATAATTATTTTGAGTAGTACCGTAGAAAAAGTTCTCAAATTGTGCTTAAATTTGGATGTTTATGTTTATTTCCAATTACCATACAATCCCATGAACGAAGCCGGTTAATTATAAATTATAGATATAAAAGTGTATAGGTAATTCATCCAAACGACTTGCATAGTTTCTAATACGCTTATTTCAATGAATATTCTGTTCATGATTTTCAATGACGAAGACCTACCAGTATGTCTTTGTGATTAATGCTTAGATTTCTTCAAATCTGTTTTGTACTGCATCAATATTGTCTGAAACATTGACTGATTTTTTTTTATACAAACTACTTTTGAATGAGTGTACCAGCACCAATATTTTCGGTATATACCTGAAAATATCAAATATTTAGTGGTAATCATCAAAAATAGGAAGGCCGAAGCATTTGCGTAAGTCGCAAAAATCGCTGTTTCCAGAGCGAAATTTGGTTGGAAGGACCGTACTTTCGACTAGAAAATGAAAGAAAAAGTCTTCAACAAGCCTAATCCAATTATCTCTGTAGTTGTTATAACCATCAAAACTCGACTCAAGGTATTTTGAATAAGATTTTTTTTTGTTATTTTTTCTTGATGTTTACTAGCCTCCATCTACATGTCCTAAATATGTAGTCCTCCTAGTTCACGACATATTTCATACAGAATTTTCAAGCTTCCTGTCATGTTAAGGAATAAGAGTTGTCTCAGATCCGCGAAGAATGCTCTAAGGGCATTTTTAATTCATCGATGATCTGTGGTGCTCGTTGTAGTCATGAGCCAAATGTATGCGTTTGGAGATATGAGATCTGGAGATATGAAGGATAAGAGGAGTCAGTAAATAATGTTCGACATAAATGACGAACTGAAGATCAGGGATAAATTTGGAATTTGTATGTACCTCCGTTAATTGAGTGTAACTTGCCTAACATTCTCTTCGATGAAGTACGGACCAATTATTTCGTGTCCTGATACTGCACACATTCATTTTGCACTATGTAAAGGAACTTCTTGAACACCGTCTGGCCTGGCAAAGCCGTTTTGTGCGACGATTTACATTGCCCGAAAAATGAAAATGAAAAAAACTTTGTCCGAATATCGTATATTTTTCAAAAATTCAAGATCTTCATATTGTATCACCAGAATCCTGGCGCAATATTACAGCATTACTTGGAGAACGTTTATTAAACCGTTATGAAATTGATTACACACGTATCGCGGACTTGTACCATCATGTCGGCTGATTCCATATGAGCGAAAATAATGCTCTACCAGATACAGTTTCTCCTCTGTTCCTCATCTAAAAATTAGGCCCTACTGATTAATTTTTCAAAACTGACTGTACAGATTTATACTAGTTAACTTGGGAATGATAGCGTGCAGAGACATCTATGCTTCAGTTTTATTACTGTTTATTTCGGGCTATTCGCGTAAACCACGCACTGGGCGGCATCTGTAGATTTTCTTTCAAACTTCAATAGAAGTGAACGATAAAGCTGGAATTCGTTTTAGTTTTGTTGTTTTATAAACCAAAGAAAGTGTTATTTGAAATTTTAGTCTAAATGGTAACATAGTATACCTGTTTCAAGATAAAAACAACCACAAATCCATAAGGTGCACTTGGAAAATAATAAAAACGTGATAAAAGTTGTCCTGCTTGTTAAAATCCCATTTTAGTGGCCAATGAAACTCTTGTGAACCTTTTTGGGAGTTTTGTGCAGATATTCCAGTTTCTTCCAATCTTCAACTACATCATTCAGACTAATTGTATCTCATAACGCTGGGAAGTTAGACCTGACGTCTGTAGACACGAACTTTGAAGGTTTTGTTCCTTTTAGGCCACATTATACTAATTTGCAGCTTTAAAAACCGCTTCACTTTTTTTAGCGGGCTTCTTTTGAGTCCAATATAGTTTTGTCGTTTTTAGACCAATTCTTAAACACAACTTTTTGTTCTAACCACACAAACACGTTTAGGAAATAACGGAAACTAAACATCATCAAATACCCTTATATATTGTATTATTGCTCACCGTTATAGAAGACATATTCAGCGCCATCTAGTGACACGTGGTTTTTTGCCAATACAAATAGTAGCGGTATACATGTGGTTTATAACCCAAATAATATTTTAAAAATTAAGTATTAAATGAGTACACCATATGTGTTTATAGTAAATGAAATACGTTTTTAAGAACTCCAGCTAGGTTAAATACGCGTGTGTGGTTTCTGCTTATATAAAGTATGAAGAACAGGAAACATATATTCAGTTTACTATGTAAACTAGTTTACAACTTAACTGGGTTAATTACAACCCTTTTTATGATAGAAGTTTGATAGCTGGTGTATATGGTTACGTCATTAAACATATTTTCTATGTCCGTTATAAAAGTCACGTTTTTATTTTCATTCATTTGCATTCATAAATAATGTGATTTCTGAATCCGTCAAAAAGCATGGAAAAAGTACCGTGGTGCTTAATTTTTTCACGCTTTTGTGTGAAGAAAGTTTAAACTGCACACCAGAAGATGTCATTGAAGAGGCAACTGCAGCGACTAAGAATCTTCTCCTAGAGAAATTCAGAGAACAGTATTTAAAGAAATAAAATTCTTTTATGGAGTGGGGTACTAAAAACTGCACTTCACAGAAAGAGTATTACTGGCTTACTTTGAAACTAAATCCAAAATGTGGGAGTTTTCAACACTATGGTCGACTTATTCAAAACTTAAATGCATACTAATGGTAAATAAAGACGTAGACATCAGTAAATTGAAAGATGTGATATTTATCTAATGGAAAAATTACTATTTATAATTTTCTCTTTTGATTCTCTGCCTTGTATAAATGTTTTTTGTTATTTCAATTTAAGATATTTGATTGGAGAAGTCACAGTTTAAAATTGTATCCTATAGATATCGATTTTCATAGTAGACCTTCGAAATATGAAAAAAATTTGCTTTTAGCAGCCATTGTTTGGCTGTAAAAGCTCTAGCAGCTGCATCTATTATAATGATGGTTGACTAGAATTTGGAAAAAGACCTGCCAAAAAGCAGCAATGGTTATTTTCCTACACTTAACTGTATTCCACGTTATCTTAGGATCTTAGGAAGAAGTACAAATGATGGTCGAGGAGGATTTGAAAATAGAGAATGGAAGTCATTCTAGGCAAAAATACCCCACCGAAAACAGTAGATTTACCAAAACCAACTTCTCAGTATAAAAACAAATGGAAATACGTTACTATATCATATTTTGATACACTGATTCTTTCAAATAAGCGATAGGAATGATATATGAGCCAAAAATCAAATACACATAAAAATAGAAAACTTCCAGGCTAAAACGCTAGCTATTGGAAGAAATTTACTATTCGATGTAGAAACTATTAGGAAAGAGAAACAGCAATCTTATCCGATCAACAAGCAACCATAGGAGCGATCCCCTCACAAATAATTGATTATAAATTTGTTATAGAGACCATAAATGAATAAGGTAACAAAAAAACAATCTCAATATAGTTACCAGTTCACAGTATGAAATATAATAAGAAGGAGAATAATTTTGAGAGAATGGAGCTAAGATCCGTTTCACTGGACCACAATATTTCTGTTTCCTAAATGCTAATTAATTAAAAGCGTAAATGACGGACATAGAACTGGAGCAATTGAATGCAAAGTCTTAGATATTTGAGACTTTTTGAAATGATGGCCTGGAAAGGACTGTATACCACGAGATGGAACGGCGCAGCGTCCAGAATTAACCGTCTCTAATCTGACGAAAATAATAGTATATTAATGTTCTGGGTATACTCTGTTATAGTAACCAAGGGCATAATAGATCTTTTCTTCTCTTACAACTAACCACTAAAGTTTTAATTCAATTAATAATACAAAATATTAAGGATAATACAAAAATGAAAAGGAAACCAACGAATGTTTACCTTCTGCCGAATAGATACCTTGAAATTCTTCTTTATATACGATATAAACATGTTTTCGTTCTATCCGGAGACTAGGGCTGTATGGATAGGAAATTTTATACGATAAATCGTTCTATTCATGATATAGAAAATGAGATGATTTCTGTAGGCAAGTATTTATGATGAAAACGTGAAAACCGAATCGAAAAACGGAATTTCTAGTTTGTACAAAATGTAGAAAATAAGATTTCTTCCATTATCCTCCTATGTAAAATGAAATGATTTGGAAATTCATATACGTGTGAATGAAAATATGGAATCAAAGTTCCCAAAATTCGTAGCACTGGCGAGAATACAGCATGCTGAAATGACAAAAAAATGACAATTAAATATTGGTAAGATCACATGTCGGCCGACTGCATGCAGAAACATCGCTAAGAATTTATTCATACCCAATAAGTTCATTTTAATTCAATTTAGGATTACCAAGCAATATACTTCCTTCCGTCTTCTTCTTTTTTATATATGGCTTCTTGCCTGAAGATCTCGTCGCTCTATTAGCTTCAAAGCACTAGTATTTCCTTGAATTTGGTCTAGTTTCCCCTTCTAATTCTTCTAAAGATCATAGTTCATTGTTATTGGTAGTTCAGTTTCTTCCGGTATATCCAAATTTTAATAGGATCTAAAAATTTCCTATATTGTGCATTTTCTTTGTTGTTCATTTATTAACTTTCTCTTCCCTACCTGTTTCATGAATAGCCTTATATTAGTGTGTACAATTTTCTTCTATTATTCCCATTCACTCATAATTCGTGTACTTGATTGATTAAGTTGCATAAATCCCCTCAAGTTTTCTCTCATTCACAACTTTCACGATCTGAATCTTATTTGTATTGGAGTGGAGCTTGATGTTAATAAAATTTTATACAGATCGGTTGCTTTTTTCAGGTTCCTCTAAATGGGTAAAATTCCATATTCTTCAGAAGTTTGAACTTAGTTCCATGTATTGACTTCTGATATCGGCTGTGATATTTTCTATAATGCCATATTTTGTACGTATATATTTAAGTTATAACAGAAGTACCATGAATCATATTCAAGTCAATTCAAAGATCTTGTTATGATATCTTCGGAAATTCTGTTTTTATGAGAGGTTCCCATCTATTGCTTTTTTGCATCATGTATTTGATAACCGCCAGTACCAAGTTTTCCATATACTTTTATATATAAGCCCATCATATAGATTGTTTAGCTAGATACCTACACCATAATGTATTAAATATTTCCGGATTAAGAACTGGACGTCTAATTAGTTCTGACCTCTTGAATCGTGGTACATTTCATGAAAATATATTAGCAATACGGATTGCATGACTCTGATAGTGATTTCTCGAAGTAGACCATACTTCACCACGATATCCTAGTAGTTCTGGAACAAGCAATCCTGAAGGTACATTTAGAATATATCCAACGATGTCTTGAGCTAGATCAATAAACTTTTTGTATAAGACTGTGGCATAGTAAATCTTCAAAACTTAATTGTTTTGATTGTGTTTTCTTATTCACTGTATGTAGCCACATTGAATAGCCAAAAAACCTATCACAACATCGTCTCCTTCTCTATCCGGGGATAAAATTTCTCACCATTAGAGCAGTGTATTAAGCTGGATGTGAAGGCAGTTGGATGAAAAGATTCATATTCTTGGCTCAGAATATAAATCCTCCTAGTTCATACTAACTCTCAACAGATTGGTTTCAGTGTTCAGTTTTTCTTGCTGTTACCTCTTTATAGATCTTGTAGTAGGTTCAGTCGCTAAACTTAGATGCATGGGTAGCTACTCAAATATTAATCTATAGGATCAGGCACTAAGTAATCTTCCACTTCAGGAGACATGAAAAACTAATAACTGAAGCTTAGCTTTTCGGTAGCTTTTGAAGAAAGAAACGATAATGGGGTTGTAAGAAACGCTATGGTACCATAACTGCAGAAAGCAGGGATGCACTGTGGGAAACTTCATGAGCAATATAAAAGATCCGCAAGGAACATAGCTAATTTATAACGATGCTAATTCAGACTTATCATCAACGACTTTCATCTTTTTCCAGATGATGTGATTATGCTATCAAAAAGATCTTTAAAATAACGTCAATGTCCATTTGAATTCATTGACGACAACTATTTTTGGAGGAGTATGAGAAAACTTGAACACAAATAAGACAAATATTTGAGTTTTTTTTTGCCATTCTGTTGAAACCTAACCTTCAAAAATCTTTGATATTAATGTTTTTGTTTTAACAGAATTTTTCTTCTATTGATAGCCACAAGTAGCCCACTTTCACAAATATGAAAACAGAAGTGATTCGTTGGGGAATAAAATTGAGATCAGATCATAATAATATGAAAACTAGTACAAAAATTCTCAATAAGTGTCTATTGGATAATAATCAGAATAAACTGAGGCCGAATACCACTTCCTGAGGAAGTCTCCTGCCGGGGAATTGAGGTTATAAAATCTTATATTGGATTCATTGGTTTGGAGAAAATGACTTTGGAAAGCACTGATTTATAAGTTAAAAACAGGATATCTTGAAAAAATCAAATCCATTTTAAATTAATTATGTTGATAAAAAACGATTCATGGTGCGCCACTGACACTGCCTAGTAATTGAGTATAAATGAATAATTTTAATTAATTTGAAGTTCAATTTAGATCTTCTATCGAAAGGAGGATAGTGATTTTTGTAATGAAGGTAACAAATAATTTATTTTTTCTGTGTTTGGGAGCGACAACACTTGGCGCTGTTTTGGGGGTAAGTCCGTAACAATAATTTTATAGAAGATAAATTGATTTTAATTAAGATTAATTGAATTTGCTGTTCCCATCTCGATAATATAGAAATTAAATATATTCGAATTTTTCATTTTTTCGTAGGCTCCACGAGCTATAAAAAATGATGAAGATCTCGAAAAAAGTGTGGTTGAGTTTTTGTCACACGATAAACAATTTTTATCAGCTTTGCAGCATTCGGGTTTGATAGGTAAGTTTACCCCGATCATCAATTTTGTTTTCTGATCTTTTGTTCTTTTATTCATTTTGTTTATTATTCAAAATTAACAGTGTCGATTGGTAAACTTAACAAAGTAGTTCTAGTCTATTGGACTCAATCAATCCACATTCAATTGCTTTCAAGAAAATACAGGTGTCATAGTATTTTGATTTTTCTTTGTTACTGATAATTTCAAAATATTCTGGTATATTTTATAGGTTGTTGTATTAATACCATGAATATTAATTTTTTAAATTTCTGTTACCAATGACTTTATTCAGTTCCGCTGAACATTCCGTGACCAAATACTTAGTTTTGGGAAAGTTTACTAAAAAACCCTATTTTAATTTATTCAATATATAATCTTTAGCTGATTCATGGAATTTTTTTTAAACAGATGTTTCTATTGTCATAGTTTTAGCCTACCACTCCTCGAAAACTTCCTTAAGATACAGTAAATTTTAAACGACAAAATTCAGAAGGTAATTGCCCATACAAAATCATGATAAGTCTCTAGACCCTGTTCAGATTTTTTTGTTCTCAAAAAGTGGATAAAAGAATTTTTGGATTCCGTGCAATCGCCCGTACACATTTGTATTGCATTATAAAGGGGTTAAATTTACAACCCTTCCGTGATTATTTATATTTTTTTTTTGAAATTTAGTCTTAGAAAATAAACATGTTATTAAAAATGCCTGGTGGTATAACACACTTAAGTTTTTTCTTCTGAAACCAATAGTTACATCAGGAGTTTTATTCTTTATCTCATTTATTATTGAGAGTGGAAAATAATAAAGATGAAAAATGCGATTCATCTTATTTTAATTGTTAAAAAATAGCCATACGGCGTTATAATATATAAATCATGTGTACGTTTAATCGATTGCTGAACGCGTTCAAATATTGAGGTGTATTTCTTATAGTATTAATGATTTAATACAATTCATCACATTGTTAATATCAAGTATCGGTGTGGTAAACTACTAATTCCAGATTACCCTAGAACTAGAAGTCATTTGGGCCAATGTATTGATCCCCTGGACCAATTCAACGGTTGAGATGATTCGCATCTAATTTTTACTTTTAGATCTGACTAAATTGTTCATGAACCACATGTTCTATTTAGTGATTTTTCCTCAAGCAGTTCAGGAAGATTTTCGGAAAAATGGTATAATCAATCAATATTTGAAAATATAGATCGCATTCTTTGGACACATCCATGTAGTGAATTAAAAAGGGTGTATTCCTTATCGAAACGAAGCACTTGTCGCTTGCACGCGTTCTATGTTTTCATTCCACGTAATTGTTATTATTACCCTTTAAAACTTATTCATCTTTGAAATGAAGCTTGATTACGACACTCAGCCGTGTAATCTATATTATTGGAAATGGTATCTACAACTTACTTGATAGTAGTGAAACCACGTAAAAGTGCCTTTGCACTACCTTTAACAAAGTAAGACTTCAACGATGTGTACCTTACGCATTTACCGTATAAAATTTAGTGTTCTATGCCAAAGAAACGGTTGATTACTAAGTATCTAACATGGATTGTATTAGTAAGAACAGTTTCACTCAAAAAATTACACGTATACAGAAATAGGTGGATTTTTCCGTAGCAGTTGCTACTCTTGCTACTAGTTCAATCCGGCACTGATCCTTCTTTGCTTGCTATTATTTCACAGATACAATAACTGTTATTTGTGTTTCCTATGCATTTGATTTTCCGTATTGAAATGATTTCACTTATCTTTGGATTCAGTCTCAATCCTAAATACTGAATGACGTCGTTTATAGTTACTTTAAATCCCCCCCCTTGTTTGTTTCAATTTGTTCCCTACTACTCATTAACGATGTTGGTGCCCTGTGGATTACCTTTTCTGGTGATTATTGGCATGGTATCATTTTCTGCTAGTTCATAGCATTGAGTAAAACAGATTCCAGTTCTATTTATACTTTTCACCTCAGATGAGCGTTTTACTATCTAGTGTGATGATTTCAAACACCTCTGAAGCATAAATGGCCGTTTTCTTATGTCTCAGGTTGGACTAAATTCAATAATTAGTCGACTTAGAACATTGATATCTCCTCTCTATATGTCTACTAACTGCCAGGTGATGGATAAACTTTAAGACGTACGTCTTATCATATGATCTATCTACTCTATCGTTTTACAAAAGATTTGAGATTGTAGGTTTAAAAGGGTTTGTCCAATCACTATGTAGGTGACTCTTCTTTAGCCTAAGTATGTACCTAACTCATTTATAAGTTGTACCATAGATACATTTGAATATAAACTATTATCAAAATGTTTCAGACATGAAAATTTGTTTGTGAGAAGTATAATAAACAATACGATTGAATCAATTCTCTTGCTGTCATTAATAGAAGAAGAGGATCATTATTTTACACCTCATTGTAAAAACATATATTTGATAGCTTTATTTACTTTTCTGTATAAGTAAGAGGTAAAGAAAAATCGATTTTTTCAATATGAGGCAGTGAATTGATAAATACTGATATTGTTTAATAAATATTGAGTCTTATTCTCGTGGCACTAGAAGTGTTATGCCAAGATAGGAGAATTTCTTGATCTTGTTTTTGACATTGAACATCTCAGAGAGTTTGTCAAAGGAGCACTAAAAAAATCAAGTGGCATAACAACTAGTGTCAAAATAAGCGTTCCAGGCAACTTGCTCTCATTTCATACCATTCAAGAGTAGTGCTTCCTTCAACTACGGATTAGAATCGTCAATGCTTGAGCTAACTCAAAGAATGGCAGCAATTGGAGACCAATATTTTATCACGCGACAAAAGTGGTTCTACATAGGTGCGCATGATGGCTGTACAAAGGCAACAACCAGCTGTTACTACCATTGTGAGTAAGTCTCTTGTCAGCAAGACACCATATAAATGAATTTTTTTTCTTGAAATTGACTGCAGTTCTCCAGAAACTCTGGCGAAGGATATTCACCAAGTTAAAATTGCTTGGAATGACGTGCTATAAGTAAATATCGACAACTTCGTTATTTCTTTTATTCCATTCTGCATGTGAGGCTGTCCCCGGCATCCTCAAATCTTTTGAAATGAGGCGGAGTGGGGAGCTGAATGTCTGTCTGTATTGTATAAATTTAGAGCGATATTATGCGGTATCCAACGCGAACAAATCTTATTGATAGTCAAATTTTCATGCAATATTAAATATATACGAGTGAAACCAATGCCCAAGTATGTCTCAATCTTAGGATATGTCAATCATGACGATCTTGCAATATACGAATAGCTAATTTTGGACGAGCTTCACGAAATTCAACCTGTAAAAAAGTGCGACCACAATTAAATTCGGAAAACCAGAAAAATAGGGTGATTCGAGATGGTGCTTTATCGACAAAAGTCATAGAAAATGATCCCACGCGTATTTCAAAAAATCGGAACGGTCTTTGACTTCTTTGCCTTTTCAGTTTATTGTTTTGATTATTTTTTTATATTGGTTGTAAAATTTTGGACTCACGTTTCATCTAGGGTTACGAAAGTGCACAAAAATTCGTTTTTATTTCTTTGAAACATTGCCAAACACTCGATGGAAATATAGTCATGACACTGTTTTTATTTGTATTGTGAGCAAACGCATCAACCATTTTGCGCACAGTTGTCCAAATTTTCAGTTAATGTGCGATGTACTGCACTTTTTAAAATGTCTACTACGTCTGCTAGCTCGCGCATTTTCAGTCAAGGATCATTTAGTGCCGCTTTGTGAATTTTCTTGAACATTTCTGGAGTCGCCACCTCATGTGGTCGACCACTGGTTTTCGCAGGTCGCACGACCTCGTTTTAACTCTGCTACCCAATACTTTACAGTTGATAACGAAGAAACTGGCTCTTTCATGGTAGAATCTACTTCAGCTTTTATATTGGTTGGCCTAATGCCTTTCAAATAAAAGTATTTTATCACATAATGATGAGCAGCATTTTTTTCTATATCAACAATTTTCACTAAAAACCTTCACTATTGATGGCTACCAAATAAATACTAAACAAACTTGTATAGATTGTGTATTTGTATGATATATGTCACTTTTTAATTGAAAAATGTGATATTATACATAAAAGTTATACATTACATGAAAAGCTATCGAGAATATGTTTTTATTACGCAGTAGATCCGTTGAACTTTGCGCTTAAAAATGTTTTCCCCCCAATACACTCAGTATACTCCATAGAGCTATTTATTTTATAAAAATTATTTAATTATGTTAGTTTAAATAGTATCTCAGTAATCCAATTCTTGATAAATCAAGCGACTACTTTTTTAGATGAAGGACATGGCCCCTTAACCAGACAAAAGAGACAATCTGAAGTACCAGAAATGGACATCGATCAATCTGAAGATGTAGAAGATGTTCCTCCTAAAGATGGTTTCTTTGATAGAGCAGCTAAGTTCATTGTCGATCTACTGCAGAGATTCCTTAAATGGGTCAATTCAGATAACTAAAATCAATATTCACTATGATGTATTGTAATATGTACAAATAAAATCTTATTTCTTTTCCTAAATTACATGTTTATTTATTCGTAATCTCAGGCTTAAGTTAACATTTTTTCCGAAATTATATACCTCGTATAAAAAATTAAATCCTCACCTAACCCACTTGGTTTTAATTTCAGATCAAAGGTATATTTTTTGCTGGCCATAATTAACTTCCGGTCAATCCCAGTAGTTCATTTTGTGGGATACACAAGCGATATTTGTTTGTATAAGGTTTTCCTTATCTTTTTGCAATATAATTTTCATTTTTTTTATGAGCATATTTTTATATAAAAGTTTATTATCACGATTTTTGGTTATCAGAATTGTTTTTTTATATCTCTCTTCTTTTCCTTAAACTAATAATTTGTTTGTTTACAAAATATCTTTCTAGACGATCCGGAATTAACGGAAAAAGTTGTTATGAAGAGAGATGCAGCTGAAGAAGAAAATAATGAAACCCTTGGTTTTTTCAAAAGAGTTGGTAGGATAATTATGAAATTCCTTGTAGAGAAAATCATTGAAACCGCTGCTAGTTATTTGTTTGGATAAATATATATTTTTATGAAACAAATCAATAAAATTTCAATTTATATTATCAGCCTTTTTTATTTTCATATGTACATCACCATCAATTTGCAAAAGTTTATGGAAGAAGCACTCACGTAGATTAAATAACCAGAGAAATTTTGTGTGAATTTGTATTGTATGAATCTAAATTGTGATTAATGATAATAAAAGTAATAAGGTACCAAAAGGATGAAAGTATTCTCAATTAGAATCTATATTCAAAAAGAAATATAAACAGAGCACCAACTGTTCAATGGGCAAAATCCTCTTTCATAAATTATCAGCTAATAATGATGACCATAAAATGATTCGCATCGGATAGATCATGTGTTGACAATATGTTTGCTCTACAACTACTGATTCTGGAATTATGGAAAGGTTTGGTAATTATTGATGTAAATGAAGACCTCGTAGAGCTTTATAAAAATAACACGAAAGTAGAAAATTTGCCTCTAATTGTAACAAAGCTTAAAGGCCAGGGTGCAACCTATCGCCATTTTTATTTAATATATATGTGGAGGTAGTTCTTAGGTGCTGGAACCTCAGAAGTGATAGAATAGTTATTCATATAGTGGAGGTATACTGTTTACCTTGAGCTGATGATGAGCTGTAGTTTATGTTGAATAAAGAGTAATTCGTTATCTCAATTCCATATGGATATAAAACGAAATCTCGTTACAGAAATTGACTATGTAAGACGACTGATGAGGATATTAAGAACGGAGCGAATAGAACCAAATTCCAAACGAGCGATGCCGTAATAGACAGGATTGGAACAAAATTACCTGATG
The DNA here is from genome assembly GCF_026250575.1 of Diorhabda carinulata. NCBI lineage: Eukaryota > Metazoa > Arthropoda > Insecta > Coleoptera > Chrysomelidae > Diorhabda > Diorhabda carinulata. The sequence goes on along the minus strand of NC_079464.1, from coordinate 25,462,236 downwards.
ACAATGAATGAAAGCAGATGGGCAATCATCTCTAAAGAGGCTTTTTCTATTATTTGCGTATAAGTAGAATTGTACTATTAGAAAATAAAAAAAAGTGCATCCGTTTACCACTCTCTACTCGCTATTAAAATCGAAACTTGCTATTATCATCCTTTGCTTTTCCCATCAATGAAAACTTCGACATCACGGCGAACCAATCAGAATAGAGTGGAGATATATGGAGTATACCGTTGTTCTTTCTGATGAGCAGCTCGGGCCTACTTGAATATGCCCATATATATCGCTATCTCTAGCTATAATATTAACTTTATGCTTATTTAGCACTTATTATACTTATAAATTGGATTAAATTTTATAAATTTCTGTCCATAATATCATTAATCTAAAAGTGATTATATGATAAATTCAATATTTTATGTGTTTCCATACGATATCCAGATATTCCTATATTCTAATTACAATTAGATTCCTACATTTTTGGCGTGACTAACTAAGAAAAATATATATTTTTGGCCAAATATCGATTTCATTCGTCTATGAAGCAATACAATCATTCCAACGCTTCTCTAACTTCTAAATGTCGTGCTTATAGTAGGATTTGTCTTTTGCCTCAAAATAGGCTTCAGTACCAGCAACTGCTTCTTCATTTGAGCTGAATTTCTCCCCAACGAGCATTTTTTGAGATCAGCGAATAGCCAGTAATCACTAAGAGGCCAGATCTGGAAGATGAGGAAGCAATTCGAAGTGTAACTCGTTCAATTTAACTATCGTTGCCATCAACTTGTAAATCGGTGCATAGTCTTGGTAATACAGTGTTTTCTTCGACAGATGAGGCCGTTTTCCTTGATTTTTCCATTTAAACGATTCAATAACTCTATGTAGTATTCGTTATTGATTGTCTCTCTCTTTTGGAGGTAGTTGATGAACAATATTGCATGCGCATTTCAAAATACTGAAACCATAACCTTCCCAGCTTATTCTTGTGCCTTTGGACGCTTCAGTGGTTCACTGGCTGCAGTCCACTCAGTCCAATTACTCAAATCTCTGATATCAATTTTGAATCAGATGGAATTCGCCTCATAAAAAACTACATCAATCCAGACAGCACTTATTATAATCATTTCGATAACCTCAACATATTTGAAAAATTTCTAGTAATCTTGCAAAAATATTTTAAATATTTTTTTATAAAATTTAAAATGTGTACAAACGAAAGCGACGTAAAGGAAATTATATAAACTTATCATGAAGGTAAGATAAACCGCAGAGGGATAGACGAAACCTACATGAGACTTAAAGACAAATACTTAGCCTTACATGAAAAATTCAATACAAACTTATATAAATAATTACGAAATTTGGCAACATAGCAAAAATGAAAGGAACCCCGTAGCAATTATGATGAATCAAACCCAAACAGCAACGAGACTCTTCATGGCATTCCCGAACAAATATTCACATACAATGGAACCGAATTTAAAAATTCTGTAATGCTAGATTTGAATATGCATGAAATTAAAATTCATTTTTCTCGTCCGGATCATCCCCAATCTCAAGGTTCAGTTGAAAAACTAGATCCCTCAAAACACCAATTAATTTAAAAATGCCTTATGGCTTATAACCATTCAATACACTCAACGACAAAAAGAAAACCTATAGACATAATTAATGATCATTTAAACTCTGATGATCCTTTTAATCTAGATATTGAAAAAACCCTTATTAATGATTACATCAACGACAACAAAGAAAGAAGTAAAATACTATACTCTAAAATCAATAAAGACATTAAAAGAAAAACTGATCATTAGTTAATTTATAGAATACCAAGTTATTTCATAGAATAACTAGTTAAAGTGTCAAATTAATAGCATCACGATCAGTTATTTCATGGAATAACTAAGCTAAAGTGTCAAATTAATATCATATTAACGGACACGATCAGTTATTTCATGGAATAACTAAGTTAAAGTGACAAATTAATAACATATTAACGGACTCGATCAGTTATTTCATGTAATAACTGGTTAAAGTGTCAAATCAAGAACATATTAACGGACACGATTAGTTATTTCATAGAATAACTAGGTATTCTATGAAATAACTGCATTACAAGTATATAGTTTAACGGTAACATATTTTAAGGAATCAATTACAAGGTATGAAGATAATAAATTTGAAATGAAAAACAAATAGTTTTTATTACATACATCTGAAACAGCACAATTAACATGTTTATTTTACTTTGGTCCCTTCCTTTTTATCCGAACTAATCACTAACAATATCCATAAGAAATTTTTGGAAATTTGATTAATTATCTTCTCGAAAAAAGAAATATGAACTTTACTTGGTAAATATTTAGTATTAGTAATAAATATATTTTCCAAATTACATAATATAAAATAGTCACAGAACATTACTGTGAAAATTATTTTTTTATTGTTTTTAAATTCAATGTATCTTAAAAAAATAAAAACTCTATATCTAAATATACACTATACAATAGGTAGGAATTAATTAGTTTATTTTGGTTGTACATACAAATCTTATAGTAAACGACAGGTACATAGTTGGTATAATACGTTATACGAGAAAAATAAGAGTTGGAATACTAAGAAAAAATTTTAAAATGAACTTTAGCACATTCTAAGGCGAATTTATATTTATCTCTAATTACTTACATCACTGCACGAAATCAATTTAGTAGTAGTAAATAGTAGTAAATAAGTTTAGTGTAATGTGCATAATAAGTTAAATATTAACGCAAGAACAACATGAAAGCGGGAGTAATATTCTGTAGCATTTAAAGGGGTTGTGTTATTTATAGCCTGGTTATAACTACACCGACTTAATTTACATTTACAGTGGAAACTTAATTATTTTGCTATTAGTTATATGGATTCCCGTTTATCCGGAAAATTACCAAATATTTCAACCCTTGAGGCTACACCACCACTACACCAACACTCACGATTACATTGTCTGACGCGAGTACAGAGACTGAAGATAAACTAAAACTAAAAAATAAAAATGACTTGACTTATCTGTTTTATACTAAATTTTCCCACCAATAACCTTCTCCCGCGAAAATTAATTCCAGCGGGAAAAAACTCCTTGACGGAATCTTCACATTCATTCCTTGACTACTAAACTGGGCTGTAAGGAATTGGTCCTTTGTCCCTACTTAAGCTACTCTCACATTTAGCAATTTCAATGGTTTCGAATGCATCCAACAATTTATTATTGAATAAATTTTTTAACAATTTCACATTATTAATATATTATAACCGTGATCGGTTATAATTTCATATATACCACTCTTCCAAATTTGGTATATTATCCTTAAGATTGCCCAACAATTGTTTTAATACATTGTTGAATTTATAAACCAATTTGAAACACAATCTGCTAAATATTCCTTCCAATCCTTTTGTATAAAGAGGATTGAAAGGTATCAAAGCAAATTTTCCTTGTTTGGGTGTGGGTTTGGAATTGGTTTATAAATCCAACAATACATTAAAACAATTGTTGTGCAATCCTAAGGACAAAATACCAAATTTGGAAAAGAGTGGTATAGATGAAATTAGCTCTGGTGATTGTGACGGAAAGTATATTGGGCAGACTAAGAGATCCATGATTGTCCGGCTTAAAGAGCACATAGCTCATTTGAAATAAGGACGGACCGGGAAATCATGTATTGTCGAAACCTATTACCTATCGAAACGCTCGTCAGACAGAGTAATTGTGAGTGTTGGTGTAGTGGTGGTACTGAGGTTTCAGTATTTTAAAAACTTTGTTAAGTATGCCGTGTCTTTATAATTTCTTAATTGTTTTGTAAATACATGTGTATATAGAAGATAACAAAAGTAAATGTTCCCTCCGTTTTCCAGAAATATCAACGCAGTATTTTTATTTTTCTATGAACATTTTAATAATTTTAATAATACTCAACGTAATGTAAAAATATCAAAAAGCTCTACGGAAATAAGTACATACACAAACTGAATTGATTCATTCATCAGAAAACCCTGATTAGTTCTACGAATCAAGTTTGAATTTTTTGAAATGATCATAAGCTTCTAACATTCAATTATTATGACTTATATCGATACTATCTTGTATAAAGCCGGTTCTATACGAGGCTTTCAACGTTTGCACCAAAATTCGCGTTTTAACGTACGCCTAAACATTGGAAGGAAGGCTGGATGCAGTACTGCAACTACACAATGCGTCCAATGTTGGCTGAACATTGGACGAAGGCTGGAACGATACCTAAATTTACTTATAGAAATAAAAACGTAGCAAAAAATAGATAAACAGCATAAAACAGATATAAATTATCTTAAAATAAACTGGATGATAATGGAAGCTTTGGTTTTTCATACAAAACACGTAGCATTCACGCGCAACAGAACAAGAAGTGTGTGTAGCTGTACCACAAGTGTTCGATCCTACTTCATTCCAATATTGGGTACTTCTTTGATGCGAGTAAAATAAATCGATTTTCCATGCCCAACGTTCCAATGCCAAAGTTGGAAACAAACTTTTCGTAAAATGATATGCGCACTACAACTACACGATGCGTCCAATCATACCAGTGTCCAATGTTAGAAGCATTGGACACATCGTGTGGTAGCGGCTTTATAAATTGGTTGTTATTAGGGTAACAAGTCACGTTATTTTGTTGGGCTATTAAAGTATAAAAAATATAGAGAATTTTAGCATTACTACCCCCTAGCATAAATAAAATCATGTATTTCCTAAATAATATGTCTTAAATCCCATTTTCTTTTGATACAATTTTTATAATAGTTAATTGACTTGAAAATAATATGACTGGTTCTTAGGATTAGATCTAATTTTTCTCGTTTGTACATGCCTTGATACAACAACACAGTCACAAGAATTAGAATTAATCCCTTCAGGGAATAAGACAGGGATGAATATTCAGTACATTAATCTTCAACATCAATAGCTAGTGGATGATGATAAAGGAACTTGATTATTAGCAAGGAGAAGTAACTGTCTATATGGCATCAAGATATCAGTTACTAAGGTTTGCTGATGATACGTCTCTAATTGTATTATCAGACCTAAAATTGGTCAACATTATACAGAAAGTGAAGAAAACCAGTGATGGAATATTTGGATGGATTTCCAAAGTTATATAAGAAGTGACGTAACAAGTTTATTAATTAACGCAGAAGTCCTTTTCATTTAATTAAGCTCCACAGTATTGATCCATTGAACAGATAAAGAGGAAAAGCTCGATATCCAAACTAACTATAGTATGGAAACGCCACAAATACTCCTCAAAACTATAATGAGATTCAACAGAGTTTCTTGTTTTTAGCTTCTATGTTTGGATCGGAGTGCTAGACCGTAAGGATACAGATATAATAAAATTGCTTTCCGGAGTAGAAAATTGGAATGAGAGTAAATCAATTCATTCTAAACATAAGTCTAGCATGCAAAACCATCAGCCTAGAATTTCAATTGGCCGAAGAACAGAAGGAATGGAAGTACTTGAAATGACGATGCTTTAAATGGAGCGAACGACTAAGAAGGATGCTTTGGTATCAACATTATAAATTTAACTGAACTTTGATTTTGTATAACACTAGCGGTTCTTGTACTTATATCAGTTATATAGCAAAATTATAATTTATATAATCTGCAAAATATTTTTTTCAAAATATAGTATGATATTGATTACTTTTGAAATTTTATGATATGTTATTCACTATTTCATAAAGTTTCTTGTTTTAAAAGGAACTATTTCATACCTACAACAATATTTGACACATTTATAAAAAATAGTTTTGAATTTAATTCCATTAACAACGTCCTTATTATTTATTACAATTAGGTAATTTTTAATGACTAACATTTAGATATCACATTGAGTTAATATACGGAACACATGGCTTATATTTGTAAGATATGATGGTTTGTCCTTCATCAAATATGAAGAATATTCCTGGAAGAAAAAAAAATGAGAAACGAATCTGGTATAACAATTTGAATATCTGCCTACCTCAGTAAAATTCACCAGTCGGTGAAAATCTCCTTTGGTTCAAAGAAGTTTGTAGGTAACTGGGTCGTCTAGGAACGCGTCCAACATGTAAACTAACTTCTTCATCATCAGCATTATAATGACAAAGAAGATCTTCTCTGGGCTCTACACATAAAGCCGGAGGATTTTCCACTCTTTGGCGACTGTATAAAGATGCTTCACGACTATGCACAAATGATACTAATTTAAAGTCTTCTGATACCTAAATAAATTAACAGTATTGAATAAATTTGATATTTAGTAATTAATTCATAATTTTTTGCCAATTTATGTTACATTGAGAGTAAGTACTGTATATATTGTCTCTCGTGTAAAGCAAAGTGTCACAACATTTGTTTTAATCTCTAAGTTTTGTTCTGGGATCAATGATATATTATAGATATAATATAGTTTATAAAATATTGTGATACCTACACTTGACTTTAAATTGTTTATTTCAGTAATCAAAGTTTATAACTTCACTTGTATAAGCCCCGTTCTCACTTACTGAACGCGGTTTTCGTAGCTAAAACGAATCAATAGAAAATTCTGCCACGTTCTTTATATAGAAAATTATGAGGTTACAGAGAAAAAAGAATAAGATCTAGCCTTGTTGCACTACCCCCTGCTTAAAATTAGTCCTCCTAGAATGACCATATATGAGACTTTGGTCGCTTTATAAACGATTTCGGTCTCGATTCCGTTGCATTTACTTGCCTACAGAAAAACTACCGGCCCTCAACGATGACGATGAATCTTTACAACCTTAAATCGATTCCACCAGCAACTTCACCTGGCTTACTTGCAGCCACACACCAAATAATGTTACTACAGAGCAAGACATCTCAGATAAATGACTAAAAGATCTCTCTAATTGCATCTTTACCAGGCCTGTCCACGTCAGTAGTAAAACTTTGTCGTTAAATGTCTAAATCAATCCTTGAAGTATGGTCCCTAGTTGTTACCATTCTCACCATTTGCCCATTATATACCCTCTTTCGGACCTTTTGCTTTTCCTTGAACGGTCACATTCATTGCTATTTTCATCGATAAATTTAAGAGAAACTTCCTAAACGTCAAATCACCGGTAAATACGGTAAATAGATGTAAATTAGCAGCACCGACCAATTGATCTTGCATAATGACACTTCCCACTTTGAATCTAGCCCTTGAGGAAGCTCTTGTTTTTTACTGGGCGTTTTGCTGCCTATAAAAGATCAATCACTCGCTTAACTTTTAATACACCGAAGGTTTTAACTATTCATTACCAGAGGAAGCACTGAAGCACTGAAATGAATTTCTATCCAATTTTTTGCCCCACCAGTCGTATTGCTTTCATAACCAACCGTGGCAATAGAATTCAAAACAATTCCACAATCATCTTGTAGGTCGTCGTCCAGGTGGTCGGGAAGTATTCGGTTTTTCTTCCTTTGCCGATTTCTCGCCCATCTCATTACATCCTGGATGTCACATATCTCCCTTATTTCATCATTTTCCTTGTGGCCACATAATGTAATAGATACTGTGAAAGATTTGGTTTTCTTCAGGGATATTTGCATGTTAAAAGTTTTCGCTATTTGTGCAAACCTATACAGTATCTTTTTTAAGTGCGTCTTCTAAGATGATCACTGCGTCATCAGCATAACATACCATTTTTATTTCTTTTTGTTCTGATATATGTGTAATTATTGGTGTTCGGGTCTTCGATTACTTTTATTATTTTGAGGTAAATCTCTCTTCTCTTCAGTAGAGTTGTTACATCATTTCTAGTAACCTAATCACCCTCAAAGCATTGTGTGATTCTAATCTTGTGTGCCTCAACGTATCTACAGCTAAAGTTTTATCATATAAAAAACATTGGAGCCTATTTCATTGAATAACACCACCAATGACGTCGTTGAATCTGTAAAATTCCTAGTGCTTGTTGTGGACGATTTCTTGAAATGGAGTTTTGCGCTGAAATCTGTTTCCAAAGAACTGAACTTAATAGTTTATTATGCCCTTATTGAGTCGCATTTTCGATAAGCCCTTTCCTTCTGGGCTAATACCCAAACTGTAAAAGAGCAGAGCTCACTGCAGGGACTTCTTTAAAAGATTGAAAATTCTGATTCTTCCTTCCTTATTATATAATAAAGCATTTCTCTATCTCTTTCTCTCTTTGATAAGTCGCATTATCAAGAAAGCATCCTTGGAAAGAGAATTACTGAATTGCATGAAAATGTGTATGAAATCAAAATATAACAAAAATATTACTTACTTTGTCTTCTAGGAGTTCTACAATGTCCCAGAAAGAAGGTCGATCACTGGGTCGCCATGACCAACAACTCCTCATGATATCATAAAGTAAATCGGAGCATTCTTGTGGACGAGTTAGGCGACCTCTGGATATCACAAATTGTAATACTTGTTCATTAGACAAACCTAAAAATTATGTCTTAGAATTAATATTGTTACGAACTCGTCTACGCCATGGATCGTGAAGCCGATCCTTTCGGGTTAGGTTATACTCAAGTAGCGATCAAATAATACAGGAGAACAAAAAATTCTTTGATTAAATGCGTTACTGCTTACCCTGGTAGGGCTGTTCGCCTAATGTTGCTATCTCCCATAACACTATTCCATAACTCCATACATCAGAATCTGTAGTGAAAACTCCGTCTGCTAAACTTTCTGGTGCCATCCATCGAACAGGTAACAGACCTTTGGTTTCTTTTCTATAATAATCAGTCTCATAAATATCCCTAGCCATACCGAAATCTCCTATTTTCACGGTACGATCAGCAGCTACCATACAGTTTCTAGCAGCTAAATCTCTGTGAAGGAATTTTTTAGCAGCGAGATATGCCATACCGTCCGCTATTTCCACAGCCATACGGTATATTTCGTTTGAGGTTAAATTTTGAGACGAATCTCGAGTTTCCCTCAACCAAGTTTTTAAGTCGCCTCTCTCCATCAATTCCATAACAACTAAAGGAGGATCCCTAGTAGATACCACTCCCAACAATTTAACTACATGGTGACAACCGTTGAAACTTTTCATGGCAGAAGCCTCGGTTAAGAATTTATGTTTTTCTGTAGGACTTAAATTTTCATTGACAGTTTTAACTGCGCAAGGATAATTATTTCTTTTAATTATTCCTTGATAAACCGTACCAAATGTTCCGTGACCTAAAAGGTGGAGTATTTCAATATCTTCTGACTTCATCTCCCATTCGTCTGGTACATAGGATGTAAATACTTCATATTCGGGATTCGGTTGTATTATTAAACGTTGTAACTGAGAACTTTTGAATTTTTTAAAACATAAATAAAGCGTGATTGTTGCGGCAAAACAAATAACGCAAGTAATAGTAACTGCCATTAAAAGAACATGATTGTTAACAGAATCAACTTCGAATGCTTGTGATTTACTTCTATCAGATAGCCCGGCCAACGATTCCGCCTTCACCGAAACTGTGTACCCTCCTGATAATAAAACATAAGTTACTGAAAACTGTCGCCAATTTTTCTGGGATGCGTTTACTGGTATACATTCGCTATTTATTATTGTAGAATCCGATGTAGTTAAACTAACATGGTAAGCTACTATGTGAGAATTTGGGTGTTTTGGTGCTACCCAAGATATTTTTACAGAAGATTCAGTTACACGTTCTACAGTTAAATCTTCAACATCATCCGCATTTGGTTTTTTCTTAGTTCTTGCAAATCTTTGTAATACTCCGCTGCAACGGTGTTGTTCTATGGGATAATTACAAGCCGAAAAGTAAAAAATGTATAAAGTGAATGGACGGAGATGTGTTACATTGAACATCGTCTCATTGGCAGGAATTATTTTTTTATGTTGATTGTTGCTGTTTCTTTTTTCTATTTTTTCTTTGACCGGATAACTATCATCAGAATAGTACTGTACATTTTTACATGCCTGCATCCCAAAATTTGCTAAAGTATGACATAAACGATCAGTTGTAATAATTGTGTAATCGATATTACTTTCTTTTCCTTTCGGTACAGCGCAAGAGCAATTATCATCTTGGAGTTTGATTGAATTGGTCCTGTCAAATCCTTTCCCGTTTATTCGGAAGGAGCTTTCAGTTTCGTCGTCATCCACTTTTCCTCCTTTTGTGCTGAAAAAAATACAATAATTATAAAATGATTTTCATACATTAAAATCTCATTACAGTGATTCTTCTTTTCACAAGAAAAAAACCTGTATTTTTCTAATGTTTGTAACCGAATTTGGGCGGTCTCTTATCTTCATTAAGTTATACATCTTCCAACACTTCCAACCTTTAAAAACCTTGTGGTTTTGGTATTACTTTAATTCTAAATGAAAACTTAGTCCTCCTTAATTCGTTTCTTACCAAACCAATTTTTATTTATACAAAGTTATCAGAGCGAGAGAATATGGTAGCTGAGACAATTTGTCTTAACGCAGTTCTGCTACTTTTTCTGGAACAATAGAGAACGAATGCGGTTGTTTTTTACATCAGCCAAACAGCTTAATATTGGTTAGTTATCGTGTTTCCTATTTCTTCATAATTAATTAAGATTACACCATTTGAATCAGTAACATGTCGCCTTATTGGCCGAAAAACAGTTTTTGCTTTCTTAGGAACACGTTCCTTGGATGAAGTCCATTGTTTCAACTGAATGCTTCCCTTGGATTACATTAGAAGGTATCCAAATATTGTTTGAATTTTCAAAGCGAGCCATCTTTTAATCAATATTAAGCAATAGCAGCATTTGGTTAAAGTAAAATACTAGCTAGTATTCATATGGCCACTTTTAGAAGCAAAGAACCACAAATTATTCTATTGGATGGACACTTGTAGTAATTTTTCCTCGGTTTCAATTATTTGTTCACATGAAAAATAATGTTTAATCAGCTCTCGAAATTTTTTTTTTTCTATTTTTAGAGGAAAGTGTAGCATATTTGGAAAAGTGGTGTTTAGAAATTCTTGTAGACGACATCTGTGTTTTTCCATCGTAAACTTAACGTGACATGATTCACGTGTAGTTACAGGGTGTCATATTGACATTTCAGCTGATAGCCGCCCGAGAGCCAAACGTTTAAATAAAAAACTTTTTCGGTAAGAATATATTCCTTGATAATCATTAATAATACTATAAATAATCTTTGTTTCTTTAATTTCTTATTTTTTAAACCTTTTGATATATTAATGCATCTAAATGTTCTTGATGTTAGGTCTCTTCTGTTTTAAAATTAGTTTTTTCAATAATTTTTGGAAGATAAAATTTGAAGTTTTGAAGTTTTCTTTTAAAAAAACTAATCTCACCATACTGTTGCCATACATTTCCACACACAATATTCACAAAAATTAATATTCGTAGAGAAAAAAACGTATACAACTCGATGGAAAACATTCTTATAGTCGTGTATTGAGTCATTTGGTTCGTATGAAATTTGACACACTCTTCCTATGTAATACACAACACAACGTGTGTGAAAACAGAATTAAAAACATTTTTTTGCTTGTAAAATATTTCAATCATGATGATTACACTTTGAATATGACACAACAGTGATTACTCAGTATATTTGAACAAATATTAAACATCCGAATAGAACAATATGATATATTCATAACCTCATTCTACACTTCTGCCTCTAATGGCAAATAATTTTGTTACTTGTGTTAAAATTAGCTCTACAATGTCCACTAATCGAGTTGCTAATTTTATACCATGGAATAAAAATACCGAAGTACTGATTTATACTTACGTTTTAGGGTATTGGCAGTAATCTCTTTCAAAAATCCATTCATCGGCCAACTCATCATAATCTAGTATATAATGAGCCAAAATCCCGTTCGGTAGTAAAGGTTTTTCCCAATTGAGCATAACACTTTGATGATCAATAGGTGTTACAGATAAATATTCAAAGCCGTCGGGATCGTCGGATAGAGTTTGAAAATATTTAAGACTACTTTGAGAATTTTCTGTATTAGACGAATTCGACGACAGATATAGCTTTATATAGTAAGAATAAGTTGAGTTTGGGATTAAATTGGTCAGAGTGGTATAATTGGTATTAGAAAACACGCTTGTCCATTCATTTACTACGCAAACATCTTTACTGTCAAATGTGGTCGCGTTTTCATCTTTGCCTTTCTTATAGAATACTGTAAAACCCACATACGATTCATCTTTCTCTAATGGGGGAGGATCCCAAGAAAGAACGGCTTTTGTTGAATAGGGCGACACAATCACGTTGACATCTTTGGTAACGCAGCTTGCTTTATCACCGTTAGACAGATAAGGGGCGTCCCTTTCGCTGTAACTACTGTTGGTAACGTTTTTTAATTTCTCTATTTCCGATGGACAAAGAAGAGGATTGTTGTGAAAACCTATTGTACCTGAAACAAAAATTTTATATATATTATAAGCTGATAGTTATGATTGAGTATTGAGTTTCATAAAAACTAAACGCTTAAAAAAATAAATGTTGAGGTTAGGGTAAGGCAAAGCTTGGATTTTCGAAAGAAAATTTACGACTGAGCGGAGCGCAGAGGAATAAGAAGACCTGGTCAGTATAAAAAGTTCATATGTCTGAAGATAGAGTAAAACGTTACTATCCTTGTAACAAAGTGAAGCTTCGGGATGAAATTCATTGTTCTGCTGCGATTTATCTTTCATTTGATGCCTCATGTCATGATATATTATTACATGTCACGATCATGAACAATGTGACTGTCAGTCAACTTCCTACATCAAGCTGACCCCACTATACTGACAAACAAGTACAACGCGTGTTTACAAAACGGACGATTTCCGAGTTACTGGAAAGTGGCAAATATGGTCTGGCTACCCAAAAAAATGGGGGAAAACGGCGGATATGTTTCCTCCCGACGATCGGAAAAATACTAGATAAAATGACGACGAAGAGACTGATGCATTACATGGAAAACGAAAACAAGATAAACAACAGACAATACGGATTCAGGCAATGGAAATCAACAATTGATGCAATAGGAGAAATAACGGACAAAATCATGAACAATAAAAGAGACAAAAAACACACATGTATAATAACATTGGACCTACAGAACGCAATCAACGCTGCCTGGACACCGACTATTATACAAAGACTGAATGAAGCAGATACACCGGACAATATACAACAATTATGTAAAAACTTCCTACTAAAGAGAAAGATACGGACAGAAGACATAATGACAAACACGACAAGGGGCTGTCCGCAGGGCTCGAGTCTGAGCCCAGCGTTATGGACAACTCTGATGGAAGGATGGTTCAACGAAATAAGACGACATGGACAAACGAGTGAAGAAGACGACATAGTTCAGGCTTTTGCGGATGACATCCCTAAATATTATAGAACGCAAATGGGCAAAGATATGGTCATCCTGTGAAAGCTGGGCTAAGACAAACAAACTGACGTACAATGAGATAAAAACAGCGGCAATTTTTATTCCCTACAAATCAACAAGACCACCAAGACTTAGAATAAAAAATGGAACACTTACAATGAAGGATGGTTCAACATACCTGGGACTTACCATTGACCCAGGACTTTTGTGGCTGCAACACGTCAAACAAAATAGATAGAAATCAACGGACATTGGACACAAACTATTTATCATTGTGGGAAAAAATTGGGGTGAGAGCCAGAAATAAAATATTGAAAATAATCTGAAAGGGCGGTGAAGCTCATGCTACTGTCGGATATATGGGGAAGGCGAGCGAGGGACAGCTGAGTCAGCAAGCAATTGGCAGCAGCAGAGTGGCCGTTTCTGCTGGCCATCACAAAAGCTTACAAAACAACGCTAACGTCTACGCTGTGTGTGCTGGCGGGGATGTCACCCTTGGACATAGTTGCATACGTAATCTACAAGGCGTAGACGAACAACAGACAAGAACTAACAAGAAAAAAGATAAGAACATCAGATTTACCACACCCAAGAAACTTAAAAATGAAATATACTGAACACCAGACACCAACCGACATCGATGTTTTACAGACGCAAGCAATATAGGCAATAGTAAGTCTATTGGCGTATACATTAGAATAGAAAACATAACAATAAGTAAACATAACGGGAATAACAAATACAAGACGATAATAAAAATAAAAAAGAGATTAGAACTAAAGACAAATAACAACATACCCATCCTCAGACATTGACATTACAGACACACGAATGATCAGCTGGATAAATGAATGGGGAGAAACTATGATAATGGACGACAACGACGACTAGACAAAGACGAGACATCAACAGAATGACATAAATAAAAGTAAAATTGACTTGAAATTAACCTATAAATAATGTAAATACAATAAAGCAGCTAATTTTTGGAGTGCGGTATTGGGATGGGTTATCTTGATAGTGGTTCCGACGGGATAGCGTGGTAGTTCTTGGTCTTTCTTGGCCTTTCTTGCCGAAAGGTGGGTACTCATTTCAGTTAACTAGAAGAATAAATGAGACAGCTCTGTAGATGAAGGTGTATCATCTAAAGACTGACCATCAGTTCGGCGCAAGAATAGAGAAGAAATATTATGGAGATCCACTAGTTTCTAGTCTAATAGTTGGTTGAGGAGAACTGAAAGATTGATTGAAGTTCTTGTGGATGTCAGCAGAGATCTTTGGTGTGCCCAGAAACCATTCAAGTGATGGAGACTCTGTAGTTGGTGCTATCATGTACAGTTTCGATTAAAATTTGTATATCAAAGAAATCCTTATCAGGTATTACATAGTGCAGCGACGGAAATTATGAGAATATTCATCCTCTGGTGATCTACATCAGGTAAAGGACATGAGAGAGGCTAGTTGTAACCCGTGTTAATTCTTAATTCTTGAGTGCAGTTTCGATAGCTGAATTGGGGATAGAGGGACACACTTTAGACATTAGCTTTCCTTTTGAAGGTGTTTTAAGCCTGCGCATTAAAGTGGTTTGTAATAGATAACTGAAATAGCCTTAATTACGATTGTTTTGCTTGACTTTTACTTGAGAATAATATGTGTTTGAGAATATATATATATATATATATATATATATATATATATATATATATATATATATATATATATATATATATATATATGAAATTGAAGCCGTCCCTGTGTGATATTCCATGTATTACTTTTACATTTTAATTTATGGTTATGGTACTAATGTATACAAAAATTTCCCCTTTACTCTCATGCCTCGCTAATTGAAACCACAAAAAACACAAATCATTTTCTTTTTGAGTTTTATCACTTATTCAAGCGATCAAAAGCATCAATCATGTTTGTTTTTGTAATTCACGCTTCCATTCGATGTTTTCCTACCTAACGATATACGGTTATCAAAAATGTAATTTGACATCATCATTTACGTCACAACATAAGGGTTGGAATATAATAAATCAATTGGATAATTGGTTTCAACAAAAGGTGTACGTTTCGAAACAACCATTTGCAGTTGCAATCTGTACGTATAGCTTCTCATCACAATATCACGCCAGACGCATAGAAATTGGACTAAGACACATTGGTTGAATTATTTAAATTAATTACATTTTAAAAATGATTGGTGGAAAGTGTTTATCTACTAATTTCAGCAATTTCATTTCATTATAATCATATCATTGCTCAAAATTAAAATGTTCCACTCGTAATTAAAAAAAATAAACATGTTAAAGTTGATGGCGCATCAAGATTACCGAATGAGTATGCCTCATGAGCGTACGGACAATTATTACATAAAATAGCCGAGCTTCTCCTCGAGAATTAGTTGTGAAATCGACACAACTATTTGGTAAACTTATTATCTCACCTCTAGGCAATACATGGATTGGAGTTATTGGAGAAGAATATCATAAAAATTGTCAAGTTCACGGCATGTGCATATGAAATAATTATTGTAATCTATTAATGAAATATAACTGCCAAATGCAGGATTGATTTTGGAGCAGCCTACAACATGTTTTAAATTGGTCCTCAAGCAGCCTTAATCTACTTAAGTTACAAATAAAAACAAAGATTAATACTTGGATATGGCTAAATTGCTTTTCAAAATATTCTCCATTAAGTTTTGCATGCTTTTTTCATTCCAAATGAAATAAAATTCACTCAGTAAGTCGTGTGACTGACACACAGATGGCGCTGCCATTGGTCACTTTCATGTGACGTTTATGAAGTACCAAATTTCAAAAGACTATGTTTAAAATTCCATGATATTTCGATTAGTTAGAAAAAAATGATAGCCATTTAAGTGAAGCTAGTTTGGTTTTTTTCAAAAAAATTGCATCCAAAACAATTTCGTGTGTTAATTTGTAATTGATTCTTGGTGAAAAAATACTGTACAAGCTCAGCAATAGCTTCAAAAATGCTATTTAGAGTTGCTCTATCGAAAAGTCGGTGTCGCGTTTACTCACAGTCGATCTAAAGCAACAACGTGTTGATGATTAATAGCAGTGTTTGGCCATGTTCGCACGTAATAAATCAGATTTTTAGCGACGATATGTGACAATAGATGAAACATGGATCCATCACTTAACTACGGAATCAAAATGATCCTCATCTCCGTGGACTGCAGTCGGTGAACTACGTACGAAGCGTCCAAAGGCACAATAATCAGATGGGAAGGTTATGGTTTCAGTATTTTGGGAAGTGCATGGAATATTGTTCATCGATTATCTCCAAAAAGGAGAGACATTCAATAGCGAATAATACTACATAGATGTTTTGGATCGTTTGAATGCAAAAATCAAGGAAAAACACCAAAAAAGTCATCTTTTCATTAAATTATGAAGGGTTGTAAAGAGGGTAATACCACTTACTCATCTTCTTTTTTGATAACATGTTCAGCACAGTTTTTTCAAAGATCTTGGCTTTGGTACTTTGGTAGAATTTTAGGTAAAAGCTGTTCATTAAACCACTTTTGTTAGCAATGCGTCCCTTTAGAACATGGCCCATCCAAAAACAATTTTTACTATTGTCAACCCAAAGGAAATTTACTACATCTTGACTGTCAAACCATGTTTCACTTATGTCTATTAGAACTTCGGTAGTCTTTTATCTGACGCAAATAATCTTGTCGCCATCGAACGATCCCTGACGACAAGAAAAATACTTTTTTTTAGTGCTTGTATCAACGGGTCAAAATAAAATTTAAACCACACCTGCATCTCTAAAAATTTACAGAAAACATTTAATATCTGGATAACGGTAAGATTTAGATATAGGAAAGTATACATAAAATTGCCTTATTTTTTACCCTTGAATGTATTAAAATAGAAAATAACCGGATGGTTCTATTTAAAAAAATAAAGAAATTTGATATTTATGAAGTTATACTTTAAACACTTATTATACACACTCCGTACAAAATAAAAAATTTTTCAACATAGAATCAAATACTTGCTAAAGCAACCGAACAGAAACCATTTTCATATCCTTAAGGATATCCTCGTAAAAAATAATTTATAAGGGTCTGCAAGAGTCAAATTTTTTACAAAAAATTTAATAACTCAAAAAGTATGCATTTTTTGAAAAAAGTTTTCAGACAAAACTATACTAAAATATTACGTAAATTTCAAAAATGTATTAATATACAGGGTGTTCCATTTAAAATAACAAAGTTACAGGTAACTTCCGGATCTACCGGACATGTAAGCATTCGACAGGATTTTGTAAATCTAGAAGAGGCAAACGCCTTATTATCTTACATATTTGTAGAGAAAAGGGATGTCTGGAAGAAGGTTTAAACGCATTTGTTCCTAAAACGATAGAAGATTGTGATTAGATAGTGGACGCAAACATTATGGAGAACGATATTCTGATATTGTTTTGAAACTCGATTATTTTCATACCATATCCGGCGTGTAGAACTGTGATCAATTTACAAAAAGGTGATACAAAAAAACTGCAGATCAAAGAAAAGAATACAATGAACCAAAATTGAACATAGATTTAGTGAACTTAGCATTTTAATGAGTTTTGAAAACTCGAGTATGTAGGAAGATACTATTGATAAAGCTGAAGATGATATAAACGACTCATATTAGAAGTGAGTTAGTTTTTATCTATGGAAATAGATACTTGATTATGCTGAATTATTTATTATTTAAAATAAGATAATTCGTTTGAAAATGATCAAGGTGATTTTTGATAATAATTCTACGCTTATGACTTGTCGATTCCCTGTCCCCTTAAACCCACCATGATGAAAATTCTACTTTATTGTTATTTTACCTTTAATTCAATTCAGTTTTTTTGCATTATTCATTTTTCTTATTGTCCAATCGGTTTGAAAACTCAATAGAGTGATTCGTAGAGGAAAATGAATCATTTTTAATGGTACTTCTGTGTAAACAACACGTGTGCTTGTGCAATTGTTAGTATCTCGTAAAGAATTTAATTAAATAGTTTTCATGTTTTCCAACTGACGAAAGCTGAAAATAGCCAGTATTTACAAGGTTAAAAAAACGAATGTAGTGATAGATCATTTGGTGAAAAGGATGAAAATGTAATAGGATTTATCAGCCAGAAGATCCATGAATAATATAAGCAGATAAGTTCCAACTCTGAAATTCTTACCCAAAAAAGTAAATTTTCAGAACATCAAAAAAACCAGCCGGTCCATAAGTCAATATACAGAGTGATTTTTATGTATGGAACGCCTCATGGAACGGCTGATACGGTTTTTATAATTATTTGTCTACAGGATGATCCTGTATACTTTTCGCTTTTCGGAATCCTTAAGAAATACTTATTATTTTTCATCTAATGTTCTCTATACCTAAATGCCATAATAGAGGCGTTCCATACATAAAACACACTCTGTTTATGTTTCTACAGAGGTTTGGTAAGCTAATTTCAACAAAATTAAATGTTATTATTTTTATTTTCATATTTAAAAAATTAAAAACATTGTTGGAGATGTTTTGTTTCCTAAATTTCATCAGTTATGATATAAAAGGTGAAACAATTCTTATTATTGAGAGAAATATTATGTAAAAGGTGTTATTCGGCTCAAAAAAGGCTTGTGTTGATTGGTGCAAAGAAATGCTGAAACAATTCAAACGTGGTACTTCAAAAGACGTCTATAAGATAGGGACAAGCGACGAATCATGGATCTACGTATATAAACCCGAAACTAAAGAACTATAAACTGTATGGGTCTTTCAAGACGAGCTAAATCAAACAAAAGTTGTTCGCGCACGAAACACTTTCAAGCAAATGGTGGCCTGTGGTTTCGGAATAACTCGACGTTCCATTAGAGTAAAGTAGGTCAATTCTTAACGGTACACCAGCATTTGTTTGCTAGAAGTGGAATCAGGGAAACTTATCGTAAGAGACGAATCATTCTCCACATGAGTGCAAACAAAAATGTTTGCACTGCAAACCTCCGTACATCCCAATGATCCCACAGATCAAAAATAAATTACGAGGTCAACATTTTTATACACCCGAAGAAGCGTTAGATGCATTCAAATTAATTGTTTTATAGGTACCTCAATCGGAGTGGAAAAAATGCTTCGACAATTAGTTCAAACACTTTCAAAAGTGTATTGATATTAATGAAGAATATTTTGAAAAATAATAAAGCCATATCCAATTATAAATATTTGTTGTTATTTGTCTCAGAACTCAAGTAGCAGCTCTCGTATTAGTTCTGAACTGAAGTGTTAAATTTTTTGTTTTTTATTGACCATAGTTTTCAAACCTCTTATTTTTCGTGTCTAAGAAATAAGTGGTATTGAACTCTAATTCATTTATTGTTTCACTATAGGTAATTGCTCATAGTTTGTTTTATAATCAAATATTCTAGCCAGCTCTCTCAATGTTTTCACCGTGAGATGATACTGAATACACTGTTAACACCACCCCTACACCAACACTCACAATTACGCTGAAATTTACCTTCAGACAGTGTAATTGTGAGTGTTGGTGTAAACAGTGTATTCAGTATGAAAATCGCCAACACTTCTAGAAATTTCAACTATGAGATGATATTTCATGTTAAACATTCACAAAACCTAAAATTTATTAATTTTTGAAACTTGGGGCACCGTATATCTTGAAAACTAACTATAAAAGTGTATAGTATTTGTACATATATGTTGTTTCATAATTATTAATCGAAATAAGTAGTTAATATTCTGTTTCCATAGGGACAGCACATCCTCGTGTTATGATTAAAATATTTGTCAAGATCCATTGTTACCAACATTGAAAATTTTGCTTTCCGATTATTCGCAGGTAAACAAATAACATTGTACGAATTAATTCATGAACACGCGTCGTTCTAATCAAGTGGGAACTGTTGATTCCCAATAACACAATCTGATATAACTATTGTTCATAAATTTAATAATATAGGATTTGAACAGTATAAATTTATTCATGTGTATGCTTTTTAATATTAGTTATAACTTGTTATTTATATTTCTGACCTAACAATAAATAAACACTGTTGAAGCTACCACTAAACCAAAGTTCACAATTACACTGTCGAACACGCGTTTCGTTAATCATGTCATCGTCTTCAGAGACTGAAGGTAAACTGAAATTTCGGTGCTACTATTGGCACCCTCCACGGAAATTTCCGTGTCTCGGAGATATGCCGAAAAGCTGGTCTGAAATGTTCCATTATTTGCTTCAATTGCAGTGGCCAAACATGCGACAACGTGCCAGACATATTAGATGCCATCGGAAACGAAATCGAAGAAGACCCAACCTTCGATTCGTCTCCTTCGGATATTGCGGAGGCAGAAGAGACAGATTCACAAGGCGATGAGTGTCTTCCGTCGACATCGAAAAAAATCGTCTCGCCCCCGTAAACTAAATGCGCCACTTTTTATATTATAACAAATCCGTTTTTTGAATTAACATTTGTAAAATTCTTTTTCTTTTAGTGACAACAATTTTGGACAGAGAAAATAAAGTGCAGACGAATATACTCAGTAATTTACAAAATTTGCAGCAATTGAAACGGTTTAGCGATTTTTCGAAAAACTCAGATTCACGTTAAATTTAAAAAAATAAAAAAATCATATTTTTCTATTAAAAACAAATCATTTTTAATATTACAATATATTATAATATACAATATAAACTAATACTGTACAATATAAAATAGCATAATACAAGCATAACGTTAATTAATAATAATAATAATATTAATAATAACAATAACAATTCTTACGATGTAGTGTAACTAAATATTTAGCAAAAACCATATTGAAAAAAGTTTGGAGCGCTATAATTAAAAACCTATGCGTTATACAAAAAAAGTTTCAGATGAAAAAGAAGGCAAATATTATTATCTACAATAATGATCCCTACAATTTTCATCATAAGATGTGCGGTTCGCGAGATATTTAATAAAACGTGTTTTTCAAGATGGCCGCTGAAGTGTAGCACTCCCCCATGATACCCACATGGATTTACATTCGTGGGACACCACTGAACATATTCAAAAAACTGTTCCCGTACGTTTTTTACAAAATAAAAAAAACGGCTCTTGTCTTAGGCGCAAACTCGTCGTGGATACGAAAGATAACAGGAGCTTCTTCTTTACGTGAATCGTCTTTTAATGATTCACGCCCATGTTTGAATCTCTTCACCTATTGAAAAGCGCTTATAGCTTATAGCTACTTATAGATCCGAAATAAAATATATTTTAGAGAAAAAAGGGAGAATTTCAATCCACAGAACTATCCTCCAAGACGAATACTGATTTCAACGTACCGTACGTTTCAAAATCTATAGAGCAGTTTTAACGTTTGTTGGCAGCAGTGGCAGTAAAAATTCAGCCATTTTGACGTTTCGTTTCTGTTTGACAATCATATAAGTAAGTCACCATGAAGATTTTCATGAAAATGAAAAAAAAAATTGGTGTTGAACTGTCATTAAATATTGCTCTATCACTCACCACCGTAAAATTTTGGCCAACTAAATTAAAACGTGAGTTAAATACGTTCACAATTTTGTGAAAACTATTTATTAACATAAAATATGAATAAATAAAGTGGTTTCAATAATCTGACTACTGTACTCGTTTGATGTCAAGACTATTAAGAACATATTATGCGTATATATACTCTCTTAAATACTAATCCTATTGTATATGGAATCGTTTAACTACGAGGATGGTTCCCGTCAGGGGATGGTCAGTTTACAATAAATCTTAACGAATACAATAGTAAGTAGAAGTAAGTAGATTTATGATTCTTCACAGTAACATTAATACAAGACTGAAATATTGAATGGTTCCCATCAGAAGAGGCGAGATAATTCGTGGCTATATCAGCTTGACTGACTACGTACATACTTCGATGATAGCCATGACTTAAATTCACGAATTACAATTCGAATTAATTGAACACCCATCGCATCCACCAGATCTTTCCTCCGGCGAATTATCCTGTTTCATAACCTTAAAGTTTCATCTTATCGTTAGCGCACATGTGAAAGACGGCAACTATTCTTTCGAAGGGTTAAAAAGTTTCGAGAATAACTTAAAAAAATTATGGAAAAACTTTCTTGTTTCTTTGTTAGGTCGGAAACTACTCATAAACGCTTATATATAAAAAATTGTGATCAACTTTTGGTTATCAATGTCTCTTTGATATAATTTCATTTCATTTCATCAATAATAAACAGACGCCCGACCTTCGAACGTCGATTTTTGTTATCACTTCCCTTTCACACACTATTTCGGTCCATATGCGCTTCTAAATTAAAAGGAAACACTGATGACTAGCTAAAAGATTATATTAACGATGAGTTCAATCAATGTGATGACAAACATCTGGAATATCAAGGTAGCTATATTGAAAAACAATGTAAGAGTAAGATTTTTATGTAATCAATATCTTTGCTCTATCTGCAATAGATTTGTTTTCAAAATTGGACTTAATCTACTAGCATTCCTCGTAGCATCTTCAATTTCCAACGCACAAGTATTACAAACATAGCACGACAGGAATTTTGGGGTACATAAGCCATTTCCATGTAAATTTATGGAAAATATATCAACTCTAACGAAAATTGCCAATGGCTCTTGAGGAAGTTGGTTTGAAATGAGTTTGGAACCTTGACATCTCATAGGAAAAAGAATTTGTGATTTTAATTTGGCAGCGAAAAGAAAAATATGTTTTCAATCGCTTCTATTAAATATTTCTTGTCTAACGTTATGAACAATCATTCGATTATTTTTGATCAATCTACGATTGAAACGAGACGGACTCTATATAAAAATAAGACACTTTTAGATAATGCTAATTTCTAATGTCAAGAAATAACCTAAGGAAACTCGTTAAAGATTAGAAACTTGCAATAAGTAGTCCTATAAATCTTCAAATATCTTTTTTATCCACAATGAACAAGTGATAGACAAAGTGTGGCCAGATGAGAGTGGCCATCATGTTTAACACAAGCTCGGTTGATTTAGCATTTTTTCTTCTCGTTTATAAAATCGTATTTTATATTCTCAAATACTTAATCAAAAACTTCTTAAGGGTTAAATAGATTTTTTATGAACAATAAATACGAAAATAATTTATTTTCGGTCCTAGTTTGGGTTAAACATGGCGGCTACTTTAAGGTGGTCACACTGTCTGTGTGCACGACATTTTGTGCTGCAATTGAATATCACGTTAATTTTGAGATGCGAACTGTCAGACGGATTTTGTTGGCATAAATCCGATTACATATGAATTTTTAGCGTGTGAAGTACACGGAAAAAACGTTCTGATTGTTTCTTTGTTTGAAAATTGTCAAGTACAAGCTAGACTACCACAAATTTTATAATAAATCTTCATTAAAATTGCTTGCAAATCACTATAAAAGTGAGCAAATGGGGCTAGCTTAAGCTAACGATAAGTCGTGCAAGGGACGCGTGAGTTGCGAGGCAGTTACAGGTGTCGCTAAGGAAGATTTTATACTATCTCAGGGTACGTAATTCTTCTGTTTGAGTTTCTAAAAAGTAGCGCTACAATAAACCCTGCGGTGATCCTATCAAACTTTACTGAAACTTATGATGGGTCCACATTATACAGACTTTTGTTCGTGCAGATATCTGTATAGACTATGAAGTCGGAGTGAAAAAATTACCCAACATTTGGATATAACGTCTGTACAGACTTTTCGTTCGAAAATACAATTTAAATTTCTTAGCTACGATAAATACGCAGAATAGCATGCATACTCCGACTTTTGGATCGCACCAACATTTGTCTGTACTGTCTAATTTGCACAGACAAAATTCTATAGAATTTTATGGAAGTCTCTAACGTGTGAACCCACCATTAGAAAAGTAGTATAAAACAACTGAGGATATAGTTGACATCCAAAATTGATTTTCTGCATAGCATTGCTTGACCAGATAAAACAGTTTGTTCAGAAAAACTTCTAAATTCATTCTATAGTCCTGATCTGGTACCTAGTGATTTGCACTTAGTTTCCAGATTAAAAAGAAATCTGGCTGCTCAATGTTTGGCGGAAACACTACATCACTACACTAACCTCCCAAAAAATAGCGAAGACAGTGGATTGCAGAAAGCGAACCTATTCCAAAAAAAGGAAAGGCGGTTTCATCGGTTGGGAAAGTAATTGCGACAGTTTTTGGGAATTGTAATGGGATTGTTTTCATCGATTATGTTCAAATAGGTATAATAATAATAGGAATCATTTCTTGATTAGGTAAAGGGGAAAATTGTAAAAACGCTACCTCATTTGAAGAAAAAGAAAGTACTTTTTCGTCAGGACAATCCCCGTTCTTAAAAGTCGGTGATCGCTATCTCTAAAATTTACGAATTTTATTATTACCCACCGTATTCACTAGATCTGGCCCCAAGCGACACTTTTCTGTTTCCTAGCCTTAAAGTTTCAGAAGTAGGAGAAATATGTAATAGATGTAAATATTGTAAAGGTGAAGGTTAAGGTAAAAAACTAGAGAAGTCGCTTACCTTTAAGAGTCAAATTAAGTAAAGTAAAATTCCATAACTGCTGAAGATTTTGATTCCCATACATAAATATACTGTAGTTGGCATACATTTTCATTTCTTCGCTTGTGTCAGTTCCAATATATGTTAGATTTTTCAAAAAATCTAGAGAACTAACTCTAACGGTTCTGGTCATCATAAACATACCACTGATATTCCTAACAGAACCTAAAACACAATTAAAAAAAAAACAAGTTCCTAGTTACGTTATACTAACATAGAGTGGAAAATGTTTGGTATTCAGAATTGATTAAATTGGTTGAAAATTTGAAATATTATGGTAAATTCGAAAATCATTATGTATTCATTGCTTCCAGGCAACATACATATTTCCACCTGATTGTCTAATTGCCAATTTGAAATTTTATATTGTACATATAATTTTGAAACGCAATTTACATATTTTAAATTATATACATTAGTTTGGTTTCTTCTATTCTCTAAACATAAATAGGATTTCCCAAGAGTGAAAAGAACAAAAACCAAATAAAAAAAGAAATATTTCATAAGAAGATATATCACAATTCGAGAATACATATATGGAAGAGAAAATGAAATAATTTTATCAGAAAATGAATGGAATGACACGGAAAAATTAATCGTTGAGAAATAGTTTTCTAAGTTTAAACAAGGCGAAATAAGCACCGAGGATAATGTACGCCCAAAGACGTTGTCTCCGTTAAAAACATCAAACAAGTCCACAAAATGGTCTCGGATGACCGTGCAGAGAAGTTGAGACCATAAATATATTAAAGTTAACGTGTTGGGCATATCGTTAATGAATATTTTTGTCGACTTCACAGTCGACAAAATACTATAATGAATTGATGATTCCGAGTAGTGTTTAGTGCTATTCAATGGTAATAAAACCAAATTTTTATGTCTATATGTGACAATGGACGAAACATCTTTTCACAACAGACTAATCGACATTTAACTAAGTGGACTGCGTGAAGTACCGACTACAAAGCGTGGAAAGACGCAGAGATCGATTGGCAAAGTTATGGCATCAGTATGGGGATGCGCATGGTGTAACATTCAGCAACTATGATAAAAAGGTAAAAAACATAAAGAGTGAGAGTTTCAAAAATGAAATTGTTGTAACATTTGAGGAAGAAGGAAGTGCTGTTCCATCAAGCACTTTGTTAACGCTTATTCCGTTATCGAATGAATTTTTCATAATACTCCAATTTATCTTAAGGAAATGACAAATTTTAAACTTAGTTTGTAGATCATTTTCTCTTAAAAATCTTCTCGCCGATTTTAGGAACTGTTTTTCAAATTGTAGCATCATCAGTAAAATAATATATTGTTATATAAAGGGGTGAACAAAATAAATGAAATGTGAGCTCTTATCAAAATATTATTTCCTGCACATTTCCTTGTTTTATTTATTGAGACATCTTAATTTCGAGAAATCACAATACTTTATATGGTACCGATCGTTATACCCTTGTGCAAAAAAAATTTAGAGAACAATGATTTCCATACTAATTTTCATATTGACATCACAAAAATAGGTGATATGCATTTACGGATGTAGCTCGGGTCTTATTTAAAGATTGCATATCAAACACCTACTTTGCAGAAAAGTTGAGGTCATCGACCCACCGCAATGTACCTCGTTGGAGACAAACAGGAGGTTTCACGCTAGGATACATATCTGGTGAACACGGAGTGCAATTCGTAATACCTGTTTTTGCTTTAAATTTTTGGAGATAGTCGAATGCGCTCTTTTAATATGCCGATATCTTTTGCTACCTGGCTAACCTTAACCTAATGGTCGTCCAGTACCATTGAGTCAATTTTTTCGAGGTTATCAATGGTTGTCGCAGTTTTTAGGCGTCCCAAAGCTCGTCGTCAGTTAAGCTGATACGACTACGTTGGAATTCAGCTGCCCAAAATTTTACGGTCGTAAATGATGGTGTAGATACTGAATACACAGTGTTTTACTCCTCTTTCATTTTCGTAGGCATATTGCATTTTGAAAACCAAAATTTAATGACAACTCCATGCTCATTTTCCATACTTTTCTCTGAAAAGTCTTCACATCGAACTCGCTTATATGATTGTCACACACAGAAACTAAAATGCCCGAAGACTGTCTCAACGCATGCGCAAATATATTTCCTAGCTTATATTGATAACTGCTGACATCTTTAGGTTGAGATCGGAAACTTTTCAGGCATTCCTCGTTGGTAGAAGAAATTAATTTTCAAATTAAGGTCTCTGGAGATATAATTTGAAAAGCAGAGCAGAATGCAACTTTCGAACATACTCGCAAATTATAAAATTAATACTTTTAAGGTAATTCTTGAAGAAATAGACTACTGGATATTGATTAAATACTATTCGTATCAACATAATAAGTCCTGAGAGATGAATAGTTTGATATTATAGAAAGGGAGTATTCATTAATTATGTAAACACAATTTTCCACATTGACCTTTCCTACTCTCCGTAAGGGCACTTAAGATTTTTTTACTGACGTTTTAGTAATTGCACAAAAAAACAAGATTCCCTAAATTATATCCTTCAAAAAATAATTCAGATAACGTTAATATTATGGCAATTAGTGATTGAGAACTTGATCAATTTTTAGATAGGTATACAGAGAAATGTACTCTATAGTTATTGTTCTCTTAAATACCCATCACTGTTTATTAGAAGATATTAATTTCGAATTGAAAAATATTAAATTACATGATTGGCTTTAGTTTCTCCTATCCCGGAAATTAGGAGATTTTGGAAGCTACAATCCCCATAGAGATTATTACATAATTAACCCATTACAGCATAAGGTCCCATAAATCGGACGGAGACTGAGACAATTATAGACGATGTTATTTCTTTGAACTCGTTAAAAGTACCAATAGTAACTTCTTCTTCACTTCAAATCAATATTGTCGCAGATACAAAATAAAAATTTCAATATACGAGGATATATTGAAAAATTCCTAGCCTTCTATAAAACCAAACAAAATTTCAATATCAAAATATTTTATTACTCAACGTATTCTCCTCTTAATTGGATACATTCATTGCAGCAAACCTGCAACGTTTCTAGATCTTTCAAAAAAAAAATGTTTCTTCTTGCTATGCAAACCAGACCCCCTCAGCTTTTATGACCTCCTCGTTGGAAGAAAATTTACGACCTTTTAAACTTTTTTTCAGTTGATGGAAGAGATTATAGTCGGACGGAGCCAAATCTGGTGAATAAGGGGGGTGTTCTAGTAAATCAAACCCCAAAACACCAATGTTTTGCATAGCAGCACGAGATTTGTGCGCAGGGGCGTTGTCCCGCAAAAACAAAACACCTTTGGATAGCTTTCCGCGTCTTTTAACTTCAATTTTTTCTGTAGAGTGGTCAGTAATGTCGAATAGTAATATCCAGTTATTGTTCATGATTACTTCATGGCAATCCCAAAAAACTGCAGAGTCCCAAAAAACTGCAGAACCAGAGTGTCGCCATACCATCGATTGTTGCTTTGTTTCTCGAAGCTTGCTTGCCATGGAATGTCATGGAACTGCACCTTACCAAGGACAAAAGCCTACCAAACCCTTGTCCTTGTATGACAGCAAACTGCGTTGGATTATACCCACTAGCACAGAACGTCTCTGTGCAAATCAATGAAGAGGAAATGCAAAGTTCAAGTGCCTGAAATGCGATGTAAACGTGGATCCTAAGTGTTTTATGGACTACCAAATAGTAGTAGTATCATAAGATACAGGTCTCAGTCATTTGATCACTTTTTTTAATAAACTCTGATAATATTTAACTGATTTGTACGGTCCGCAGTGCATACGTCCGATATACCGGACGGGTCATAACATCATAAATATAAATCAATGGTTCGTTTTTTATCGACTATATAAATCCTTAATTTGACCAAAAAAATCCATTATTTATCATAGTAATCGAATTAAGTATGTATTATAACAAATTTTATGCAGTAATGGGTTAATTAATCAAACGATCTAGTGACGTTGAAAGCTTCAAGCAAAGGTGTGTTTGCAACGCTCCGTGACAGCCCACTAATATGACTATACTATAACTATAATTAATGAATAGGTTAAAGGGAAAACTAAAAGTAGATCTAAAATCAGTTGTCGCTAATAATGATTGAGATTTTAAAAACTGGAGACCTATTTGAAGCGATTGAAAATATATATTGGTTTGTTTGAATCAGACAGGGAAACAGTTATCGGGAAATTAAAAAAATCATTTGCTTGCCAGTACGGGTACTACTGAAGATGTAGAGAGGACAGAAGAAAAAAGAGAAATAACAAAAGACTTAGTAAACGTCAGATTGCGACTCGAAATATTAATATTAAAGACTGGTTTTTAATAAACATGAGAATTTAACCTGAACTAAATCAATCATTAGACTTATTCAAGAATAGTACAATGAATACAAAGTGATCCATTTGAAATAAAGAAGTTCATTATTTTTCCGGAAGAAGGAAGTATCTGACAACAATGTAAATACCAACATAATACCGGCCAAATCACAAGACCTTTGTACACACAAATTTTTGTGAATCGTACAAGCAGATCAGAAACAGGAAAGAACAATTTGAAATAAATAATATTCTAGCAAATCAATGCAATAGAGACTATTGAAACTGCAATACATACCTAAATATTTATATAGATCCACAGGTTCCACACTGGACATTTTGATTATCAAAGAGCCATTGATGTGTGTACATCCTAAAAGTTTCTGTAGTGTACCCAGAGCGTCAATTTCCTCTGGAGCTTTACATGTTTTAGTGCAGTTATTTCCACAATATTCACATGTATAATCCAATTGATCAGTATTCGAAACCCGAGCGGTTCCAACTTGATGATACTCCGGGCATTCGGATATACAGTATCCGTTATTGATCCACCATATTCCGGGTAGAATGTTCTGACAAGCTTCTTTGGTAACACATTTATTCAACATAGGAAAAACGTACCTGCAATAAACAATATGTTTTTGAGAAAAATAATGAAAATGAGAATTTTAAGAATTATCGATATCACTTTAGATAAAATATATTTAAAAGAGAGAGAGGGAAATGCTTTAATATCAAAAAATTGTTACAATTGGTAGACAAAAGCCTGTGAAAACTAAAAAATAAACATAAATATTACTAAATAAAGATAAAATGAATAAAATAAAATTGGAGAAGCGTGCTTACGAATTAAGGTGGTCACGCACTTGTCGTCATCGGACGGAGCGTTCGCAACGGACGGATCTGATTAATTACGACGGCTGCGCACACGAGGTCTCTCGCTAGTCGTGTTTGAGTGACATCTTGTCACTGTGGAAGTTTCATGCAATTTTGTTTTTGACTTCGTTTATTATAAAAATTTTGATTTTTGTGAAATGTAGAGTATGGATATTGAAGAAGTTATAATAGTTTCTTGTCTGCTACAGGAAAAAAAGAGAAAGACTATAAACTGGCCAGAAAGCCCAAAATTGGGGTTAATCAAATCAATCAGAAAAGACAGGAGTACGAAGAATACCACACATTAATCCCTGATCTGATTTTTTACATACTTGTAACTTAAAGTGTCAAATTTTTTGAACTGTTGAACATCTTGGTACCACATTTACAGAGTCACAGAGTCAGAATATATCATACAGATGTTCTATTGATCCTCAACAGAGACTAGCAGGGAAGTAAACAAAATAGTTTTCATCAAAACACATATTTATTTGTTATTATTCATCCTCTTTCCTGTCTCTCCTCAAATATTGTCCCTGCGTTGCTGATTTGAGTATTGAGGGTTTCTCAGATTATGTAAGTCTTCATACTTCTGTACGATCACAATTAACTGAGCTGCATCCATCTCAGGTAACAATCGAGTTGTAATAAATAATATATAGGTAGACGATACGGGGTCCAACACGTGCTAAACGTCAGACTGAATATTCCTACTACAATCGGCTCCATACGGAGAGAAAGAATGGGACGATTCGGAATGAATCTCTTAACGGATTGCATATCGGAGATGCGACTGAATAAGGGCATAATAGACTGTTAATAAGGTGAATAAGTTCAGTTCTTTCGAAACTGATTTCATCGCAAAGCAGGAGGAACTTAATTTTTTAGATAAGGCGGCAATATGTTTTATTTAACTTGTCATAAAAGCAGTAGCAAATTATATCCTGATTGATGAAAATTAATAACAATTTCAATAACAACCGTAATCAATAACCTCATAATTTCTATCAAGCGTCAATTTGAATATTGATTTTGAAATCGATAAATTCAATAATTTTTAAAATAATCAATGAAATTTGAAACGCCTCAATTCTTAACTAATCAATGTAATTTTATACTTTTATACATATTTTTTTATATTGTAATTGACCATAATATCAGTCATAACCGATGAATACATTCGGAAATATATTAAAGTTAGAACACTTTCAAATTTGCCACAGTCCCGCTGCGAAAACTCTCTATTGTGACATTATTTTTTTACATTTAAAAAAAAATAATAATTTTAACAAAAATTTCATTTAATATTATATCCAATTTAGATCACATTTTCAATTATTTTATAATTATTTTAGTTACAAATCTTATTGATAATTGTTCTAGTCAGAAGCGATGGGAAGCGATTTTCCTGGCTAATGCCTCGATGAATATTGAATTACAACTCCTCTGAAGAGTGTGATGTCAATCGACTTTGCCAGCTATATTGTGAGCGATTTCTTGTTGGGAATGTGACAATGAAACACCAAAGTAGACTAACTTTAATATATTTTCCAAACTTTCGAATACTTATGTATTCATCGTCTGGAAAATAATTAATCAAGATTTTCGGTTTTGAATTGTATTGATTCATCTAAAAAATTTTAAATTCATAGATTTCAAAATTCAATATTCAAATTGACGTGACGTTGACAGAAATATTGATTAATCAATAATTAATTATTTTCAAGCCGATGAATACATAAGTATTCGAAAGTTCCGAAAATATATAAGGTTATTAAGAGAATACACTTTGGTGTTTGATTACCACAGTCCCACAATACTATTGTGTTTCGGTTCTTATACGGGATACCCGGTATATCTAAATCGATTTCTAGACATATTATCATTGAACATTTCAAGTTTCCAAGTTAAATCCCAACAGAATTTGAGAAGCACATCACGCAATCCTAAAACACCGTAAGTGCCATAAATATTGGTAGCTCTCAAATATTTATTGTCTATCTCTGGGA
Source organism: Diorhabda carinulata (assembly GCF_026250575.1). Taxonomy (NCBI): domain Eukaryota; kingdom Metazoa; phylum Arthropoda; class Insecta; order Coleoptera; family Chrysomelidae; genus Diorhabda; species Diorhabda carinulata. The sequence goes on along the minus strand of NC_079464.1, from coordinate 25,429,975 downwards.
TCTGAGTCAATCACCACAATTCTCATCATATAAAATCATTCGTTAGAAGTAAAAATGTGTAATAGATAATAATTTTTTGATGGTTTTCTAATTAACATGAGGAGTTACTACAGGTGAAGTATGTGAAACTACAGAACACCTCTTTCGTAGATTATTCAACGGAACAATAATATTGAACAAAATTGAAATTCCCATTCTGAATGAACGAGGATAGAAAAGAATCACTGAATAAATCTGAAAAGGAGTGTCACCTGCCATAGGTTTCCATTTGAAATTATTCTTCACAATGACATCTACTACTATTACCCATCAATTTGGGTTTTTAAGTAACAAATCCACAAATGATGCTAAATTCTCCCTCCTAAATAATGTCTACTCTAGCCTTAACAATCATCACAATTTGCAGTACTACGGTTTCAGGGAAACACCTTTCGCATGGTTCAAGTCATACCTTACCAACAGAAGTCAGCTTGTAAGGATTGATACAACGATGTCTGCTTGCAAGCCAATAGAATGTGGAGTGCCCCAAGGCTCAGTACTAGGCCTAATTTTGTTTCTTCTAGACACCAGTGATAAAATATGTCTATTTGCAGTCGACACTAGTTTCTCTTGGAGAAACCCTTATCTCATGGCACTTCATAGGACCATTTCTAGTAACACCCTTAAATCATGGTGCGATTCTAATCTTCTCTGTCTCAACCGATATGCGAGAGCTCGCATTTTCGTGGTAGAGAATGATTCATCTTCTGCGACTGGTTTCCCTGATTTTTTGGAACAATTCTGGGGAACAAATGCTATTATACCATTGAGAATCGACAGGCTATGTTGCTCTAGTGGAACGGTAGCGACATATCTAGTTTTGGTGACCATTTGCTTCGAAGTGCCTCAGGTGTGAACAACTTTTGTTGGATAGACTTGAAGGACCCGTATAGTCGATTGTTGCTTAGTTTCAAGTACAAATGCGTAGATACATGATTCGTTGTCTGTTATGAACTTACAGAAGTCTTTTATTTAATTTTTCCAGCATGTCTTTGCACAAATCGACACACCAATCGGTTTTTTTGATCAATCATGTGGTACCCAACGCGAACAAATATTTTTGACAGCCAAATATTCAAGTAATATTGAATGTATGCGAGTAGAATGATGTCCAAGTATGCCTCAATCTCACATGTTACGTGCAGATCTTTCAATATTAGTTTACGCACAGCATCGATTTTTTCTGGTCCAACAGACGGTTTTGGACGACGTTCACGAAATTCATCTTGTAAAGGAGTACGACCACAATTGAATTCGGACAACCAGCGACCAGCTGGTACTTTATCACCAAAAGTCGATGTTATTGGTTTAATTGATGTCGAAAGTCATAGAAAATCATCGCACGAGAAAGTTCGCTATTTAATTTCATTTAATATCCAAGATGAATGACGTGTTCTGAGTACGTTCAACATTTAAAATGTCCAACTTTATGATGTCAGACTTGACATATTCAGATTAGCGTTGTGATATTTCAAAACTCAAGTAGCAACCGTCGTATACATAACAAATGAGCAAGTGATTCGATATGTGGAATGCAACGTCAGATGGTTCATTTAAATGATTGTTTTAAGGGAAGCCGTCTTGGAGCCATGAACGGTAACATTAATAGTGATAATATGATAAAAGTATAGGGCAATATGCATGATCGATTTTCGTCCCTTTCAGAGCTGACTGATTACCCGGAATACTTTATAAAATATGTTGAAACCAGCAAAAAATGAAAATAAAGACCAATATTAAGAATATTGTACTTATAACCGTTAAAAATAATTTGAACAAATTCATTAGTGACGTGAATTGAATTATGAAAAACTGTGGATACAATTTATTATTAATTATTTAATATATTTAATAAATTATTTCCACTCGTCTTAAATCTATCTTGTTTAATGTAAAAATTACTTGGTTAATGGTTTCCTTTCTTTATCGATTATGTTATCCAATTTCCAAGAAGTATGTACCAAATACCCACATTTTGATCATGTTAACAATTAACAAAGATAAAAAGGCAGATACCTATAAACTGTGTATTTCAAAAGTAATTTTTTTCAACCAATCCTGTAGGTATTTTTCATTTCCAATATGTACAGCAAAAAACCGTTTACTAGTTATTATCCCATCACTCACTGAAACGATTCATATCGCAACTTGTCAAATAAGGTAATACGAGCCTTTCAAAAATATTTGTATGTCATGAAGGAAAGCCATTTATAATGGATATAGAAATATGGGTTTTCGTAAGATATTTGTTCTGTCGCTTTTTTCGTTACGTTAGGTCTGTGTCATAAGCAGACAAAAACACGGCGAAGCTCAATTACTTGTCAATGGAAATAACATAGAGAGAGTCAATAAATTTAAATACCTTGGATGTATGTTAAATTAAAAGTGGGATTGCGATAAGGAAGTTTAAAGTATCGTAAGTTCCTAATCCGCCTAGAAGTCTCCATAAGCATAGATTTGGGGTGATAAAATTTTATATTTGCTCAATCCTTTTGTAAGATCGACGGAAGGAGAGGTTCAGGGCGTGAACAACATTTCTGGCTACGGAATATAAGAGGCTGGTGTGGCATTCAATCTTCTTATAAACTGTGATGATTTTTGTTATTGATTTTTAAGTTATCATTTTTTTTGTTAAAGCGTTAGTAAATAAAGTGGTGAGACTTCTTTATCATTCTGGTGACGGTGGATGAGGTTTGGTATGTATGCAACCACTTATTGCGGAAATGGAAAGGGGCAGAGTTCTGAAAAAGTGACTCCACAGATGTAATTAGACAAAAAAGGGTATTGAGAAGAATAAATTGCATGAATGGCGTGTACTTTTGAAAGGAATTGCTTGCAATTACTCAGAGAATTTGAAAAGACATCTATAATAAGCCTAACCTAACCTAATCTAATTTAAGTCAACCTAATTTAACCTAATCAAATCTTACATAACCTAATTTTATTTATTTACAATCTCACCATTTATACAACACTAAAATTACATCTTACATATCTTAAAACTTATCTATTTCTTTTTTCGTGCACCAACGTTGCCATTGGTGCTCAACTACATGGTTGGGTTAGGTTAGCTGAGCCATCCTAGATCAACCTCAACAACGAGTGGCTCTCAAAAACATGTCCTTTATGGAACTTGCCCCTCTAAATTTAAACTCATATATCTGCACCACAGTACCCGGTGTTTCAATCTTTTCCCCCTCACTCTGCTGATTCAGGTACATGTCATAACTTTTCTACATTAAGTACAGAAATTGTACATACTTATTAGTGGTAGTCTATGCCTCTCGAACCATGAACCTGATGCTGCCCTGAGCGCAACTCTTTTTGAAGATTGATGGGGTTAGTGGTATCGATCCTCTATTTATGTCCAACACCATACGCTTGCGATGATGTTGTGATCAAAAACCCAGTTTTTAGATCGGACCGGACAATAGTGCTCCTTGCAACTAATTTTTGCAGATTAAGATTCCCAATAAAAATTATTTTTATCAACAGAAAGTTCCCTTTAGATCCCAACGATGTTTTGATTCAGATTCGCTCTGTTGTGCCTTTACTAAACACAATATTGAAAAATACTTGGTCAACTACAGGGCAAAATGTACTGATTACACAATCAAGGAAAGCCAATTCTATCAACTATTTATATTTATAGAATAAGCACAATTGAAAAAAAAAAACAGATAATATCATGATATAGTTCATTATCGTAGCCATAACCACAAAAGAATTAATTTAACATGTTATACAATTATCTCTGCCGCTGGCATCAATTTATATTTTCAATTATTTTGGTCAGGTGAAAATTGAATTTGTTTGCAATCACAGAACTCTTTTAAACTTCTCTTGCTGATAAATAGTGTAATTAAATCATGAATTGAAATTGATTTACTTCATTTAAAGTAATTGAACTGTAGAAAATTTGCTTTGTAGATTATAAAAAAATTCTCTCTGACCGAGCTGAAATCCCATTAACTTAAATCTTATGAATTATTGATGTTTTATATTCCTCGAATATGTTTCTCTTTGGATTAACTGCCCTTTACTTGGAATCGTCCCAAAATTCTTCACAGTGAATGAAATAACGATTCCAAACTAGTTTTTTGAAACGTATTTGTATTTTTAGAGATAATTTTGAGATAACAACACACAACACAATTGTCGATACTGGGCTCGAACATCTCCACTGGATTCAGACAAAATGAATTCTCAAAAAATTAATGTTTCGGTAGGAATTGACAGGGGAAGATTATTTATTAGTCACTATTTCCTTTGCGAGAATTTAACAGCTGTACGATCTTCGTATGACATTGCTTCCAGACTTAATTGTAACATTTACGGATCCAAATAATAGGGATAACTTGGATCTCAGCATTTAGTTCCAACAAGATGATGTACCACTGCAATGTGATCTCAATGTTCGAAAGTTTGTAGAAAGGTGGATTGAAACACTTGGCCACCTAGGTCACCTGTTTTTGTCCACTAGTGCGTATCTTGGTACCTTCTTTCACATATTTTAGAATAAGTGAGATCAATGTCTCTTCATCTCAGCGATTCTCGGGACAAACTTCTAACCTGGAATCTTCTGAGCTATCCTCGATCATCCCCCTCATAATATATCTGCACTGTGGACATCCTCAACAATGAGTGGCCCTCAAAAGCTCGTCCTTTATGGAAATTGTGCCTCTAAATTTAGTCTCATATATCTGCACCACAGTACCTGGTCCTTCAATCCTTTTCCCGTCACTCTGCTGATTCAGGTACTGCTTTGTTATAACTTCTCTACAGTAAGAACAGGAATTGTACATCAAATTGTACATACTTTTTAAGGATAGTTTATGCCCCTCAAATCATGAATCTGACGCTGCTCTGAGCTCTACTCTTCTTGAAAATGGATGAGGCAAGTGGCATCGATCGATAGGCTTGCCATAATATGAGCATTGGGCCTTCTTACGTAATAGCGGATGTTCCTGAGACTATAGGATGGCATTTTCTTGATCAGAAATCACGTCTTCCATCAATCAGCCTCAAACGACTCCGAATCATATTTTTCGACTAAGTATGAATTAAGACTGATTACCCACATGCTGTCACTGCATAATTGTCTTGAGATGTCTCTAGATGTGAATTTTTTGATCGTATGCAAATAACTTATTCGCTTTCTGATGGATTGGAATAATTGATTTTGTGTTTTAGGTAGTATCTTGTGTATCATTATTGTAAATTGTCTATATTTCATATTTCTGTCAGTTGTATAGATTGTCAACTTTAAACCCTTCAAGTTATCGCCTTCAATTATTCTACACACAAGACGAAGAAACAGCTATGGACAATTGGCTATTACCGTTTACAGCTGAACTATTCGTGTGTCATTTTGTAAAGCAAACTAGGCAAAAATTTCAGAGTACGTTTCCAAGTTATAGTACAGGTAATGGAATGATATTTTCACTATATCCAATATGAAAAAGGCAAACGTAGAAGATTACAATTTGGAACTCAATTTAAAATTTCCATCTACAGAGTTCATAATGGAAAATAATCGACAGTCACCATTTTTGAATACTTTAGTAATTAAGCATAGTAATAGGCTAGAATTTGATGTATTTAGGAAAAAAATCGCTATGCGCAGGTACATCTCGGCTTATTTTTTCCATTGTACCCAACATAAGATGATCAATCTCCATTTTCTGGTATGTCGTTTGATTCATTTTCTACTTAACGTCGAAGGATAACACTCTAGGCTAAAAAGTCTAGGCAACACACCAAACTTATTCAATTAGAAATTTATGCGAATGATCTAGAAAAGAAATAGGAGATCATCATCCTATCCGATAGCCAAGGCAGCCATGAGAGCTTTAAGGTACAATGTCATGAAATCTGAACTTGTTTGATAAGCACGCTAAAACCCTTCATGGGACCTGAACCCTTCTGTGGTATCAGCTATAGAAAAAACAAAAGAAAAAAAATTTTATAAGAAAGTAGATAGAGCAAAAGCTCTATTGGGAAACTATAACCAAAGATCTGCTGAATGTATCAACCTAAGTAAAAGCAATCTACGAATACTACCTGGAGTCCTATCGAGGTACTGTTGCTTCAATAGACACCTAAAGACGTTAGCCTTAGCAGATAGTGCGACCAGCAGATTTTGTCTACCCACATTCTCTCGAAAAGTAAGGAACTCCAGAGAAATACACCTGGGAGCGTATGAAATAGAAGATGAAGATCTGTGGCAGCTGCAGCTACCCCACATTCTGGATTTTCTAGAAGAAGTGGGATTAACAGATCATCTGTAAACACTGGGATCCCCGCAGCATAGGAAAAGTACTTTTATTGAAGATGTAGCTGAACTACACTGAACAGTTATGACAATAGAATTGTAAATAGGTTAATTAATCATCATATGCTTGAGAAATCAAGAGATTCATATGTGAAACCAAGTTTTAAGAAAATTAAAATGAAAAACAGAAAGATTCACTGGAGGAAAAATTTAATATATACTAGTTAAATGATCTGAGTGATATTGATGATATTGCAAGTTCAATCTACTTTTCGTTTGCTCAGAATCTCTAGATCCTATATGGTATCGTTTAAAGCTCATATAAGTAATCTAAGCACAGTTAAACATATTTTCCACTACAATTATTCGTTTAATTCAAATGTCTTTTAACATTATTGGTCTCTTCACCGACCATCACTTAATCACTTACTTTTTGATGATAATATTATGAAATACTTACTTTCCTGGTCGGCACTCATTAACACAAACACCATCATCTTCAAAATGTTTACACACTTTACAATGTTTAGGTGAATTAGGTTTAAAACAGCCTATGCATTCACTATGGCATCTCTCGATTGGCTTCTGGCACTCGTTAGAATTCCAACAATAACCTGAAATAAATTTTACTGGCTATTAAATATGATATAAATTTTTTGGTAACTACTTGAATGTAATAGTAAGAATAATTGAATTAATTTCGTATTGTGTACTGACAGAAAAATTAAATTGAAGAGAAGTTGCTCTCAGTTGGCTGTAGCATTAGGGTTGCCAGGTGTAAACAGGTATATTATTGTTAATTAACTGCATTCACCCGTTTTGTTTACATTGAACATGAAAATTCATGGTTGCCAGTTGTACAATGGTCACAAACAGAGGTTGCCATGATTTTTGTGAACGACTCTCGCTTCAGGTAAGTGGAAGCGCAAGAGAGATATTTGTAAAAAATATAAGAAAAATCGATTTTTGTGACCTTCTACCCCTGACTTTCAAACTTGCGACCATCAAATTATATGTGAATTTTGAAAAGTTTTTACGTGGTAATATACTGGGTATGTCGATTTTCCGAGGTCAACCCTCTTTAATGACTGGACTATTTTGATTTTTTAATAAAAGGTTGTGAAATATGATTATAATAAAATATTCTGTATCATCGCGTCACATTATTTTGAAATCAGCAACGGCATTTGAGTTTCTATCTTTAAATTGATGTAATAATTCAACCATGTAAACATGCGTTGAATTTAATATTTGCAAATTGTTTAGTTCTGAAATTGGATGCTTAAAAGGGACGAATTCTCAGAAATGAAAGGAAATAAAAACAAATTTGCATCAATTGAAGAATGTAGACGACAAACAATATATTAAAGGCAGAAGTATTACCAATATACGACGAATATTTCTGTTATAACCTAAAATATCGTTTAATTGCCAATTAGTGCCAACAGAATATTTTCAAAATATTACGATGAAAGTTCTGAATATCTATGTATCCTTTGACGAACTCCATGAGAAGTTGAAAAAGGGGAATCCAACATCAAAATACTAAAATGAGAAATCTATTCCTTCACGAGAGAAAAACTTGCTCTAACATTGAGGTAATTAGTAAATCAATATAAAATAATTCAATGCTTTCTCTCAATAAAATATGAACCTGCCAATTTTTATTGTTCTTGCCTACCACAATAAAACAAGAAGATATTTTTTTAGCAATTTTTTTATGGTTGAAATTCGGCCAAAATCATAATAATATTACTGGTTTGTTCTTGTCGATGTTCAAATAGTTCGAAGAGCATTTCATAATATTACGTCAAAAGTTTATTAGACCTATTTTATTGTACAGTAAGATTGAAAGGCACTTAGAATCCAAACGATCAATTAAATTGAACAATAAACGAACTGCTTTAGATAAGATTTAGCTGCTGCTTTAGTTTTGTTACTTGTGGCTAAACGTAAACGTAATCGAACACGTTGGTGGTCGAAAAATTGTTACACGAAAAGACAGAAATACACTCAAAAAAATTCAAACGGTCAATAACATTGTACAATTCGTAATATTGCGCAATAAAATTGATTGTCTAGGGGCCGCCTTAGTGTAAGCCTTCTGATTAATCATTCCATTTTTTAAATAATTTCACAATTATATACAATATAAATATAACACTTGTCAATTGTGTTTTGGAAATGCGTAGAACGTGAATTAAAATTATGTTTATTATAATACGACAAACATGACTTTAGGGGTAAAAAATTGTGTATATTTTTATAGTGAAAATTCGGTGACGTTCGCTTATTTAATCAAATTTGATTGGATTAGCTGTAGCCACGATAAGCAAAAAATTTTAGCGTTATTATGTACTTTGTGAAAAAAACCCTCGAAAAGAAAAAGGGGGTCGTGTGGCATCTTGTTTTGAAATTTTAATCACAAAACTTTACGTAGAATGAAGATAATAATATTTAGAATGTATTTTTCAAAGTACTTCACAATTAAATTAAATGTTCAAATTCTTGACAATAACCGAGGCGATTTTGGAATTCTAGTACAACTTTTGTATGACCTCAGGGGTTATCTTGTTTATTTCTTCCATTATCCTAACTTTTAAATCAGCAAAATTATCAGTTCTATTAAAATATACTTTAGAAATAAATAGGTATTTTCGGGCGGATGTAATTTGGGCGCTAAAAGATTAATCTACTTTTTACAACATGTAAACTAGGCGCCAAGACGGAAGGGTCATTTTAATCCTATGTGTATTTTGGGCGCTAACCGACTGTAGTATATGATTTATGAAATACAGTTATTTATTAAATCACCGACATTTATAATAAGATATATTTTTGTATTTTTAGATTTTCCTATAAGAGAAATGACCTATTATCACTTAAGGTCTGAAAAAATTTACCGTTAGAGGGGGCTACTTGGCACTTTTTTTAAATGAAAAATCTGCCCTTAATAAAGTTTCCTCACAACATTTTTTGTAACACTCTACAGAATAAAGTAAATTTTATATTATTTATATTTTTATTTAGTACTTAAGTACATATTACATATAAAATAAGAGATTTACATAACCTAACCTAACCTAACCTAACCTACTTAAATCTATCAACTTTCTTTTATGACTCGACCTACCTGCACTTCTTAGCGCCGAAAATACATGTAGGATTATCTACCCTTCTTGGTCAAACAGGTAAAGAAGGATGGTTAGCGCCCAAATTACATCCGCCGGTATTTTCGTATCTGTTGTGCTAAACACTAGGAAAAGATCTTTGAAGATACTAAAATATCAGTCAAAAAGCCAAATATGTAAACAATTTATATAAATCTAGTAGGCTGCTGTCATTTAGGTTTTTAAAGTTACTAAAAGAGGTCAGTATAATATTTGTGCGCGTATTAAATTAGTACCTTCAGTTTTTCTACATAACCAGTGAATTTCGGCCCGTAATCAGCTCTAAAAAATTGTCTTCAGTATAGTTATTTCAATTAATTATTTTTCCAGCAATTGCAAACACGCCCTTTAGTCATATAATAAATATATGATAATGTCGTTTTCTGAATATGTCCAAACTTACCATCAAGAATGTTTCGAACTAAGTGATTAAAAAAAAAGTTGTATGTACAGGGTGTCCTACTCTGAAAATTTCTATGTTTGGGTTTACGGATACGATCTTTTCAACTAAAATATTTCAAAATTTTAGTATATTTTTGTCTGAAAATTTTTTTCAAAAAATGCATACTTTTTGGGTAATCAATTTTTTTGTAAAAAATTTACCGATGCAGACCGTTATAAATTATTTTTTTACGACGATACCCTTAAAGATATTAAAATCTTTGTTTTGTTGTTTGTTTTGAATCTATATTGAGAAATTTTTCATTTCATACATGTGTATAAAAAGTGTTGAAAATTTAACTTCATAAATATCAAATTTATTTATTTTTTTAAATAGAACCACCCGGTTTTTTCTACTTTAATGCAATCAGGGGTGAAAAATAAGAAAAATCCATGTATACGCAAACCTTACCGTTATATTAAATGTTTTCTGTAAATTTTTAGAGATGCAGGTATGCTCTAAATTTTATTTATTCGTTATTAAATTGAGAACGAGCCATTTTAACGATTTTCTAAAGTATCAACAATTGACTAATAAGTGTCATTTACTACAAAACATACTAAAAGTATACATAAAAAATTAAATCTTGTTGAAAAATACAATAATAATTTAAAACCTCAATTATCTCGGAAACGACTAAAAGTTGGAGAGGATTAGTAAATACAATTTGACTTTTTTTACAGATCTTGACAAGATACAGAAAAATACTTTTTTAATTATTAGTGCTTGTATCAACGGGTTAAAATAAAATTTAGACCTCAACTGAATCTCTAAAAATTTACAGAAAACTTTTAATATCTGGATAACGGTAATTTGCCTTATTTTTCACAACTGAATGCATTAAGGTAGAGAAAACCGGGTGATTTTTTTCAAAAAAATAAAGTAATTTGATATTTATGAAGTTAAAATTTGAACACTTTTTATATACATTCTGTGCAAAATAAAGAATTTTTCAACATAAATTTAAATACGTCTATAGAATCAAATACTTCTGACCTTGCTAAAGCAACCGAACAGAAACCATTTTCATATCTTTAAGGATATCCTCGTAAAAAAATAATTTATAAGGGTCTGCAACGGTTAATTTTTTTTACAAAAAAATTTATATACTCAAAAAATACGCATTTTTCGACCAAAGTCTTTAGACAAAAGTATACTATAATTTCACGTAGATGTAAAAAAATGTATTGATATACATGGTTTTCCATTTAAATTAACAGAGTTACATTCGCCTTCCGGTAGAACCGGAAGTTGGCCATCTTTGAAAATGTTTTAGTTAAAAACATCGTTTCCGAAAACCCAAACGAAGAAATTTTCATGATTTTACTGTGAGTATTTTGCCATATACAGATAGTTTTAACTCGTCGTGGTACAACCTGTATAATGACATTAACATTAAAGCAGCTTTAGAAAATAAATCTGATAATTTCCACATTGACATCAGATATTCCTTACTAGCCGTGAATATTGGCATCAGCCGAGCCTGAAAACGTAGCATGGATTGATTATGTTACCGCTTGGTGTTTTCAACTCAAACATGAAACTGATTCTGATCCAACTGATTACTTTAAAAGTAGAGTCGTGGTTTTGTATTCGCTAGCACTAGATAAAGTAATTATTTACAATCACGATTGTTTGTTTAGTAGTTGAAATCGGACAATTGGACAAACATTGATTTTCCCACAGCATTTCAACAGAGTAAATGTTCATAAGTTTATTCATAGTTTTGTATTTTCAAAATTCCATGGAACTTCTATATCTATCTGTACTCGCGTGAATATTGTCAAAATAAAAGATATTAAAACAGATTCATCTTCAACGAATAGAAAGAAATGAATAGTTATTATACTCGTATTCATAAAATTATCTCTAGCTGAGATTTTTGGATTTCAATTATTCATATTGACGTGTTTATTATTACCACCAGGTACACTTCAGCTTCGTTTCTGAAGAAGATAACTTGGTTATGGAAAACGTGTAATTGTGTGTGTTGGTAATAGTAAACAATAAGTTCTGTATTATACAGAATGACAATTTGAAAAATTTCCACTCATAAATCCGTTTTATTTGATAAGTGGCAATATTTAATGTTCGATAGAACTCAAATCTTGAATTGAGATTTCTGTTTACAATGTTTTTAGATTATTATTATTATAAATCACATTTTGAACTAAGAACTACCTCGCCTACATCAATATGCATTGATAAAAATGGTTAATAGACTAGATTTCAACCCCAGAACAAGAATTGAAAATCTTTTCTAAATGTATATAGATTATTCTCTTTTTTCTTTTTATTCTACTAAGAAAATTCTCGACCAAAAACTTCACTTTTAAATTAATCAGAATGTTGTCCAGTTTTATATGAATAGTCTGTTTACGAAATTCCTTTAAGACGTTTTAAAACATCCCCGGAAATTGACCGAATACTATTTCATCAAGTCTTTTCAGATATCAGCAAATTGGATTTTATAAACAACAGATTTAGAACGAGAACAAAGAAGTTAAATTCAGTGATTTCGAGGCCAACCGACGTCTTCCTTTCTGACATATTTATCCGGGAATCTCCCATTTAACCACTGTCGGACGAGAAGGAATTGATAATGGGGAACACCGTGTTTTTGGAAATTAAACAGATCATTCTATAAAAGTCCAGAGATCTTGATAAGAATTTAGAGAGCTGTATCTTGAAAGTCGTAGAGCAAAAATATGATAATGTGCAAGTGCAATGTAGACAAAAGAGTAGGCAATAGAGAAAAAAAAAATCCCCAAATATTAGCTCATCAAATTTTAGAGACAACCTAACCTAACCTAACCTAACCTAACCTAACCTAACCTGAAACATGTCGATTTTTATTCTTAAATTGACAATTGAATTATGAGGACCCCCTTGAAAATTTTGAATAAGAAAGGGGGTCGTGTAGCACCTTCTTGGAAAAGGATTTTAGACTGCTGTTCAGCAATGTAAAGTTTTTTGTATTTAGTGCAATCATAACTGAGAAAATTAATTTTTAAGCTGTAAAATTTTTACAATCTCGCTTGAGAATATTGTCATTGTGTTAGCAATTCACTACCTAAACATTTCACAGGTGAGTTTGTATGTAGGTTAATCATTTTACGCCAGGTGTTTTTAAATTAAATTTTTAGAAGAAGTTGAATTTCATATGAATGACATCTGCTCCCATTGTGCATTTCTGTGGGTTTCTTTTTGTTATTTAATTTTTATTTATCAAATATATGTAATATTATATATCAAATCTCAGAAATGTTAATTTTTAAAAATTGTGTTTCGAAATTTTGATTGTAGGATTGAAGACTAAAAATTATTTATGACGCCAAGCTAACCAAAAAATTTAAAAAACCTTAATCAGACTTTTCAGTCACATTAGTGATTAGGTTGTTTCTTTTTATGTTACAGAGTAACCAGATTAAAATATACTTCGACATTTTTCAAAATTAAACTCTAAAGTCAACATCACAACATAATTTCCATGAGGGCTTGGAGGAAAAGGGGAATAATATTATTTAGAAATTGTTAATTTATATACAAAGATTGATTTATGATGAAAAATCGAGTACTGATTAAGATAAATGTCTCTACAAAGTTTGAATAATGTTTTAAGGCAAGTATTTTGTTGACTTTTTCTCTGGTTCACAATATGTGTGACTATTTAAGTTGCGAACCTCACATTTTCTTCATTAGGAAACGTTTAGTTGCAAAATGCTAGTATAAATCAATGTATGACTGCAGTTTTTGTTTCATTTCGAAGAACCATAACTATTTTTGCGAATTTGTCCACCGACCCTAGACCTCTATTATATGATTAAAAACTAAAGTGGTGGATGCGGCGACTTCAGTTCCTTACATTATGTAATAATATAAATACGGCGGTAATTTATTTATATAGTTTTTATAACCTGTTTTCAGTATGTTGTAGACGTTTTTTTACAGTCAATTCATGGAAAGGCTTTTCTATTTTTTCATGGTAAATTAGAGATTACGAATATTGAGGATAATTGCCGCATTGCCAGTTCGCCCTTAAATTATTGCGGAATGCGAGAAAAGATGATATGAAATGATTGTGCATTTTTTTGCATTGTAAAATATTGAGCCATTAACTAATTCTGAACGTGGAGTAGTATAAGTGTTTAGTAGGAAGTTAGAGCCTAGTTTACTGAATAGTTAAGTCTTATTGGATAATTTATTGAAAAGTGAATAATATGACGCAAGGGAATAGTAAAAAAATACTAGCAATACGAAATATCAGAGTATTCACATTCAATTCAATTATTCGCATGGTATCTATCTTATATAATTGATATCTTCATATCTTTCCCGGATTATGAGTTATAATTACGAGGATGTGAATCTCCAGTTGCACTACTAAAAAAATTTGATTGACCTATTTTTATTTAGGTATCTATGGAAATGCATTTGAAATGTAATTTCTATAGCCACATCTGAATCTTTGAATTTTAATGAAAATGCAAAATAAAATTGGAAATTCAAATGAGGGAAAACAACTTCCCAGAGTGTGCGTATGATATCAGACAGATAATTAGTTTTATCAGTGTAGACTTTACCCTTGAGGGAGCCTAATTACGTGTTATTTACATAGTTAGAACATGTGTAAGTGGGCGTATTTGTGATCGTCTCTAAATAATGGGTTGTATATAACGGGTTAAATTATATGAAATTATAGGGGATTTTAGTGCACTATTATTTGATTCTAAATCAAGATTATTGGAGTAATAGAATAATTTGATAATTTACGGAGCTAAATCAAATCTTTAGAGAGTTAATCAATAATTTTTTCATACTTGTTTAGAATTACACCATATTTAAAGTTATGGCAAAGGTGTGGGGTCCAATTTGATAATTCATGTAAATCAGAGGTGTCAATTTTGCAGAGGGCCATATAATATAATAATAATCCTCCTCCCTCGCTAGAGGATACGGCACGCATAACTTTTGGGACAGGAAGAGAAATAAATACTATTTTCTTGTGTAATTTTTAAAAAAATTGAAACATTTATTACATGTTTGTCGTACTATTAATAAGGACGAAAGCGAATAACATTATGGGGTCTGACTATTAAATAACGAGACTGTTTACGAAAAAAGGTTTTATTATGAGAATTATTCTACATCCTAATGCTCCACTTCAATATACCCTCCCCCCCTCGCCTCACACCATACCATACGGTTTTTTCATTGATCAAAGCAGTGCTGGAAATCTTCTTTGGTGAGTGCCTTTAGGAGCTCTGCAGTTTTTTGCTTTACCGCTTCCATCGAATCAATAGAGTCCCTTTCAAAGCAGAGTAAGTAATTTGAGATTGATCGTTTCGTTTCAAACCGCTACTGCACAAATACTATAATAGTGATGGAAACGTGTTTTGGGACGTGCATAGACAAGATATCTAGATACCAAACTCACTACTCGTTTTTCACCCCACCCATCTAGGGTGCCCTCTAGACGGGCGGTCTCATTATTTAATAGCTAGACCTCGTATGACATAATGCCAAGTCCTGTTTTCTTCACTAATATGTTTTATTTTTTTTCATTTTTTATGAGTTTATTATTGCTTTTCTTTTTTCTATTTAAAACGTCTTTGGTACTGGCTGATTCAGACTCCGCGTGCGACCTTTCATGCCCTAGATGTAAGAGAGGACTTGCGAAAGGTTAAGTTTTGAAAAAGCAAATAGGCTAAGAAAATCTTTTAAAAAAAAACAGATTTTTCGATAAAGTGTGTTTCATGTCACAAATATGAAAAAAATTATTGCATAGAGTTGTTTACAATGAACATCTAGGTCCATATACCAAATTTAGAAATAAGTTATCAACCAACTGAAATGTTGAATTTTCATTATAATAAGAAATTCACACGTGTTACCAGTGGCCTAACACTAATTAATGTTAATCAAATAAATAGCTGTATCTATAATAACTTTTTCTCGTATAATTTGCTATAAAAAATCAACTTTACTGTAGAGAAAAATAGGTTTTGAAAATTTTCCACTAATTACTTTTTCAAAATCAAAATTATCTTGAAAATTAGGCCTTAATCCATTAAGGCCTAATATGCAGAGTCATTTGCAGATGGCACTGAAAGTACGTCCCTCTAGAGTCTAGAGGAACAAACTTGTATCTTCGGATTCTCACTCCAGCGCGACTCGCGAAAGCGAACACCTGTTTGTGGACGCTGCGAAGTACCAACGTTAATATAAAAATAAATAATGTTTTCAAACTACCAATGTTAAGTAGCTTAGTTTGTTCATATATTAATATTTATATTTTTATTAGGTGTAAATAATATATTTTATTTGAGTACGATATACGTGAATGATATAACGTTTTTGTTCACTCAATGGCCCCTCAGTGATCTATCGATTTATTCACTGTTGCTAAACTGCTAGAGGAAGCCGAAAATTTGGACTAGATTGTTCTCTAGTTCTTCCACACGGCACATACATAACAGCCCTGAATATAAAGAATCAATTTATCAAGGAAGGAAAAACCAAGAAATTACCATAGAAAGTCGAGGTCCTTAGGCAATATGTTGTGCAAACACTGCTATTTTCACAAACTATATCTTTTTTTTATTATATTTTAATAACTTTTATTATCTCAATGAAATTGATAGATGAACTTACACAGATAAATTTCGGAGCAACAGAAACAGTAAGGGAAAACAAAACTATAAAAGGCATATTAGTTGACTCAATAATGATGAATCAGTGTTGAGTCCATGTAAAATATTTTCGGTCAGAAAACAAATGAATCTTTTCAATATGCCCTATGATACTACAGATTCATCCAATGTATTCATCAATTTTTGGAAAATTTGTGATCGATCTTCGCAAGCTTCAGTTTCTAGCTGCAGTTTATACATAATGGGTTTCAATCTGACGTAATGATGAATATCTGTTTTGGTCAGCACGGGGCAAAAGAATCTGACTTTTATAAAAGTTGCTAAGGATCAAAGATCACATGAACAGCTAAAAATTGATTGATTTTAGTGAACTAACTTACCATTGCATCTTTCAGGACATTCTTCGCACGTTACATTAGTTGCAGTTTTTGTGAAATTTACAGTATTCACTCCCAAATTTTGCCAATTAATTGTATTCACAAAACATATATTTGGACAATTATCGATTTTCACTGCTCCTCTTGCAATTGAAAGGAGATTTGTTGTTCCAATCTGAAAATGAAATTATTACATTAATTTTCTTTTTTTATACATGTAGGTTATAAATGTAATTAAAACCACGACTTTTCACTGACTCTCTAGGTCTAGTGAACAAAATTCATTCAATTGACGACTTTTACTATGGTCTCTAAAACTCAAGTGTTTTTAACGTTATAAAAACCTCATAAAACACACATATTTATTAATTTGGTGAGTTTCAGCCAGGATCTCAAAATGTTGAGTTTATACCCCTTGTAGATCCCAAAAATGATGGATTCAAATACCTTAGAGAAGTCTTACCCCAGTTAAGTGATGCCAAATTAAAGGAAGGTATTTTTATTGGGCCAGAAATAAGAAAATTGCTAAACGATGACAATTTTGTACAAAAGCTCACCAGACAGGAACTTAGAGCATTGAAGGCATTGGATCCAAGAAAAGTTAGTTGATGAACTTCTAGAGGCCTACAAATCCCTGGATGCTAGAATGTCATTTCCTACATTCAGCCCTGTCAGTGATGAACAGGGTGAAAAATTCCACCAAGATACGAGGATTTATTGAAAAATTCTTAGCCTACTATAGAACCAAGCAAAATTTCAATTTCAAAATATTGTATTACTCAACTTTGCAATCTGCAGCATGCATAGACCTTTAAAAAAAATGTTTCTTCTTGCTCTGCAAACCAGACCTCCACAGCTTTTATTACCTCGTTGGAAGAAAATTTACGACCTCTTAAACTTTTTTTCAGTTAAGGAAAGAGATGATAGTCGGACGGAGTCAAATATGGTGAATAAGGGGATTGTTCTAGTAATTCAAACCCCAAATCACGAATTTTTTTTCATGATAACATGAGATTTCTAAGCAGGGGCGTTGTCTTGCAAAAACAAAACACCTTTGGACAGCTTTCCGCGTCTGTTGTCTTTAATTTTTTCCCTTAGAGTGGTCAGTAGTATCGAATAGTAATCTACAGTTATTGTTCTGCACTTATCCAAAAAATCAATAATGATTACTCCATGGCAATCCCAAAAAACTGAAAGCAAGAACTTTTCCAGCAGATGTTTGGACACGAAACTTCTTAGGTCTTGGAGAAGCAGAGTGTCTCCATTCCATCGATTGTTGCTTTGATTCTGGATCGTAGAAATGTACCCAAGTCTCATCCATGGTAACAATTCGATTTAAGAAGTCTACATCGTTTTCAAATCGAGCACAGATTGAAGACGATGCTTCTACCCTTGCACGCTTTTGGTTAACATTCAAAAATTTGGCGATCCATTTTGCAGCAATTTTTCTCTTGTCCAAATTGACGTGAACTATATGGCCAGAAACTGGCCTTCCCGATCGGTCATCAACTACAATGAAAAATTTACCTCTTTTGAAGCTTGCAGTCAAATTTTTCATGGTCGTATACGAAGAACATTGATCACCAAGGGTATTAAGCATATCTTCGTAAATCTGCTTACCTCTTAACCCTTTTAAATACAGATACTTGATAATGGCTCTATACTCCAATTTTTCGATTTTCACAATTTCGGTGGACATCTTTTTTCTTTTAATTTATTGCGTAACTCTGGTTTACTATTATGACGTCAAACTTTACACTGACACTTCTAATAAGTTATTGTTCGTTCCTATGGTAACGCAATATTTTGTTTATGCATGGAACTGGTCTAGGCTAACTAGATATCAATACATCCTCGTATTTGAACAATGAAAATGCGGTGTCAAGGACGATGGGATTCGGCCATGATGGGTGATTACTGTTGGTTTTTAAAAATAGTGCAACCTCTCATAAAAGGAAAAGGTAAAGCTAATTAATATTTAATTTTTTCAAAATTTTTATTTTTAATAGATGTGAGGCATGTTTATTAGATGTAAACTATAAATATTGTCCATGCATGAATATGGTGCTAAAAACCTTACGTGCTGCAATTATTTTTTTCATATTTTCGTGTTTGTATAGGTCTATTTTATCACAATATGCTATTCATTCTTGTGTTACTACAAAAAAGTTTGGAAGGCTGGAACCTATAAAATAGGACAATAGCTTCCTTATTATCGTAATAACACTTTGGATCAACAGGTTATTGACCACTAAAAACGCCTCGTCGGTCCCCCCGTCGGAATTAGCACTATACGACTTTTGGCTCTTCTCAGGACAACGTTAGGATAAGTGTATTACTAGTCAAATTAAGAACTTTGAAGGAAATTAATCTACATTCCATTCACTAATATGATTATAGACTAATGAAGACATATTTCAAAACTCAATATTGATTGGAGAAATAACAAGAAACGTAATTCTATTCTTACGATAAATCCTTCTACATCATTTACATATATTGAGCAGGACAACATAAATTCCATTCGAGTTATACAATCAATGTATTACTACGTTGAATTACTGACTTATTTGATGCCAATTATTACATTTACAATCATTTAATGTCTTAAATTGAAAACTAATAATAAATCTGTTTTCTATAATATTTACAACAATCGAATTATACGGCTACAAATTATCTACAATGTATGTAATGAACTTTGACAAGGAACATATCTTAGTAGTTAAAAGTAATAAAAATAAACAGGAAAAGGTGTATGTATATATCATCTGACATTGCGATAAACAAATTCAAGTTCAAGTTGAACATACATTGTTAGGGATTTTACATAATACTTATAGTATAGGTCACAGGACACTATCACATTCTAATTAATTAGAGAATATTTCAGTATATTTCATTGTTCCATGTTTATGTATATCGATAACTTTTATTTCTCATTGCGAAATTTCAAGAAGGAGAAGAAGAAGAAGAAGAAGAAAAAGAAGAAAAAGAAGAAGACGAAGAAATTGTAATAACCGAACTAGAAGAGGCTAAAAAATTATTGAAAAATGGAAAAGCCCCAGGACATGACGAAATAACGTCTGAAGTGAAGTGAAAAAGAGGAAATACCGAAGGATTGGGAAATGGGTCTAATATTAGCAAATTATAAATGAAAGATTAAAAGAGAAAGTAGAACACATACTAACAGAAGCACAGAGTGGATTCCGGAAAGGACGCAGCCCCCAAGACCATATTTTTACATTAAAACATATAATCGAGAAGGAAACAGCTAACACACAAAATTCGTATCTTGCCTTTTTAGACCTAGAAAATGCATTTGACATTGTACCCATAGGACGCAGATACGGGAAAGTCTATATAGAAGAAATGTAAACGAAAAGCTCATTAGAAAAATTAAAGCAATGTATAAAAGAACGAACAATTATATGATTAGTAAAAATATGAGTTCAGATACATTTTTGATACACGAGGGACTACTGAAGCAAGGAGGTGGGCTAAGCCCAACACTATTTATTATATTTATGGACGATATTATCCAAGAGTGTAGCCCAAAACATCGAAATATCATATGTCGGATACCACAATATGCAAAGAATACAAGTATGAGAATGCGAATTTGCTGATGACATCGTCATAATGGCAAACACAAGAAAAAACCTACAAAAGAATATCAACATATGGAATGATTCGCTGAGGAATCATGGAATGAAGATCAACGTGAAAAAATCAAATATGATGGCAATTACAGGAATAAATGAATCGGGGATAAAACAAGTAAATGATTACCAATATTTAAGGTTTAGGGCAGGCAGGAATTAGAAATTAATACACGAATTGACAAAGCCATTAAATGTTATTAAGCAATGAATAACAAATTTATTAACAGAAAGGAAATACGTAGGACAACAAAAATGAAAGGATTAATACTCACCATTGGATGCGAGGCAAGGGTCTTAAACGACAGACAGAAGATGTCTGACGGAGATGAAATACCTGAGAGGAGTGGATGGGATAACCAGGAAAGATCGTATTAGAAGCCAGACAGTAAGAGCTGAGTTTAAAGTAGAAACCGTATTGGATTTTATAAAAAAAGAGGCGACTGAGTAGGAGGGGGCACTTACACAGAATTAAGAATACCAGAGTAGTGAAACAAGTATGGCAGGCAAGACCAGAGAACAAATGAAAAAGAGGGAGTCCAAAAATTACTTGGGACGAAACAATTGCGAAAATATTTAAAAAGAGAAATCTGACGTGGAATGAAGCAAAAATAAAAAAGAATGGTGGAAATTCGTACATGGAAAAGAGGAAAATACCTCCCAATACCATACTATATGGTAGAAGGGATTTTGATTATATATGTATATATACGAGATTTCAAATACATTTTGTGTCAAAAATTGATCAGAAATTGGAATTGGAACAGTTTGTTAATCATTCTCAAATTTAATAAAGTTGCCTCAAGATTACTTTTAATGCCTATTTGGCTCATATTTTATCATGGTTTGATAGAATCTAGGATTATTCCTATCCTACTTTTAGCCAAAATGTTACAATGAATAAAGTTCACATTATTATTATATAGAGAGAGTTTAGTTGGGTATTGTTTTGGTGGGATGAGGATGTGTGGGGGGTCAATAGAAGCTTAACCTCAAGTTTGTAGGGTCGCCACACTTGTCCCCCGACCGCCATCTTGAGAAAAAGGGGTGCAAACATCTTTTTCGCGATATCTCTGAAACTATGCGTCTTACAAAAATTCGTAGAGACTTAATTTGTTGCAAATTGATTTGACTACAAATTTGTAATTAAAGAAGAAATAAGTAAAAAATTTTCATAGACATTTTCTTTTTTGCTCTATAACTTTTACATAAAAATTACCTCAGACCAATGTTGTGGATGATCTTTTGTTACAGCTCTCCAAAATTGAACGGGTTTGTCAATGCTCATGAGAATGAGTTATGTATAAATATCTTAGAACACAGAATTTTCTGTTCGGCCAAAATCCCCCGTTAGAAATAGTTAGGAAAACACATCCCAACGAAACCGCCACAACCCCGGCCCTGCAGAGGAGCTATTCCTATATCAGGGCCTACTCAAACAAACCACATTCTTTACAAAAATTCTCCTTATCCTAGCAAACTTTAACCAACGATCACTCTCTCTTTTTTTACTACGAGTAGGTAGGGAGAGCCCGATGTTTTCTGTCCAAAATTGAGACAGTGGGTTTAACTACTAAGTCATTATAGTGTGAAACATTGACGTGTTCAGTCCGTTTTCTTTTGAGTGAATTTTAAATTGCAATATTATGGCAGTCATTTTTTATTTAAAATGTCGTGTTTTTTGTGTGTAAGTGCTCAGAACTTTTGAAAATACTAAAATAAATTAAAAGGGTGTCATGATGCGTTCAAGTATCGAATCAAGAAAGATTTAAAGTACAAGAACGTTGTGATATTTAAAGTCTGTGATGATGTACTTGTAAAAGATGATATAGATAGTTATATGTAATGTAATGTTTAATCATTGTATATCATTTTTATATGTAATAAATCTCATTCATGTCTTGACTCCATCATCTGATACTTCAATTTTTTCGTTCTATCTCACTGGAATTAATGAATAAAATCAAAACTCACAATATATGTGGTAAAGAATGAGAAAATGTACGATAAGTTTTGAAAAAAATTATAGAAATGTTAGAATTAATTAAAAAAAAAATTATCAATGTATTTGGAAAAGATATTTAGATAATTGAATATATATAGACATGGAACGTAATGAGATAGAACTCATTGATTCTATAAACTAAGTCAACAGTTGGATGTGGATAAATAAAAGGTGTCCACCATTTTTTTTCATTTATTTTAGAGGTTCTTATTTCAGAAAATCATAAACAAATCCATGTATTAGATGGTTTAGGATAAATTATAAAAAAAATATTTTCAATGGTGGTCAACTCAGGGTAGCGAATAAATAGAGCTTGTCGACCCTCGACATTTCTATTCTACTCATCAAAAACTTTCGTTTGACATAAATTTTCTTGATGTATTTCATAAATTACAATTACCTAAAATAAAAACCGGATGTGACGTCATAATTTTGCATGCAAAATCAAGCAACTTCAGGGACCTCTAGACCTATGGCTTTATTGTTCTTACCCCAAAAATGATTCTTATACCTGATCCATAGGACTTTTATACAGCCGGCTCTCCGACTATCATGAAGATTAGCCATTTCGTGACAGAAGTTTATGGAACTCGGGATTTTAATTATAAAATGAAAAACTAAAATAATTATTGCGTGTTACATGTAGCCCTGCTATATAGAGCTCTGCTACATAGTGTAAACCTAGCTTTATCATTTTTCTTTTATAATATTGATTTATATTTTGAAAATATATACAAAATATTTGAATAATCGAAAATAATAACAAAAATAGGAAAATATAAATTTATAAAATACACTAGTGAGTGTTAATATGTTTATAGTTTAATAAAAACAAAACCAGTTTATATTTCGCCATCGAATATCGAGGAAGTTATTTTCATCTGCCAATTAATGAAATTTTTGGAACGTTATTAAGGTATTCACCTTGACAGAGTGGTAAACATGGCTATATGTCAAAGCACTTTAGGGTTAAAAATAAATATTAAAGTATTTCTAGAAATTACTGTTTAAAAATATTTGACACATATTATAATATTAAAGATCAGGTGTTATATTGAATGCCAACGTGAATAACGTACAATAAGAAACAAGGAAGCGTTGAAACTTTGCCAGAATTTTGAAAAATTATCGTAAATTCTAATGTCACTATAATAAAGTTATTCTCGTAACACAGTCATTCGTTTCACGGTTGATAATAACCGCTTCGTGCAGTTTTTACACCGGGTGGAAAAATTTGGACTGTTATAGAGGGTGTTCAGAAACTTTCATGCCAAACGGAAACTACAGAAACTATATATAACTCAATTCACTTCTCTCTAAAGTTTCTACTAAAGGCGGTTATTCACTACATAGTAATCGACTGATGTCACCCAAGTAATGAAAATAAAGTGTATAAACTACGTGAAATTTATTTTCCCTTAGTATTTACAATTCAAAAATATGTAGCAGCCATCAAATTATTCGTAATTTAGTAAAAGTTATAAAATAGATCTATGAATTATTCAGATCTTTTGTATCATTAATAACTTACCCGTTTTCATATATCTGAACCATTTCCAGAAATTCTCTTTTCAGTATATTTGATTTCGTTTCAAAAATCTTTGAATTATTTTAATCGAATGTCTGTTTTCCTGATTTTCCGTAGCAAGTTAATGCAGTTTTATTTCTTTCATCGTATCGATGACCTTTAAATATATTTTCTAAATACTGAGATGTCTGCCGGGTAATTATTTTCTTTAATTTAATAGTATCTTAATTTGGAATCTGATAGTTGGATAGATCTATCAGCCAAATTTATTATCACTGATTTTTTTCGTGTTAAAGGATGAGCTCGAGGATCAAGTTGGGTTTGTATACCAATCGGTTCTGATTGTTAATTTTATATAATATGACATCAAGAAAATTAATTATATTATTTTATTCTAATTCTATTGTAGATTGAATTTTTTTATAATAATAAGTTTGGCTGATAGATCTATCTAACCATCAGATCCTGAATTTAGGTGCTTAGCTATTCAAAAAGCAAAAACTGCATTGAAAAAAAATAATTATCCGGAAAAAATGATAAATAACATAGGTATTCAAGAATATATACTATAAGCAATTAAGAAACAAAAGTTAAACCAAATATCAAAACATAAAACATTTATCCTTACAAAGACTTTCAAAACAATTATCGAATTATTTCCCTACACTAAAATCTAAAACAACCAAAAACGGAAGGAGTAATATTATATATCAAGTACCTTGTAATGATTGTGACGCTGTCTATATAGGCAGACATCTCAGTATTTAGGAAATAGACTAAAAGGTCATGAATACCATGAAAAAAAAATAAAAATGCATCAACAAACCACTAAATATCAAAGAAACATACATTCAATTATAAAAATTCTTGAAACGGCATTAAATACATTGAAAAGAGAATTTTTAGAAATGATTCACATACATAATCATGAATTTCAATTGGTGATTTATTGATTGATATTTTGAGAAAGACTCAAAGTAGTCGAAAAGTTAATATTATATGTTTTTAAACGAAATTTTGATTGATAATTAGTTTTTTTTTAGTCTGGTACTACTTGGCTAAACCGTACTTGCAAGCTGCGTCGTCAGCTTAAGCAATATTTATTAGGAAATTTAAGAGAATGATCCTGAGTCGATATGTTTTTGAAAAAACATACACAATTAACAATATAACAAAACTTATATTTAAGTCAAGCTGAGTTATATAATTTCGGTTTGGTTAATTTATGTAAAAAATATTGACACAACTTTAAATGTTTTGTCTACAGTTCTTTCACTTTGCTGAATTAGCAAAAACACTATTTAATATAATTACAGTGATGTCTATTAACTTCATCATTTAAAATGAAGGTACACTCTCCAGGAAAACAATTTTTGTACAATCGATATTGCTTATTCAATATTCCACAAAATTAATCACTAAATTGGTCGGACACTAATATTATTTTTTTAGGGTGCAATCTATGGTATTTAACAATAGGATTAATACAAGTTGTTGATACAACAGAAGCTCAAGATAATTGTTACAAGATGATAATGCCAGACCACATCGCACGTATACGGTACAAAACATACCAGAAGAATATCCAAATAATGAATTGGCCAGCAAATTCACCATACATGAATCCCATTGAGCATGTGTGGGATTATATTGTTAGAACAATATTCAATCGAGAAAATTCTTTAGGACCTGACTGATACCGTTCAAGAATAGTGGGACATAATGGCTGACCATGTTATCAAAAACTTGATTCGCGGGATGCCGAGACGCGTTGGTTAATTGATTGCAAGAAAACGCAGTCATACAAACTATTAATTGTTTTTTTATTACATTATATCTTTTTTCTCAAAATATTTTGCACGTTTTCCGTTACTTGGGTTACTGTATATTCTTGGTAACGTAAATTTAATTTTTTTTATTATTACACTAAAGTATAAGATTGAGAACATTTTATAGAATTAAAAATATGTTTTTATTAAATAACCAGGGGGGACCAAGACCTTTACAGAATTGAGTATTTTCAACAGAATATTTCTAATTGTTTGACATATTCTACGATGTTACTTGGAGGTAAATTCAGACCTCCATAGTTTTTAGAATATGCTTTATGCTTTGAAAAATGGCAATAATATGACCAAAGTATTGCTATTCGTACTTCTGTAGTCGTATGTAAAAAAGAATCATGATAATTAGTTTCCATTACCAAAAGTTATATTAAGCAGACCTATATTGATATGTTTTACACAATTTACACCTTCAAACTTATTGAAATATTTCAAAATAAATAGTTTTTTAAGGTACTACAAAAATTATAAACCAGCTTGGCAAGAAACATAGGTCCAGGCTGGACAAACATTATCTAAAAAATTAAAGGGCATAAAATAAGTTTTGAATATGAAATGAAACAATTAAAAATTACCATTTTGATTATTCAGCTTTTCTTCATCGATATTTGTTTGAGTTGGGACATTTGATGATAATATTGGAGCCACATCCAAATATAAAGTACGGGACAGCGTTCTATTGCAGGTTCTTCCTGGAATTGTTTTGTTTAAAACTTTTAACTTGTAACTAAAATGTTCAGGTGTCATATTGGTATTAATATGAATGTTTACAACGTTGGCATCTAAAAATATTAATAACAGCTTTATCGTACCTTTAGATGGTCATAGAAAACCAAAAATTCACTTTTTAAAACAACATTATCTTTAGGATAATGAAATAAAGATATGTTTGTCCATTCTATGGAAGAATATCCATTTAGACAGCACATGCGCGGCATTTCATTGCAATAGCAAACTTAAAGCACTGAGTGATTGTTTGGTTTAATCCAAAAAAGAATTTCTGTAGCCCCGGCAAATAAGGACAATCGGTATAATTATGCACAGTTCTGTACGACGTGAGGTGGTGGAAAACCGGTTTATACATTTTTCTCCGAGGCGTCTTCGAGAGATCGTAAAAGAGAAGCATCCTACATTTAAATGAGATAGGTACAACAAGAAGAAGATACTAGAATGACCCTCTTATTAATATTCGGTTTTCTTATGCGTTGGCAAAATAATCTATTCAAAGAATCAGTCGCTAATAATTCTTATATATTAAACGCCTTTAGAAGCCAATTAGAATACAGGGTGTATCTATATTCCACCGACAACGCTCTACCTCAGAGAGATTTCAATAAATGATTCATTTGGATATAGGAATACGAACCCCAACCTAGTGTCTGAGATATAGGGCGTTCAAAATTTTAAATCAAAATAAAAAATTTGCCATAAATCAAGAACGCCTTTAAATTTTTTTTTCAAATATGGTGACCAATAGGCTACTTAATAAAATAATATTTTTAATTTTGTCTGATTACCTGATTACTTTCAGTTAAAAAATAATAACTTTTTATGGAGCTTAAATGAACGGTGTTTGCTTCTAAACAAAACATTTTACCAAATAAATTTAATGGAGCAATTTATACGCGCTTTATAGAAGAAAAGTTGGATGAATTGTTGAAGGATGTACCCTTAAATATTAGACAATATACGTGGTTTTAACACCCCGTAAGAATTCGTATTCCTTTATCAAAATGAATCATTTATTTAAATTTCTCAATGGTAGAGCGTTGTCGGTCGAATATAAAAATATCCTGTGTATTAAACGCCTTTAGAAGCCAATTAGAATACATCACTAGCGAGTGATAACGAATAGAAAACGGAGGTTATTTCTAATATTTAATTCATAATTATTTCACTCCAAAATATCTGCAGAATCCACATTTTAAAGCATAAATTTTGTATGGGGGTTCGTTCCCCTTCAATTGAAATATATAAATCTTAGTTTCTGAGTTCCTGTAGTTTTCATTGGAGCACTGTGTATGGTACATTATACATATCAGACGCGTACAAATATAAAAATGAAATTTTTCTTATCAGGGACAGAAACATAACATGCAAACTGAATTAACTAATGCAACAAACAATTTCTAAATTCGTTTTGAAATTACTTCCAAATGGATTTGTTTGCCAAATGTTTTGAAATACAAATTTAATATTTGACTGGTGAATATGGATGTTCCTTTAGAAAGGTTCATAAGTTTTGATATTTAGATTATGACGAAAAGCTTTCTATTTACTGTCTAACTTCCATTTCAAGCTTCATACTTCATACAACCTACATAGCAATAAAGAAAACGAATATTGATAGAAAGAAGTAAAAAATTATGAAGATAAAAGTTTTGAACTTTGGTTATACGAGTATACATGATAAAATAAATACAGGGTGATTGATTAGTGTGATAAAGTTCAGTAACTCCTTTGTCCTTTGAAATATTAATTTTAAAATGTGAGGGATTATAGTCATTATTAGTTTTCACATTTTAAAATGATTTACAGAATGCTTCGGCTTATAAAAGTTACATTTTTTAAATGGAACAATCTATATATTATTGCTAACTTGGAATATGGGGTATTTAAAAAGTGATAACTAATTTTCCATAAAAATCATAACAGTTCAATACGATGTAAGAGAAAATCAAGACTGTTGCGACCAAAGCATTCGAATAGTAGTAAAAATTAGGGAAAATTATTTATATAATTTTCATCGAATCTGATACAGGGTGAATCAAAATATTGATACATTCTTTTCTCGTTGTTTTTTTCAAATGAACTGTGTATCGACAAGTGCTACCAACATACTTCTTTTTTTATCATTTTAATTTTTCTGTGCAAAATAATTATTATGTACCGATATCTAATCATTCAACAATTAATTGTGAGTTGGTTACGATTTATTTATCAGAAATTAGATATTTCACTAGAGATGAAATGATGAAAACTGCAATAATTCTTTTTCTGAAAGGCGGCAACCTATAAAACATTTGGGGGCGTTCAATCGTAGGGGTTTAGTTAATTATCGAACATATGAACGATTAAAAACTTCTGTGACAGAAGAAAATTAATTTAATGAAGAACTGAACTACTACAATGTGGAAAGAATCCGTGACAGAAACATAATGCATCCTTTTCACATTTACTTGCATCAGGAATTAACTAGCATCTTGTAAGTGGGCGTTTAGAAATGTTAATCGATAGAAAGACATTTTCGACTATGTTCTATTTGGAGATGAAGTCACGTTTAATAAAAACAGTTGTATTAACAGGTGAAACTTTCGTGTACGTATACGTTTCCTTCCTGTAAATGTTAAAATTTAAACTTTGTGACTACTACTATTTGTTATCATGTTGTCCATAACGATTACTGATTGTGGTGGAATTTTAAGTAAAAAAATAAGCTGTTCATTAAACCACTTTTCAAATAATTCTGCTGTCATATCTTTATGATAATCAGCTGCACAGTTTTCAATTTTTATAGCAGATAATAATAAAGCATTAGGCACGAAGCCGTCTTTGCTTTCAGGGTGTACTATTATAATGCGTTTCCCTTTAGAACATGGCGCATTCAAACAGCAATTTTTACTGTTATCAAACAACCGAAATTTACTACATCGTGACTGTCAAACCTCGATAGTCTTTTATCTGACGCAAATAATCTCGAACTCAGTTTTTTGTGTTTAAAAATCTTAAGTAGCTTTCGTCTTTTTTTTTAACAAGGGTTGGCGACTGAAATAATTGTTTTTGTGTTCAGTACACTCAGTACACTTTAAGTCAATAGGGGGTGGGGGATGATTTTTAGATAATTACTGTAAATTACCCTGTATGAACGTTTTCTAATTCAAGTTCAAATACTGTATGGGCAAAACGCCACCCGCACGTAAGTTGTCAATATAAAATTTAACGTACCAAAGCTGTTGATAAAAAACCTTGAAATTCTTATACAACCTAAGTTTGTATTATAATCGTGGGCGAACCTCAATTTACTTATTTATTATATTCAAAACAATCTTATTATGATTTAATACGTTCGGAATGGTTCTTAAAGTACCTAATTTATCTTGGTTGTAAAAATAGTGAGGAAAAAATAGAATATGAAACTATTAACAATAAATTGTCCAGAAGAAAAATACGAGTTTGATAAACAACTACATAAATAATAAACAGCCGTAGAAATGAGTGTTTATAGTAGTAGTCTTAAAATAACGAAAATTTCAACAATTCCAACGTTTGTCATTAATATAGCACCACAGCGTTGCTTTATTGAAAGAGGACGGTTACAGAAGTACCTGGCCCAATAAAGAATATACAAACATTTTGAATAAAACTATATTTTTAACGTTAACTTTATCTCCTTTTAGCTCCATACACTTTTTCCAATGATGTTCAATAAGTTCGATACCCTTTTTATAATAAGAATCGTCAAGCTCCTCCAAATAGCTCTTAACTGATGACATAATTTTTTTATTGTTGGAAAATATTTGACCACCCAGCCAATTTTTAAAGTCTGTGAACAAAGGTAGCAATGAGGTAGCAATTCAAACTTTAATTCATTAATTTTGGCTATTCCAATAGAGGATGTGTGAGCTGGTGAATTGTCTTGATGAAACAACACTTTCTTCTTAGCCAAATGGGGCCGTTTTTGCTTGATTTCTTCGGTCAAACGTTGCAATGAGTTTGCATAATAGTCGCCGTTGATAGTTTTACTCTTTTTTTAGATATTCAATAAAAAATTATCCTACGCGCACCAAAAATAACCGACGCCATGACTATGCCTTCAGAAGGAACGGTTTTTGCCTTTATCGGAGTCGGTACTTCCTTTTCAGTCTCTTGTTTTGATTGTTCTTTTGTTTTGAGTGTGAAAATATGGACCCACGTTTCATCCATGAATATGAAGCGACGCAAAAATTTGGTTTTATTTCTGTATAACATCGATGGAAACATCTTCACGACGATGTTTTTTCCATTGTAAGCAAATGCGGCACCCATCTTACGCACAGCCTTCTCATGTCCAAATTTTCAGTTAATATGCGACGTACCGCACTTTTTAAAAAACCTAATATATCTGTTAGCTCGCCCACTTTCAGTCGACGATCATCCATTACCGCTTTGAAGAGTTTCTTCAACATTCCTGGAGTCTTCACCTCATTTGGTCGACCACTGCGATAGGAGCAGTCTCAACAAGAGTAGAATCTGGTTCAGCTTTTATATTGGTTGTGCTGAAGCCAAATAAAACTATTGTATCACATGACGATGTCCAATTTTTTCCATGTTTACAAATTCATTATTGATGGCTACAAAACAATACTAAACAACGTAGCGTCTTCCAACCTGAAACATCTGCTGTCTAGATTCTGTAGTTTGCTTTGACATTTGGTATATTAAAGCAAAAGCCTCGTTATTCCAATGACAAAAGGCTTACATTCGCTGTTTCCATCGTGAGGCAATGTTCTCGTTCAGAAGGTTTAATTATTTAGGTTCGACAAAAGATTAAGTATTACGAGTAAATATGGTGAAATCATTGGGTTCACCATAATATTTTGTGTAAAATAATAATTCGTATCAGCCAAAGCCAGAAAAACCTTATTTTCTAGGCAGTTATGCAGGAAAGACAGATTCTATTTTGAAAGCGACTAATTCAAGGGCTTCTTCAAGCAATGAGAAAATACTTGCCTAGCATTTTATCGAGTGTTTTTGACTCTATCAACGGTGGTTCACGTTCAAGTTCTCAACCGAAATATGAATACAATAAAGTTTTTATACCTAGAATATAAAGGAAATTTTATTCTGTAGCACAGGAATAGGAATAGGAACTTTTACTGTCATCAAATATGTTGGCAATAAATTTTCGCTTCAGTAAGCATAAATGGAAAACAAAAGTATGTATGTACCTAATAACGATTCGTTGACTTTTCCATGGGCAATGTTTATTTCTTATCAATTGACGTCGAGAATATTATTTCAAAGTCAAGGAAAAGACAGGGATTCATCGTATAAAAAAGATTTTTGAAGGAAATCTTATGTAGTTCAGCTTTTATTTATACTTATAAAGAGTTATTTAATTTATTCAAAGTGATTCGAAGTCAGCAATTTGCAGTTTCACGATAGTAATATAATAGAGCGCCCCGTCTGGAAACTGCCTTGAAAATGCACTTTCGTGCACATTAAATGGTTAGATGTAATTTAATTTAACGTAAAGTAAATAGAAGAGTTGTATGGTGTGTTGAAAGGCTATATTAAAACCTGATGAAAATCGACGATCAAGTCTGTTCTGTATCTCATAAGTCGATACAGAAGTTTTGTGAACAGGCCAATATCAATATGAATAAAAAAAGTACATGAGAGCCTGAGTAAAATAAGGATTAAAATATTTAGGTAGATTGAGTAAGCATGTAATAAAAGTAGTCGTAAGAAAATAAACCATGTCTGCTTAAAAGTTGTCTTACGTCGGAATGAAAAGTAAGTTTATGGAATAGAAATATCAAACCATGATAATTAAGTTCCCAACGAGAGTTTTCAGAAAGTTTAGAAAAATCTCTCGTGGTAACCATTGCTTCTACACTACTTTTTTTTCTGACTTGTGACATGAATTTAAAAATAACATGGTTTATTTTTTATCACTACCTCACTTTTTACTCGACCTGCTTGTGTCTTTTCTTTCCATAGTTCAATTCCCTTCTTTTTGATATTTTGATCTGGGGGTTTCATCGAGATCCCACGGAAGTGTTTACAAAGCTACTTCTTCGCCTACTATCTACTGACGCCCTAGTCATCATATTCTCTTTTATTTTATCATATCATATCTTCTCCTTCATTTCCTCGTTTATTTCAACACTCATACGTTGTCTGTGCTCATTTTAATCTTTCTTTTTCAAGTACATCCACAATCAAGATTTATATACAAACAAGTCTTGTTTAATACAGATGATTGTTCTGAACATCAGCAAAATCAAGTGGAAAAAACAAATTAGATAATTGCGGCATTAATTTTTGTTCTAAGAATTTCGAATATCAAATATAGTCCTTCATTAAAAGTTTTATCTAGAATATTGATCCAAAAACTTGTGTTTCTGCAATCATTGTAATCGAATGTTTTCTACTAAAATGTGTCACGTCTCTTTGTATCCACATGTGGATGCAACAGCATTACTAGATACAAGATTTTTGTTTGTAATTCATAATTTTTGCCACGATTTCACACAAAAGCCATTTTGAAAAATTGTTTAATTAGTAGATAATCTAATACCTGATCGAAAGAAATTTATTTCTAGATTTTTTGAAAAAAAGGAAAAAACCAACAGTTGATAAAAAATAGTGTCAATGAAATCTACCCAGTGATTTTTGAGTTACAGTGGTCACTAGTTCAAAAAATATAGTTTTGAACTTTTGATTTATCTACAGTAATACGAATTATTCAATTACCAACACTGAGTCATCTATTCCTGAATCAGATAATAGTTCTTGAGCTGTTATGGATGCTTCCACAATACCTATTTTTTGTTGTCCAAGCCTATCTAATAGGTTGGGTTGCCAAATAGGATAGTTTTATAAAAGTGGAAACTTGCTGGACTGAGTAAGTAGTTTTAAAAGGAGATTATGAAGAAAAACTGAGATTTTTTCGCAGAAAAATAACTTTTCCTTGAAATAAGTCACACTCAATAATTCTAGTCTTTTTCTGTTTTTGTCATTCGTATGAAATGTGTCTTGTTCAATCTTTCATTGCCATCTGTTCCTCCATTATTAATTGGCGTTTTTTAAAATTTATTAAGTGAATTTTCTCAGTATTGATGATCACTATAATAATCTAATTTAATTCAAATATGTCGATAAAGAATTTGAATCTATTGAGAATTTATTATTGAAACAACCTGTACCAAGAGCAAAATCATATTGTGTAACTTTTTCTTTTAAGCTTGAAAAATAAAAATATTGCAACGCCGCTGGCATACTTTATACACATACACACACTACAAACGATTATGTATAACTGTACAGGTCCTTGACATTTCCTCATAGCAAAAAATATATTATACTCGACAATAACAATTATTCATAGCAAGGTTTTTAGTTCAGTATACGAAATTAAAGCTGGCCACTCACGATACTGCGGCGTCGTTCGACAGAATCGAACGTCAAGAATCTTCACTTTCAGTAATGTTAGATAAAAATGCTTTAATTAATTTAGTTTATTTCGGAAAGGTATAGAGTAATAAAATGGGAAATTCCGTCCAGTTCAATTTCGGTGCCGGCCATAGGTGTAGGTTTTGAAATAGTATTGTTTGTAATATTAAAATTTCAAGTAATTGCTTAAGAGCATTAGGAAATGTATGTTTTCTGGGCTGTCAATATCGTGTCAATATCGAAATATTGTGTAGGGCTTACTTAGATAGTAGATTATACGTTACGTTTTGCGTTTAACAGGTACCGTTTAACCTTCTATTTTTTCAGTGTTTGTGAATGGATAACAATAGGCTGAACCCATATCAC
The DNA here is from genome assembly GCF_026250575.1 of Diorhabda carinulata. NCBI lineage: Eukaryota > Metazoa > Arthropoda > Insecta > Coleoptera > Chrysomelidae > Diorhabda > Diorhabda carinulata. The sequence continues at coordinate 25,395,458 of NC_079464.1, read as the reverse complement.
CCCAGCCCAGGTGATACTACCTGCACTTGAAAAAAAGAAAAAAATTTACAATGAAATCAATGCCAAACTATAAAAGTGGTTTAAATATTCTTTGGGTCATTTTGTGGTCCATTTGCATACCTAATGAGGTTTTATTACTCTATATCTTTCTGAAATAAACTATAGCGTCTCTCACTCTATGCTTAAGCAAAAATAAAACTAAAATTAATAGAAACCGCAGATTTTGGTGCAAAGATTGGCTCAAGAAAAGGTGTTCACTGAATCACGTTAATTGGACGAACTGCAGCTGCATCCAGATGAGATAGGTAACTCCTTTGATTGAAAAAAAAAAGACACAAATATGCGCCAATCAATATTACCATATGAGCGGCTTTCGGCAAGTTTGAAGTAAAATTTGTGAAAATACAATAATAGATTTTATGAATGAAAGCGATGTTCACATAAATATGTTTGGTTTAAATATTTTAGATTTCTGGCCACCGGAAGGAGCTATGAAGACTTAAAGTTTACCAGTATCATCTCCGCTCAATCATTGGGCAGAATAATACCCAAAACAGTAGTTAAATAAATAAATAAAAAACAGAAAAAGACTTCCTGCACTGTTTTGAACAATGGAAGATTCGGATGAAGCGGTCTGAGGATAGAAGAGGGTAATAATAAATGAATATACATAATATCAAAATATTTTATATAACCAGCCTCGTTATTTAATAGCAACACCTCGTATTCAATAGCACCCTTACTCATGTTCATCCGTCTACGTATCTCATTTTTCGTTATACTGGCAAGTCTCATCAACTTCTACGCAAATATTCATTTCCACTGCTGAGATTTTGAACAAAATTTTTAACCATTGTGGTGTATACTCTCTGTTTTATCTTTTTTGTAATTTGTGTATTCAATAGTATAGCCAAAGGGTTTAGTTGTTTCATGCACCTTCGTGTCTGTCCCAATCTATTTTTGTTTTCTCGTTTTGTTGTTGCTCTCTTCTTGATGATAAATCCTAGAGATTTTAATTCATCAATCTCTTTATTATCCAAGTTTTCTTTTACTTTTAAGATATTTACTCTCGAAATATCAATCGTAATATTTTCTGTTTAATGATTTCATAATAGCATGTTCAAATATTAAAGGTCAATTTGTCCAATTTCAAACATCAATCACTTTATTACTTCAAATGGTACATCTTTTATATTTTGGAATAGAACAACGATCATATTGATGATTTAAGAGATCTTCAATCACTGCTGTAATGACCTTATCAGGTAATTACGCAGCCTGGTAGGGTATAGATCAGGATAACCTGACAAGGACTTGATGTGGAAGTAACACAGATCAGTAATGAGGTCCTGATCAGATTTACCTTATATTGTCTTGATCAGAATTGCCTCATAAGATCCTTTTCAGGATTGCCTCATCAGATCCTTATGAGGATTACCTTTTAAGGTTGTGGTCAGGATTACAGTCCTCATCAGGATGACGTTGAACTGATCTAATGACGATTAGCTAACATATTTTCCTTCTGGTTCATATGGGAGTAAGAGGTTCACACAAGCAAAAATTATTTTAAAGAATACTCTATCAATCATAGAAACTTATATCTACTAATAATGTGTCTATTAGAACTTCTGTAGTCTTTTATCTGAAGCAAAAAATCTTGTTGCTATCGAACTATCCTTGACAATTCGGTTATTGCCATCCGTTTATTCAGTTTTTGGTGTTTAAAACCACATGTTGACAAAACTTGACGCAATGCTTCTAAACTGGTATAATTGTATTCTGGATAATCTGCTACCTTTTGATGTTTTACTTCTAAAGTTGCAACCCTATTCTCCATATATAAGCTATAAATTGTCCTACGTACAAAATCTTGAGTAGCTGTATCAACTAATTTAAATTTTTCTTTACAATGTTTTTCGATTCAGTGAACGATCCACAGCAACCCCCTTCGTGACCACTCATTAAATCGAAAATTTATTTACTTTAGTTCATTCAGCAATTTTCATTCTGATCGGATTATCAGATTGCTGTCTTCATTCTCACTACGCTATGCAATTTCATTGTCCTCATTCGCCCGTGGTGTAAAAAACGCCATTTTTCTATTTATTTAAAGAAATTTATCATTTAAATAAATCTCACCAAGAAATTGTGTACATACGTCTTCAGCCAATAGAAACGCATTTATGTTTACGTTTCGATGTTTTCATTGGTAAATAGTGAAGATGATAAGTCCACGTAGACTGACGGTTTGTTAAATGTCTACTGAATTTTATACAGGGTGTAAATATTATTTTTCATTTCCTAATTTGGAATGAGTGGCGTGCGTATTCATGTAATATTGATTGTTCTTCGTAAAACTGTCTTCTGCAATTGATATTAGAGGAACTATAATTTGTCTGCTTTGATGTCGATTGTATAGTTGTCGTTTTACAGTCTGTTTGAAACGGTATTGATCAACTGGACCATCTGATTGTGGAATATCCACAATTTCTCGCTCTTCCATTTGCTCAATATGGTTGTACTGGTAGCGTTTATTTCTCATCACCCATGAAGTAGTTTTGCAGAAATTTTGAATCGGCATTAAAGAACCAATTTGATGATACCTAATTTTCTATAAAGGTAGATTTCAAAAATTTGATTCAAATTCAAAGAATCGGATGTTTCATTTGTTTATATACATATCCTGTTTGGTTCAAAAATTTTAGATGGTAGCCGTAATTGATATATAGTTATGACAAAAAAATTTGTATCTCATTGTTTAGTCATTATAAATCGAAATCTTTATATTGGTCTTAAAAATTACGAAGAAACATATAGCGAAATTGGGAAGGAAATCAATACGAAAAAAACACAAATTCAATAGTTTAATTCTAGTACCATTGCACGTAACGGATTACCAAAGTCGTCGGGACCTTTCATCGTTTTCTGATCGTCAGAGGAATGTCCACATTTGCGAAATTATAGGGTTATACCTTTTTGTTTCTTTTAACAAACACGCTAACATAGACGCCCGGTGAATATGACCGGTTTTTATACCGTGATTAGAATTTTAAAAAAACTTTTTTTACTAAACAACTTCCAAGTCACGCAATTATTAATTTTGGTATTTATATCAGACATTTTTCACATGCGGAGGGCCGTTGCCGCACTTTTACTTCTATAGCTACAAATTAGTGTAGACCAAAAAAATCTAAATCCTCCGAGTAACGATATGTCTGTGAGGAAAAACATTGCACTTCACCAACCCTTGAAACTATAAATAAAATCCGGAAAAAAACTTGTTGCTGTAAGCTTGAAAGTCGATTTGGTTCATTTGATGAGAAGTTAAAAAAATTGACTAAATAAGTACAGGGATCTGACAGGTTAACCGAAAAATTGGTATTATGTAAATTAAAATTAACTTTATTCTGAAAAATTCATATTTATATGTTTGTCTGAGTAATTTATATAGTGAGCTTAGGAGTGCGAATGAGACAGGTAAATACTCCAGGAGCAATACTCCAAATATGAACGAATTTGAGCCTTGTAAAGAGTTAGAAGTTGTTGTTGAGTGATAAGCTTTTTGGTCTTAAAGAGTTCTGCAAGTTTCAGTGGTAATTTGTGGTAATGGTTATATTTTATGTCCAGACTGGACCAAATCCTGAGCCGCAGTGTTCGCTTTCTTTGTAAAAACAGCAGCCTGGTTGTTTGTTGCATTGAACTTACTCAAATAGCTTCTTCTCTTTACTCTATTAGTTCTATCCATGCAATATGGTGTTATACAATTTGGTTGGACCGTCTTGGGTTCTTGAAACATTACCTTACACTTGGTCTATTTGATTTTTTTTGCATGATATTCAACTCCATTGTAAAATAGTTGAGCTTCATGTTGTTTTCTTCAACATAATTCGAATAATATTTGTTTAAAATTTTCCATTTGTGTCACCTTCACGTTACCATGATCTCATCGCACATTTTTGTGCACTTTACATAAAACCATCGTTCAAAAGATATAAAAGCAAAGAAAATTTTGTTTTTCCATACTGCAAGTAGGGTGGTACTTATTATTTATTATTATACTTAATATTTATTTCGGGTTAAAAGTGCAAATTATCATGTTTTTTGTATACTCTCCATGGGACCGCCACGGTTTTAGTAGTAAACTTCTTATTTCAAATAAATTTTTCCTTAGATCCACACCCCTTATAAAGTGTAACAGCACAAAAACATTTTTTGATGGGGCTCAACGTGTTAAACACGTTATGCGATAGTGATTGTACCACCCAGTACCAAATCTAAACCTACTGAAGCATATAACAGTAGAAGCTCGAATTCTAAAGAGTAACATCTTAGTATCAAAATGGATTATGTAAAGTGATGCATGATGATTAGATACTTGTGTTTGAAATGGATGATCCCCATGCAAATGTACCGTAACATATGACATAGTGTAAAGGGGATGTCGTGAGTTGTAATGTGGTAGACAGTAGTACTGTTGCAGAAAAAGGGAACATAACTATTATACGAATAATTAAAGATAGTGGCTTCTCATCTGCTACATAATATACTGAATACCCAACTGAACATAATAAATTGTCTGCTACGAATGTTAACAGATGCGTACACTCAAATGACAGTTTCAGTCGTTTTTAACAAGAGAAAAACTTTTTCTTGCATGAATCATGGATAATTACTATGATGTAGACACACAGAAATGGTGAGTAAGGAGAATTTAAGACGTGATCTTCAGCAGGGAAACTGACAAAATTACGTGAGGCGATAAAAATGCAGGGGAAGTTGAGCAAAGGTATTCTCTTGCATCAGGTTAACGCATCTGGACGCAATTAGTTGAGCATTCGCCATTTTCTCCATATTTGCATCCAGCGATTATATAATATTTGTTAACAAAGCTCAAAGAACTTGCATGAGAAGCAATTTTCTTCGGAGAATTAAGTCATTTTTGCGATAAATCTGTGGATTACGGTAGTTGACAATATTTCTTCACAGACGCATTAGAAATGATAAATCATCGATAAGATGGATGGTTTTAACTATGTCGAAATATAAAAATGACACATTCGCCATTTTTTTGAGAATCATGAGAGGAACAAAAAGATCAGCCCTCGTACTCAAAAAATTGTTTTCTTCTTCTTCTTGATGTTTCTCATTTCAATAAACTGATTAAATATAACACAACTTGGAGGGAATTGGTTTTATATAGTAGCAACTTTTAATTTTTGAAAAAGTACGATACTAATCTTTGTAAAAATTAGGGTTAATACAGTTAATTAAATCAAAAATTTAAGTTATTTCTCAGTATTTGCAAACCGTTTATTTGAACAAGAATCCCTTACAGTTAAACAACGCGCGCGTTAGTCGCATATTCTGAACAGATTCGACATTTTCAAGGAGAATGGAGACGCAGTTGGGAAACTTATCGATTCATGTCAAGGAGAAATGCAGTATAGAGACAGTATAAAAAGGAAGCGGTGGAGACCCGGAAGATTACTACGAGATTTCGTCGCATTGTAAAATGACGAAAATGCAATAAATTTCTAGTTCTTAAAATTTTTTCTAACAACATTATAATTCTAATCTTGTTTCCATTTTGACTGAAAGAAATAGAAATAGGGAATCAACAAAAATATCTTATTTTTGTCGATGAAAATAGAAATTAACATTTTAGGTAGACTGAAAAATCTGTAAATTGAAAGAAATTCGATATTTCAAATTCTAATTTTTTCAGTTTGAATAATATTCGGGCCTGTCATTATGTATACAGAGTATTCCAATTTAGGAATATGACGTTATCATTGATGGATATTTACTTTCTTTCTACCAAAATATGAACTTGCTGAATACGCTGTTTACACTACCACTACACCAACACTCACTATTACACTATCTGACTCGCGTTTCAATAACCTAACCTAATCTAAACTTCAGTCTCTGAAGATGATAACTTTGTTATCGAAACGTGCGCCAAACAGTGTAATTGTGAGTGTTCGTGTAAACAGTGTATTCAGTATGAATATCGCCAATGATTCCAGAAATTCCAACTTAGTAAAATATGAACTTATTGCAACACGCGGTGGAAAGTGAGATTTTGAGACTTGTTGATATATTTCTTATTGACTTGCATTTGCTTCCTATGAACCCGATATTATTGATATTAAAATTTGATATTTCTAATCGAATCACCTGGTTAATTCCTTTGCTCTAAATATTGGAGAGGAATCATCCGGGCGTCGCTGATTCTTTCACTGAGTCAAATACTCCTTGTGTTAATAACAACTTTATAGTTGCAGACAATGTGCATTGTAGTTTGTGTGTGTGTGTGTGTAGTGTGAGGTTTGTCTCACGTACAAAGCTCTCTGCAAAGATTTTATTGGAATCATGCCGTTTTATTCTTTCCTTCTACAACAGCTCAAGGTGTTCCTCAATCCGCATGTAAGAAATTGACATTTCCTATTCGGATCATGTCAGTGGTTTAGTAATTCCAAGACCGGTCAGGTCATTGTGAATATTCCTCTATGAAAAGATGTTCAAAAACTCATATTTTCAGATCTCAGGTCCCCTTCTATCTATCTCAAAAGTCTCATGATTACTTTGCAAATGTTACGGTTCTAAATATATAAAAATATACTTAAAAATAGTATCAAATATCTAAACTATTCCCACAACAACTCAATCGAGTTAAGGTCGGGCGACTTGGACGACCAAATCATTAATTTCACTACATTCTTCCTTTCCAATTTTTCAATTACCCTTGGTACTGCTTCGAGGATTGCTTGAGATCGTTTTTCATGCTGGAAAACGTACATTTTCCGTTAATATTTTTCATAGCCTTCATTCTTCAAAAACCACTCAATTTTTACCAGGTCGCTTTTTCTCCTAAACATCCCCAATCCATCTCCGAGCATTGGCCGTGTTTTACAGCCGAGGTTACACATGGATCTAGCATCCGTTATTTCTTTGACCTTCGTACACTTTTCTCTTATACCCAGAAACCCGACAAATTGACTCATCACTCCATAAAATTCTCTCCCACTCTTCATGCGTCCAATTTTTATGTTATTTAACCTTCTGCAACCTCTTAATTTTATTTTGACGTCTCATAAAAGTAGAAGTACTCAAAGGCAGATCCGAGATTCATTGATCTGAACTCATATCTCTGGGCCCGTGCGTAGTTTGTCATGTTTACTAATCAATATAATACTTTTATATTCAGTGGATGTGATTTTTCGGGGCCACTCTCAACGTTTTTCTATTGCCAAAGCCCTGATTTTTTTACGTTGTTGTCCACGGTACGTCGAAGTACGTTTCAGTTACTTTTGCTCAGACTACGGAGACCTCCGATTAATGCACGAATTTCAACTGATCGTTTCTTTTTCTACCCATTTTAAAACTCACAAGACTAAATTTGCGAGAACAAAAACAATTCCTATATTCGTGGTTTTAATCATAAAAAACTGAATAAACGGATGGCAATAACCGAATCGTCAAGGATCGTTCGATGGCGACAAGATTATTTGGGTCGAATAAAAGACTACCGAAGTTCTAATAAACGTATGGGGTACAAAAAGGTATCAGTTCACGTATGGTACCGTGTTTAATCCAAACTCCCTTACAGGCAGGTACATTTTACTCGTCTATTCACATTTTATAATTTAATATTCAGTTAGTTGATGAGATATAATAATGATTTTTTTCTAAGTTCTAAGTAGGACTACAATTAAGTGCATCTGTCTAAATAACGGCGTATACTGCTTTCCAATTTATAATGATTCGATTGCCTTTTAAAGCATAAGATATACATATTTATAACAATAATACATTTACAAAATGAGGTATCTACGCCTATGGTAGATCAAACAAAATTTTCGGCAAGGGTTTGGATATTGGAACAACTATAATTATTTTAACTCATCGCATTCGCTTGACAATATGAAAGAGAAATTGTTTAAAGTGTATTATTTCCAAATTTAATGAATAGATTATGGCTTGGGCAGAAACTTTTGAAGGTAGTGTACATAAACAATCACAACTAACTGAGTGAAACATGTTTTTCTTTATACGGGCATGTTAATGTCCTTTAAATAGATAAAAATCGTATCTATCCAGAGTTCCTCCCTATCTAACGAGTTTTTCTAAGTATCCAAGTTAGTCAATTTTTCCTTTAGCTTCACTGGGCAGTAGATCAAATGTTTTTATTGTAACATACAAATATTCTTACAATTTCTTGTAAAAGTTACGTAATTGTTTGTTAAACACGCCTTAATTTGACCTTGATTTATGTCATGAACCCCAAGATGATATTTACAATGCAGACGTGGCTAAAATAGATTGACTTCAGGTTTCAATGATAAAAAAATGAAAATACACCGGCACACCATTTAGGGATTTACAAATCATAAACAATTCCTGCTCCGAATCCAAATTAATTCAAATTACTCAAAAAGGTTGATTTTTGTGTTGCAGCGTTTCTTCTCTAAACATTTCTTTCTATGTTACAGTTGAAATCCCTTTATCGTTAGAACTCTTTTTTTTTTAATTAAAACAACTTTCTACCGAATACCTAGTTGAAATTAAAATTTACTGCCGATTGTTCTGATTCCGAGTTAGTTACAATTAGCAATAAGGAAGCTTATTTGGGATTAAAAGCAAGATATACTCAATATGAATATCAATTAGAAAGATCTAGGACACATAATGAAGTTCCTAGTGAAAATAATGATGAAAACATTTGTTAACATATAATAAAAAAATCAAACAGCATTAAAATTAGAAAACGATCTCTACTTATTATGACAAAACAAAGTTGAGTTAAAAAAAGGAACCATTTTCCTCATAGACACATATAGAGACGTACGAGGATGGTCCCAGAAGTACCTGGCCTGACCTAGAGATGTAGTTGTTTGAAAAATCCCACTGTACACAATCTACACAGCATATGTTTCCAATTTGAAGAGGCCTCGTTGTTTGGCAGCCATCAATAGTGAACGTTTTAAGTGAATTTGTAATCATGAAAAATAAAAAATGATCATCGTTATGTGATAGTAAAATATTGGGTAGTAGAGTTCAAACGAGGTCGTACGACCTACTAAAATCAGCATCGCAGTGGTCGATCAATTGAGGTGACGTCTCCAGAAATGTTGAAAAAAATCCACAAAGCGGTACTGGATGCTCGTTGACTAAAACTGCGCGAGCTAGAGGCATAGTAGGCATTTCGAAAATTGTGGTATATCGCATAATAACCAAAAATTTGGATACGAGAAGGCTGAGCGCATTTGCTCACAACGGAACAAAAACAGCTTCGTGAAGATGTTTCCATCGAGTGTTTAATAATGTTCCACAGAAATAAAACTGTCGTTTCATAACCATGGATGAAAGGTGGGTCCATTACTTCACACCCGAAGGGTCTCGAGGTCTCGAAACAAGCAAACCCGATTTACCTGTTTGAAGCTTCGCATATCGGAAACTGTAGAGTGCACAAGGATAATGATCCACATCTCAATGTCTACTGTATCCCACCATCATACTTGCTTGCTGTTGTCGATGACCAGTTATAGCTCGCCTTTTAGTTCCAGAGACCTCCTAAACTTTAGTATCTGCGCCGGCCTGAACGAGATCACAAATTTCCTACCCAAACCATTTTCTCCGTTAACTGGTAGAGGTAAGATATTTTGTAACGAGGTCATCCAAATTTCATCCTTTCCAAACAAAATCTGTACTCGACAAATTCTTCTAGACATAGATTTATCAGGTCCCTCCTGACGCGGAAAGATTTCCTATAATGAAGACAGTAACAAGAAGTTGATTATTTTTGCTGATATCCAGTTATTTCTTTAATCTCACAACATTTAAGTTCTCAAAGAACTGTTTGAAGTGATCCAATACTGGAAGAATATGGCAGAGTAATTCTATTCCATATTCTTCTGGGGCTTTTTCATATGAAAGAAAGGCACCGGTCCAGTCGGGATTTTGCGTTCATTTGTTAGCAACTATATTGTTCTTACCGTTACCTAAATTCTCGAATGACCAGGAACACAAACCCAAAAAACCTCATTATACTCGCCTAAGGAATCAAGTTTTCTGCAGCACTTTCTGATAAGGTTTGAATCAATGTCCTGGGAACTCAAAGCTTTGATAGCAATCTGATTATCGTGATGGTACACCTATGAATGGCAAGTATTTCATACTGAAAGGCGCCTAGCAGTAGTATCTTTTGCTAGCTGCAAATTATATAAACCAAACAACATTGAACACAAATATCACGAATATCAAAAGTGGACTTTTGAATCATGATTATGATGGAACAGTATTTTTATGGCAATGCAACATTGAAGTGAATGTTTCCTTGTTATTTTTTTATACCGAATACAGTGCGTAGCGTTATTTAGTGATTCCTTCCACATAATTAATATACCAAACAATTCGTTGTATATGCACCCAAGTAATAAATATATTGCACCGTTTTCACATACTACTTAGGATTCTCATTTTTGATTTTATAATTTCACCATAACTTATTCGACCTTAAATTGTCTCGAGGACATTTTCAAAACAACTATAATCTTTAGCAATTATAATTTATAATATAGTTGAACCTGGGTTAGCGAGAGTTCAAGGGATCTGAATAGTATTCTCGCTAAAAAAGATTTCTCGCTTTTAACGGTTTGAATATGTTTATTTTTTATCACTTTTTTGTTAATAAATCGTCCTGATTATATGTCTAGAGAGTGAAAAGTTGAAGAAATTTTTTGTTATATGAAATGTTTATTCCAGTAAATTAAATTAAGCATTTTGAAAAAACAACGCTGTAGATGTCTTATGTATTAATTCAAATCAAAACAAATTTGGCTTGATCTAATTGTAAAAACGGACTCTCTTTGAAATAGGTTTCCAAACTGAGAGAGGTCTACTCTGGAAAAACTCCTCTTTTTAAAAAAAATTCCAAAACTGTCAATCGTAGAGGTCTACTTATGCGGAATGACTCTTCAAAAAAAGTTACTGCAATGAAACAAGAGGTCTTCTTTTGAAAAATGATTCTATTTATAGAGGTTTCTGCACTATCAATCATAGAGCTCTTTTAAAAATCTCTTAAACTGTCATTTCTAGAAGTCTATGCAAAAGATATTCCTACACTATTATCCATAGAGATCTGTCAGTGAAAAAGCACTCTATTTGAAAAATGTTTGTACGCTAACAGCTATTTGTGAGTAATGAAAGTACTTGAGAGAATTATCTAAACCATTAGATGTTTACTTATCTCTTTAAAAGAGGTTGCCAAGCTGTAAGACTTCTTTCAAAGTTCCTCTCGCAGAGAGGTCTACTTGTCAAAAATTGTTAGTTTCGTTTTTTGGTTCAAATAATATTAATTAAATTTGGTGACTAACCTAACTACTATTCGATATATTTGGATTGAAAATTTATAATTTGTTATTTTGATGTTTATTTTATTGACTTGGCGATGCTGCCAAGGTTAATTTTTGTGAAATCAATTAGTTTTACTCATATAAATTTCGAATTCTAATAGTTTTTATTTCAATACGATTTTATAAATATAAATTATTCGTAGAATATGAAATTTTATTGAATATGTATGAAGATTTATTCTATTAACGGTATATTTCGCATTAGGAACAAAATGATGATTTCATCACATACATTCTGGTTAGAAGAAGAAATTTGGACGAGGATTATGTAGCTTACAGCGTAACGAGGAGCAAGTACATAACATGAAGACTCAATTTTGATGCCGACATGTTGACTTGAAATTATCTTCTGTAGAATATTGAATAATCAGTTTATATTGTGTAGTTAATTTAGAGCATCGATATGATCAAAACATTTTGTAAAATCAAGAAAATATAGGTCTATTGGTCTTACAGGTATATTAGATAGTTGAGTGTCACGAATACCTACTCAATTTCTGCCGAAGTACATCTTAAATATCCATAATTTTGTATGAATCCTTGATTTCTAAAAAAAATATATATATCACACATGCAAAACCACGTCACATTCTCTATTTAGTCGAAAAAGTTTGAAGATTGATATCAATTGAACTACATAGAGTCTCTATCAAACGACAGACAGTCTCAATGTGTCTATTCCAGGCATTGAATCAATTCTTTCGGCTGAATCAAAGGCCTTAATCTGCGTACTCCTTGGAATTCTTCCATTATTTTGTTAAAGACTTCAAAATGAAAGCCAAAAGTAATTCCAAATGTCCAGCAGAGTTCAACCCAGTTTCTCATAATTCTAACCTCTATGAACATTTCAGGCAACTCAGCGGGAAAGATTGTTTTCTTATAACCAAATCCCATAGCACAAAATTATTTCGGAAGCACAACCTTGGTAACCATCAAGTCATACCAAAAACTCTCAAATTCAGACATCAAATCAGTTATCCCTCGTATCCCCAATAAAGCAAGTTTCACATATACTGCAAAATCTTTATACACTGAATCTACGTCTTCTCAGTATTTTTCATTTAATACACTCCATATTCATCGTTTAATTTGAGATACTTTCGATAGCATATATTACCAGAAAGACCAATAAATATATTACAAAACGACGAAAAGAGATCAATTATCCTAATTGTTTTATTTTTACAAACCCCCTTCAAAAACAACTATGCGAATACCTCTTTTAAATATCTGAAGGCTTCAACTACGTTGTCAAACCTCAATCCGTTGCAATAGAAATAATCATTGGTCATTTTCAGACATTATTTGAGCAAAATTTCAATGTGAAATAATATAAATTTTATATTGAAAATCAGTTGTACTGAGTGAGTTTTACGTATGGAACACCTACAACTGAAAACAAATCGTACAAGCCGTTTCCGAGATAATTGAGGATTTCTATACATAAATCTTACTCTGTATATACATTTTACAGAGGGGTTAGATAAAGAGATATTTGATATGAACTATATCTATTGAGAAATGACATTTTTTGAACAATCAAGTTTTCAAAATTCAAAGTATCCTTTAAACGTGATCAATTTCCACATTTTTGTTTATTATTGTGGTATATATGTTACCATGAAAGACATATACCAAAAACGTCGGTTAACGATAGAATATTTCATTACAGTCTTGAACATTATTCGAACCCTCATTGGTGTATGTCGACATTCACAGTTATGGTCTAGTGGAGGTCGAAAAGGAAGGCTGTGTACCGCCAAATCATTTGTTCTGCTTGGAGCCAATCATCTTTGTCAGTTTCATGCAAGATTTGATAGTGACTGTCACTTTTTATTAATAATTTTTTCCTATATCCTAATTTATCCAAAATGGAGACTGCAGTGAATTGTGATATTTTTCTTGGAAAGTAAAATGCCTTAATTGAGGTTAAACGAGAAGACAATTGTTTTGATTTTTCTTGAGAAAAAAAATCTAAAATATTTTCTGAAGTAGTTTCTGGTAAAACTAAGTGCAACTCATCTTTAGATTACAGAAGATTAAAACGTTTTGACATCTGGAAAATTAATGATGGGGAAAAGTTAATTATACCATTGGAATCAGGAGATACAGTATTATGTTACCAATAGTACCAGTATACGTATGAAATTCACTCCTTAGTAGACCACGGAGCAATAATACGTCTGCTTAAAGAGCTGCAAAATAAATACAAAAATATTACATACAAAATTGTAATGTTGTATTCAAATTTATACAAATAGTGTCAAATGGAACACAGTGCACCTAATAAAAAAAATTTTGTAAAACCAATAATCAGTTTGAGTTGATCTTTGATCATTTAACTGTGTTTATCCAGCTACGACCTTTGAAAACAAAGGAGGAAGAAGAAGCGTATCACGCTATTCCATTATTTTCAACATTTAGTGCTCCAGCAATATTGCAATCTGATAATTGTGGAGAATTGTGGAAAATATGTGGAAAGCTTCGTCACATTCCAAAACAAGACTCAGTTGAAAGAGCTAACCCGGATAAAGAGAATATTCTAACTGGTTTACCTTTTGTTCAATTTACCAATAAGACTACGTACCAAAGAAATACGCCAAGTCCTTATGGAACCATGTTTGTCATTAAAACGACAAGAACCATAACATCGTTTTTTTCTTACCTAGCAAATAAATCGCATGTATCGAAACTGAAGAACAACTTGAAGAAATTGCTAATACTTTTAAAACTGAACAGCTTAAAGAAACCGTAAACCTTAATCCAAAGGAAAATATTGAAGAGGACTTGCAATTTACAATGTTTTATAAGTTAGGACTGACAAACACGAGTTAATTTCAACAAAAAGAGTTGCTGTAAGAAAGAATCTTCTACTGTCAGCAACAAAAATTTTACGAGCCTCACAGAAACAATTTCCTCCTGCTCAATTGGTTATACTATATGATGTCGACCGTGGTCTTACTTATAACTGAAATGCGAGAAGCTTACAAATGAAAATGACACCTTCAAGCAGCTATACACACATAATTAATTCGTAATTTGTAAAGAAAAGTTACTTCTCACAGATGAGGGTATTAATGACCCGCTGTTATTGCAAAAGAAAGTGTTTTACAAATAAATGCAGTTGTTAAAGCAAAAGTTTCTTTTCAAATTCTTGTAACTGATCAAACTTACCCCATGGAGGTTTTTGGATGAAATAAGAGGAGTTTTTTCGGTCCCTATAACCAAGTTTCACTTGTTTTGTTGTTTTTCTAATCTATTTTTATTGAAACGAATTTATGTTTGTTTACGGTAGACTAGAGATTTTCTTCTTCTTTTCATGCTTATCCATTAATGGATGTTCGCAACCACATTTTTCATGGTTTCTCTATCTCTAACGGTATGGATCAATGTCTGAATATCTTGTATATCCGTCCACTGCCTCACGTTCCGCAACTATGACACCCTCTTCCGTCCCAATCCTCTCTTACCTTCAATCTTGCCCTCGACTATAAGCTGAAGGAATTGATATTTATGGCCTCGCATTATATGGCCAAGATATGCAATCTTTCGTTTCTTCACGATGTTAAAGAGTTCACGGTCTTTATTGATACGCCTGAGAATATACTCATTCCTCACTTTGGTAGTCCATGGTATCTTCAGGATTCTACGATATACCCACATTTCGAATGCCTCTAATTTGTTGATGTTTTTTACCTTAAGGGTCCAACCCTCCATCCCGTAAAGAAGCACTGACCAAACGTAGCACCGCACAAGTCTCAGTCTAAGATCAAGATCAAAGTCGGTACATGTAAATACATTTTTAAATTTTATGAATGTACTTCGAGCTTGTTCAATTCGGCATTTTATTTCACCGTCCGATGACTATTCTTCATAGAGCCATGTTCCTAGATATTTAAATTTTTCTACCCGTTCTATAGGTTTTCTAAATTTTCTAAACGTATTCGCTTCCCTAGTGATAATCATGAATTTAGTTTTTTTGATGTTGATGTTTAATCCCATGTTTTGGCTATGTCCGCCTACTATATTAATTAGTTGTTGTAGGTCATCTATAATATCTGTAATCAGCACTGTGTCATCGGCGTAACGTATGTTGTTGACCCAGACTCCATTGACTTTGATCCCAATGTCTCTATCTTCTAGTGACTCTCGAAAGATGGCTTCAGAGTATATATTAAACAGGAGCGGCGACAATATACAACCTTGACGTACTAAAGATTTCCAGGAACCGAAAATTCTAGAATGTGATAATTATATATAAAAGGAGGCTCAAGCAGTGAATACATCGATATAGCGACAAATAAACTGAACGGATTATTTAGATGTATTGGATGTTGAGTATTAGTGAATAGTTAATCGTGTAAGTGTTAAGGAATAATTTGTGTATAAATAAATTACGTGTGTATAAATTTATCCTATCGTTTTGTGATTGACAACTGTTGAGATAAATGGGAACATCACACAATAATATCACGGAAACTGATTCTATTACTAATAATTATACCTATAGTATCTGCGATACTGCCGTAAACTTTACTGACACACGTGGAGAATATGTTAACAGGATTCCTAACTTGGCACGTTCAAATTAGGGACCAAATTTATCAACAAACAATTAAATTCATACCATCAGAACTTCGTAATAATACAGGGTGGGCCAGAAAGGCGTACGCTTTTATAAAATTTCTTGCGTTTGAACGTTATGAGAGGGGAGCTGCGCGGGTGGTTGGGATGAGTAGCTCGGTTCTCGGAAATTTAGTCGCAGAGCGCAACGTGCATTCTGCATTAAACATTATGACAAAAATGGCGATTTGTGCGCTATTGTTCGATTTTTGTTTCGAAGTGAGTTTGGATTTGGTAATGTATTTTTATATGGTATAATTTCGAATTTAGAAACATTGAGACAGAGAAGATGAGAATCGCACAATGATTTAATGGTGATTAGATCACTAGATATGGTCCTATGAAGTGCCGAGTGATCAGGGTTGCTCCAAGAGAGACTAGTGTTGTTTATAAATAGAAGAAAAAAATAGAGCCTTTTACTGAACCTTAGGGCATTCTAAATTCTATTGGCTTACAAGAAGACATCGTTGTATCAACCCTTACAAGCTGATTTCTGTTGATAAGGTAAAAACCCAAATTGATGGGTAGTAAGTATTTCATATTTGAACAGAAATGATCTTAGATAACGTGGAAAGGAGTGCAATTGGGTGATAATTCGATGCTTGTTTTTTTATTTCCTTTTTTATGCAGATGTATAAATATAGCCGTCTTAAGGCAATTGGAAAAAGTGGCCATTTTGAAATGAAACGTAAATTAAAGTAGTAAGGTGATTTAGTGTCGGGCAGTATTTAGTATTTATTTTTGATATCACTAATCGTACTACGAAGAACTGCTAAAACTACGGACATAAAGAAGAAACTGTGTAAGTTAGCATTAGCATCAGGAATATATGAAAGCGGATTATAAAAGGGAGTTATAAAATTTGATAAATTTTTGGCTACATTCACAAAGGAATTATTGAGGTTAACGGTGAAGTAGGTAGAGATTATGCTCGATCTACTAGTTGAAATCGATTGAAAAAACTCGTTATTTGCTAGAAAAAAATTACTACATGAAATTTAATTAACCGTATTTTAATCTGCAATACGTTGTTGAAATATAGTGGAATGAAGCTATTTTTAAAATATTGGTGATATGCAATGAGAAGTTTTTTGTGTTTTGTTTGTGAAGTCTGTAATGTAATGCTATAATTATGAAATTCTGATACCGTGTAGAACTGTTGAATAAGTATTATACTGCCAACAATTGACCAGATTACAGGAAAAAATTCAAAACAAGAACTCGAAACTGATCAATAGAACGGGCGTTATGCTCAACCACGACAAGGTTTAATAAACCCAACATATAGGCATGAGATTGACCATCATTTTTTTTGGGGTTTCTAAAAAACTTTCCTTATAGAGGAGGCATGAAAAATCATGACGCTATATATTAGTATTTGTGTCAAACCACTATTATATGTTTGTCTTCTAAGATATCTTTCTCAGAGATATCGACTCATAATATTTCGGACTTTGAGGTTATGGAGTGCGACGCATCCTCAAGCGATAGTGATAAGGAAGATCATGTTAATGAAATGGGTAAAGCTACGTCTAATGAAGAAGAAGTGGCTTCAGATTTATCGTCAGACCAATCAAACAAGACACGATTTGTTGCGAAAATTGGTAGGGTATATATAAAAGATGTACTTCGAATTTCACGAAGTTCTCTATAGAATATATTGCGTGAAAAACCAGATTTGCAGCGAAACGGAAAAGTACAGAATTAGAATTATTTCAAAAGCTTTTTACGAACGAAATTATGAGTGTTATCGTCATGCACACTAACGAAGAGGCAATTCGACAAAACATTCCTCTTACGAGTACTACAGAGATGTACGCTTTTATTGGAATTTTGATTCTGATGGGCGCTAATGATGATACTAAAATGGACTATCACTATCTTTGGTAGAGTAAGTTTGGATGGTCCGTCTATTTTAGTACAATGCCCCGTAAACGATTTGTTCAACAATTAGATTTGATGATAAAGACACACGTGAAGAACGCAGAAAAACCGACAAATTTGCCCCAATTCATAGTGTTTTCGAAAAGTTAAACGCAGCTTGACCACTGACAGGTTTTATACATCTGTTGGATTAGCAGAAGACTTGTACCAAAAATTTGGGATTACGCTTATAGGCACCATACAGGCAAACCGAAAAGGAATCCCAGAGGAGTTGAAATTAACAAAAAAATCATACATCCCTCGTGAAAAACCAAAAAAGGTGCTTATTGTTTTAATCTACTCAACATTCAATGCTGATTTGAAAAATAAGAGTGAAGTTAATTTATTTCATAAATCAACTAAGGGAGGAGTCGATACGGTGGACCAGATGGTCAGAAAGTACTCTACAAAAAGACCAACAAGAAGATGGCCCATGTGTGTATTTTTCACTCTGATTGATATTGCGGCATTAAACGCCTACTAGGACTTAGTCTTGTAAAACCATTAGTTGAGCAAAGATCAGAAAATATAAATGGAATTCCTACGTACATAATACTTGAAATGGAGTCAATACTTGGTAAAAAGTTGCGAAATCGTTCTGAACAATATTCGAATGCAGCTTTAGAGGCAGGAACAACGGGTCGATATCATATTTACTGTTGCAGAAATCGCCCAAAAAACATTTCAAAGACTACAATAATTTGTAGTAAATGTAATCGTTTTTCTTGTGGGACTCATTCCCATAAGTCTTACGTGTGTAAGTACTTGCTACAGTAGTTCATAAAAAATTGTATTTGAAATTTTCTTCACTTTGTTTAGAAGTATGTATTTATCATTGAAACGAAAATTATTTTTTTTAATTGTATTTCTCTTTCAAGAAATAATCTTCATTTTGACGTTTTTGTTATTTACATAATATTTTACTACTTGATACAATCTATAAAAAGCAGTAGTAGACACTAAATAGTTTGTGGCACTTTTTATCCAGCCTTGGTACAACACGAAACCAAAAATAGCTTGGTCTTCCGAGGGTTTAAATAGTTCTACGCCTCTGCACAATACATTTGTAAATTCATGTTTTATCAATTTCAGGGAAAGCCGTGTTTCTCCCTTGCCGCCACGTCGCATTTATAATTAAAAAGACTCTTAGTAAAAGCTGAAGTGGCAGAAACAAAAAGTATACAGCTAACAATTTTTTGAATCAATAAATTCATTAGAACGTGTGCAAACTGCGATAAACTCTAGTAAGAAATAAAGTATCTCAGTGTATTAGTATAGAATATACAAAGTGAGTTTTATATATGCAACGCCTTATTCCTCTCAGGAACGGCTTGTACGATTTTTATAAATATTTCAAATGGATCACACTGTATATTTTTCGGTTTTCGCAATAATTGAGAAATACTTTATTATTTTTCATCTCTTCTTCCCTATACCTACATGCCACAGGGGTTCAAATAATACATTTACAAATACTGTAAATGTAGCTAAAACTCCAAATTATGGCATTTAGATATGGAGAGTATGACATGAAAAATAATTTTTTTCAAAATTTTCCGGAAAAATGAAAAATCTATCAACAATGTATATACATATCACCATAATACCGGTCATATTACAAGACTCTTATACACAAAAGTTTATAAAATCGTACAAGCCGTTTCCGAAATAATTGAGGCGTTCCAAATCACTCTGTATAATAATAGTTCATTCAATTTAGCTGTTTTTTCAATGAAACCTTCCACTAGTCAAGACCATATCTATGTATTTTGATGTGCTCTTTTCGATGGAATAAAAATCAGGGTTAAATAATTTGTCCAGATTAGGTAAAAATGGTCATTCTCGTCAAGAACAATGTAAATTAACAGGGGAATAATAAATAATCTTATGATGAAACTGAACACGACAATCAGAAGAGGGAAATTTTTCTAGAGAAATGTATATATTGTCATTAATAATTTTTGAAACTGTTCCACCCGAGACGGACAAGTAATTTTTATTCTTCGACATATTGTTTATTTTTTATCTTGGTTGAATATCTATTTATTCTATGTAGAAATAATGGAAGGTTAAAATATTTAAAAAATTGTTATAGTAATATGATTTTCATGAATATTCTAAAGGTCTAAGACTTTATATTTAATTATCTAATTTTTATTTAATATATTTTTACTTATATAAATCTTCTGATTGAAAAGAATTTTGATTCATACATAAAAAACACACGCTCAGAAATATAACGTGGTAGTATTAGTCGGAGAGCTGTCTCGCCTCTTCCACAAGGTACTTTCACAAGGCTGAAACTTTTTCTTTATGTTATCTAATATATTTAAAGTAAAAATATCAACTTCTGGCATGGTTTGCGTGGTTGCAACAATATCCACGGTCAGTTTCTTGCACCGTTCAGTACTTTCCCATATGCATATCGATTCAGCTCGTCGTGAAGGACCCTGTACATCACTATGTGGTACAAATTCTTTGACGTTCGTTGAAAAACCGAACACTGCCAAATAGCGTGAGTCGTGAGTGACAAAATTTTTGCTTAGGAAATTTGCGCATCACTATGTCTACACTTACACATAAATAATGTGCGTCTCAAAATATTTTGCCGAATGTTGGGCAACACATTCATGTGAGATGTGGACCTGGCTTAAGTTGAATTATGTTATTATTTGGAGAGATGGTAAATGACATGTCAATAATTAGTGTTATCAAATTAAAACGATGAAAATTTTTCTTGGTACGACCGATTCTAATTTTTTTCAATCTCTTTTTTCCTTCCAGTTACAGTTATAGCCAAAGAAGTGAATTAAAATTTTTATGTTTTGGCGCTAAATGTTTCTGATGAAAATGAATATATTTTCTACAGCTGATCTCTTGAGAACGGTGGATCGAGAAATAATTTTGCATAGGGCAGAAAAATTAATAGATTTCATAAGCTTTCGAATGATATAAGCAAGAAAAAAAGATAACTCTGTCATTTTCGATAAAATTCAATTGTATTGAACAATTACGACAAAATTACTGATTTGGGTAAAAAAAACAAACTAACGAATCGAATTCCTCGTATGAGCTTTTTTTCACTTTATCTTCAAAGCTGAGTACATACGTAAAAAAATTATCTATAAAAAGTCTGACTTAACAAAGTTAATAGCCCTTAGACTACAATAAAAGTTATCGATAAATGCAATACTAATGATATCATCCACGTCGTTTCTCAAAAAATCAAAAATACTATGCTAACGATCCTTTAAACTAGAAATATCAATTTCCGTTTATCATATATAAGTTATTGTGAGACATTCTGAATATTAATTCAGTATTCAAAATCGTCTTAAACCTCAAGTGTACTATTCAGCATTGATTGTAAAAAGGCAATTAAAATGATTGGCTACTACTGCATGTTTCCCAACAACCTATTATAATTCACTGAAAATCACGCACTATTCAACGTTTTAAACGTATACAAAACGATATCGTATCAAGGTTATGCCTTTAAATAGTATTTGAATTTAGTTTACGTTATATATTTTCAGATTAGAACAATGTTTTATTGATTTCTACTTGTAATTGAGATAATATTCTCACCAACAATGTAGTGAATTTAATTAGGAATATCGTTGTTATATTAGAAATAAGTCTACAATTGAAAACAAATATTAATAATTGTATATGGCTCCCCTGAAAAAGTTGAGATGACCGGTTTTGCAACCACACGACACATATACGATCTCATGATGAAAACTAAGTTCCATTATGGAACAAGCCTTCAGAACTATTGGAAATATTTCATATTAATATTAAAACAAAAAAATATCAATAATTTTCAGCACAAATCTCTTAATTAAGAATATACTTGTTGATATTCACCCTTCTTTCACATAATCACTATTTTTAAGTGAAAATTTGAAAAACCAGAACCAATCATATGAAACCGCACTTAGTCACAGAAGCTGCAGAAGCCCTACCGCAACCATGTAGTCTTTTTACTATGATATAGATATTCAAAGTCATCTTTAAGCCCAGACTAACTTTTCTATAAGAAAAGGAATGCTATAAAACAACTATGGTGTTGCTAGAAAGACTTGGAGGACTGAAGCTGGAAAAAGGAGCAGGGGTAGTAAGGTGAACAACGACAGCTGGCTTGAAGGCACTCCTGGATATCGAGCGTTTGTAAATTAGCATCAGTGTGCATGTTCCCAATGCATACTACGGGATCAAATATACACCCTGCTAATATAAATGGGTCGAAGGGAATTCTCATGACAAGATCCAAGGCACGTATCTACTTGACAGAAATTTCAAGGTTATGCTTACAGGTAGAGAGAAATGGAACTAAATTGTGATCCAAAAGTGGATGGCTTCAAAAAAGCAAGCTGGCTAGAACAGGGGTTGTATATAAGCCCAAAGGAGACGAAGGACATACCGTTCTCCTGGGAATCTACGCTTATGTTATACAGACAAAGCTAGTGGCTAAACTCATCACGGTCCAGCTTGTTGGCTTAATGTACACACCTGCAGCAGTACTAATGGCATTCCAAAGTATGACCGTCGAATTAAAGCAAATTTGGAATACAACAAGGCACTCAATGAGCTGGCTGGAAGAAGAGCAATAAAGCTGGTATAGTTCTCTAGATTTAAGGGTAATGGAATTGATAAGCTGAAGACGTAGTATTGCGGCAGGCAAACCAAAACCTTAATAAGAGAGACAAACACCTCAGACTGGAAGGATTAAATTCTAGGTAGAAGGTACGAGAAAACTTTGTAGACGTAATCAAAAGGCGGAAATCATAAAACAACGTGAGCAGGGCCTTCGATCTGAACTGCTGGTTTTGTAAGATGGGGAGGAAAATATGATACATATATTCTGCAACCATAAAGGGACTAGGAGCAAAAAGCCTCTAGCATTCTGAGTAATAACCATCATAGATGGTGGGAAATTTCTAATGAATGAACCTGCACATACCTTCTCAACGATTCAAATTGTAAAAATTTTAATAAAAGTATTTGTTTGCGGTACACTTCTAAATGTTTTACAGAAGTTGTTCTGGCTCATGCTGGAAAGTACTCTCATTGTTAGTTAGATTCATGAAAAATATGTTACTTAATGTAGAATGAATTACATTTTTGTAGGATAAATGAAGTGTTCTACTAAATAACAAATGAATCAACATTGTAGTTTTATTTTATAAGATAAATCTCGTAAATCTTGCAGTGGTCGTAAAATACGTTTTTATGACATATTTTTCCTTGTCTTTTTGGTTGAAAGTATGGTCGACGATCGCATATAGTAGTATCATTGTATAAAGAATAGGATGATAGAAAGTTAACCTTATGAGGGTATCATTTGACGATGTGGACGCCACCGATAGATGGCAGTGAAAAATTGGCGTCCACAGCACGTCTTTTCTTACTGTACGTCGTAGCTTGAATTACGTGTTTTCTTAACCCAATAACAGAGGGCACCAAAATTATTTAAAATATTATATTCAACCCTTAAGCTTCTTATTTTCGGTGCCTATAGCAAAATTGCAATTTGAGTTCATTATTGTATTGTTTTCGTTGTGTTATTGTTGAGTTTCGTTGGTTGTGCATTTGGATTATTTTTTTATTCGAGAATCTTTGATCTTGGATATATATTTCATTGTTAAGTGGATATTATTATAATTAATATACATTACTACTCTTTTAGTTAATATATTCAAATTATAAGAGGCGCTAGATGTATAAATGCTACAGCTTACAATTTCGAAAAAAAAACTGTGTATTTAGCGAACTACTTACTAAAATGTATTTATATAACAAATAATCAATTATTCTTTTCAATTTTTTAGAAATGGCTCGAAATAAGTGTGTTTATTTCAAGTGTGGACTAAGTAAGAGATCAGATGCTACAATAAAAATGTACCGATTTCCTGTTCCTGAATGACCCTACCAGATGTCAAAAATGAATCATACACTCGGGTGAGTTATTCTTAAGACAATTATTTTTCATAAAGAAATAAAAAATAGTGAATATGAATAAATGACTGTTTACAAATGTTCAATACTAAACATAAGTAGGTATTTAATTATCGTCAGATAAAAGATAATTCGTCCAATAGTTTTTTCTTATAATGAGTTTATTTGTATAATGGTCTCATTGCATATTATACGAGTACAATGATTTATCCATACAATCTTATAAACTTATCAAAAATAATTGAATTATACCTAAATTTAAACTCAAAAGCCACCTTTATAGTAAAGACAAACAGAATAGAATACAACATTTTTGAAAATATTTTAAACTAATACATAAACACAAATAACCGAAAACAAAGGACTGAACTTTAATATTTTACAAAAATTGAAATAGTGGTTTTTGTTATTTTTTTATGTTTATGAACTAAGCACATAATAATAAGGTAGTGTGTCTGTGTGTTTATATTTGGAAATTATCCTGTTAATAAGGCAAAAATTTCATGGAAATGGAAAATATGCTGCGACAATTGGTTCAAAGCATCCACAAATGTATTGATTGTAATGGAAAATATTTTATCAAAATATTTGTTTTTATTTGTCTATCTCAAAACTTAAGTAGCAACCCTCGTATAAGACTGTATTCATAATAGTTTGAAAATTATTGTTCAGAAATTCTGAAATTGAAATTTGAAGGTGACATAATATTTGGTCTGGTGGCCGTTGCTGTGGGTAAGCGCCACGAAATTTAACATCTGGATCTATGTTTAAAATGAGAAATATACACTTTACGTTTGAAATTTGCACGTAAAACATATTATTTATTGATGGATCTTACGTTTTCGATAGATATAACATGATTCGTCAACCGTGAGATATTGGTAACGGGAAAATAAGCATCTGTACGAACTCTATATATCTAAACCGTTAACAGTCGGACGAGAATTTTAATAGCCTATATCATCTGGACTAATAGTCCAGGAGCCAGGTGAAAATATAATTGGTAATGCGAGTACACATCAGAGTTATATAATAAAACCTAGTGATAGTCAGGTGCGGCTCGGTGAGTGGGATGAGCAGCAGTAGCCTCCCACGTACGACAAAAAAAAAGAAATTCAGTTCCTCCCTGCTGAAAATTTGAGAGCTGATTGATAATATACTGTTGTGATATATAAAAAAAATCGGTAATTATCTAGATTAGGTTATACCACTCCGATTTCGTTAAAATTTTGGTATGTTATAGAGAAAATTATGCTGAAAAATTTGATATGTATTTGTAGTAAGCGGAAATCATCCCTTCACATAGTTTTTCAACTTTGAAGTTCCAGAAAAAAAAAATAATTTATACATCATAGTTTAGCTTTACATGTCTTCATTACCTAATGATGCCTTTATGGAGGGTAGAGGTAAGGAGGACCAACTCATATGGGGCCTTAGCTTAAAAACTGTCCGCTTGTAGACAGTTACTTATAATTCAAAATTTAACTAAAATGGCGCTCTTGTCAGACGAGATATCATATAAACTTAGTTATTTTAGATGGAGTGAAGTACTCAATGTTAGAAAATTCAATATTTCAAATGACTAGAGTCGTTAATTAAATATTGGTATACAAAATCTAAACTATTCACGTAGTCCAAAATAATTTTGAAAATATCTCCTAGAAATCCTACTGTAAGATAACGCTTAATGTTAATTAATTATAGTGAATTTGTAAGAATTTTTGCATTTTGTAAGTAATTATAAAGACAATTATCACAAAACTTTAATACACAATATAATCATCAAATTTGCTCAGTGAAAAGTTGTCCGAGTGGAAATCAAATGAGAACTATCTCAAGTAGTACGCCGAAGTCATTATCTTTCTTTAAACTGATGCTATAGTAGCGTAACGTAAATGATTTGATGGACACTTTCTGTAACACAGAGATGGTTCTCCATACCTCTAACCTCCATAGATGATTCATGCATCATAAAATTTGCAGAGAATCTTTTTATATTCGTGTTTGACCATGAAAAAGATAAAATTCAATGAATTTTTGTGTATTGCTGTTTATTGATTGATATTCCATCAATACTCTTAGTAAAAATTAGTGGTTAGGTTAGGTTAGATTAGGTTAGGTTAGGTTAGACATAGGAAGTAGAGCTCAGCTGATGCAATAGATGCTTCCGCTTAACTCCTAGTAATATCTTCCAAAGTATTAACTGACGGTTTTTCCGCCGAGATATAGACAGCGGACTATATTTGTTCACAGTTACATATAAACTAACATCAATAAAATTTTCATTTGAGAGGAAATCTCTGAAAATATAATGTTCGTGGCGCTATAACTGACGTATAATGCACTATAGTATAGTGAGCTGATTGTTTTGTTTCCTCGAGATATTGAGATAGTTACAGTTTCACAAATTTTTAATTTGGGAGAAAATGACTAAATTTCTTTTATTTTTTCTCATCTCTTCTCACCCACCGAGCCGCAGTTGACGTTCACTAGGCTTTATTATATAACTTTCTAAGGCATTCTACTAATTATGTCTTAAGAGGAACTTGGTCGTGTATTTCTGTTGCTAGCTGCCGGACTATAATGGTAATTAAACGACAATACATATTTGGAACTGCACTTAGTTACATTATTCCGAAAATAAACAACAAATAATGTTGAATTAGATTAAAAAACTGTAGTACACTCTTTTATAATCAATACAACTAACAAGTAGAAAATAATTTGAGATATAGGAATACAATGACCAGAAAATTAATGTCGGTGTTATAAAAGGATGAGGTGGTTTGTAAGGCTTTATTCAAACAAACTAAGCTATCGACACAGTGATATTGATTTGCTTATCGCTTATCAGGCACTCATATATAATTATTGAACACTTTTATTAATGAATTATTAAAACGAGTTTTACTGTAATTCAGCTATTGGGGGCCTTAGCATGGAACAAACAACAGTTTGAGTCCCAGAACCGCAGTACTTGATCATTAAATTGTTATTTGTTTCATACTAAGGCCTACAATAGCTCGAACTTTTACAAGAAGACAGACCTTAGTCCCAATTTTTTTTAATTAATCCGTTTTATCGATGTAATCACATTTACGCGAAAAAAAATTTCAATTCATATAATACTTACTAATTAATAATAATTATTATTAATAACTTTAACAATACCAGCATCGGTTATTATTTCATAATTTTCAAATCAAAATATTCCGAAGTTTTATCAAGAGTACTTTTTTGTTGTAAAATAAAAAATCATGTTTAGGTTCACTTGAAATTTTGCTTAATAAATCTAATATTGCAAAAGATATGTTCAATACTACTTCGTACGAACTGTGTAACCAACTTCCTCTATGAGAGTTAGACACAAAACAAATTCATTGAATGTATCAGCTTTCGAAATATATTCTTTTTCTCTTCAACGCCGTTTATCTTGAATATAGAGCTACGGAAATATTTTACTGAGCGAACCACAAATATTTTTCAGTTTTCTATCTATAATAGAGACGAGATCACCTTTTTTTGAAACACCTTGTATTCCCGCGCTGTTTCAACCTCAATGTAGAACAGTGATTTTAATAAATTTCTAATCGCATGAGTTTTTCATGGAATATTTGTGATACGTAATGATAAATTGCATTATCAACGTTTTATTTACGTGATGCTTTTCAAAAAATAAATGTGATGCAATTTTTTGGCTACTACTAAGTTCACCAGGAATTTAAGTAGTTATTCACAAGAATGTGGGATCTATTATTTATTTTTACTTAAATTTGAGTACTTCCATCATAGCTTATATTTTATATTGTTTAATATAAATTGCGACGATTAGAGATAATGTTGTAAACAAGCTTTTATTAGCTTCGCCTGTATGTATGTAACGGATTCTTTGAACTCGACACTCTCCCAATTTAAACGATCGGACAGATTTCAAATTTTGCAGTTGTCACAAAGACAGGTGACATACCATGTAACAGAGTTTTGGAGCTCGATTTATTCTACTCATATCAAATGATCAAATATGAAATTTTGGACAGTTGCCAAAAAAAGAGAATGATAAAATAATTTCATAAATTCGAACAATTATCCTTGCCAGTTCATTAGAAACCACCCATAATCCTCAGACGGTCACGAATAGGGGAACTTCATTGTTCAAATCAATAGAGTCCCATATAACGGTGAGGCATTGAATGGAATTAATTATAGTTGAAACCAATGTTTTATATTGAATGTGGATGCTAAGAAATTATAACGATTAAATTTGTGAACTCCTCGTTATTAGAATAGTGAAATTAATGTTTCAGTTTTTTTACTCTTATATCGAGAAATATTTTCTAATTAGTTGAATGAAATTGAACTAATGCCGTTTTTTTTTAACTATTATCATTTTAATATATTGCGAAATCTACGTGACCATTTGCAAATTCTTGTATTCGTTGTTTGTTTGTGAGTGAATCCCCAATTTCGTGACACAATTTCTTGTGGTATATTAACACCAAATATTCTTACAAACTCACATAAAATGTATGTATTCTTCAATCATAATATTCTGATTGGAAAAATACATTTTAGCCACAATAATTAAATAGGTACTATAATTTTCGAGGCTTCGCATTGAACTTTCTTTATTTGATACTTAATATACAAGGGCCGTTTTTTTTCAGTCTCTGATAGGCTATAAATAAAAGACGTGTTTATATAAAATAATCATTTTGTTACCAAAAGATTGCTTATAACTTACAGTTACTTTTCGACATAATCACCGAAGAGATTGAGACATTTGTCATATATGTGGACAAGCTTTTCGATACCTTCTTCAAAGAAAGTTGCTGCCAATGTAGCCTATCAATAAAGTACAAAACAGATCTTAAAACTTTTGGAAATTCCATAGACAAAGCAGTCATTTGAAACGACAGATTTCACTCATGTTTTTCCCCATACACACGACTCATTCTCCGATGGATTTCCGCAGCACCATGGCTTTCTGCCTGTAGAATACGAATCACACTTCGCAATTCACACTTGGCTTTACGTGGCTACAGCACAACGCCGACTGACAACTGAATGTCAACAATAGCGGAGTGTGTAGTGTGAGAGCTTCGCAGTCGCCTATAGCGCATGTCCGCTTTCTTCTGCCCGCGTAGCGATCTGAGATAAAAAAAAGGCCCTATCATATATATCATATATTTAGGATTAATTCTACTTAGATTGCGAGTCAAGTAACGGAATTCTTATTATCTGATATTTTAGTTTGGAGAGGAGATTAATTCCTTGAACAGTCATTGTGTTTGCACGATAAGACGCGTCAATAAATTTTCTAAAAATGAGAAAGGCGAATTTAATTTGTTCAACCAATTTATTTGAAAAAATTATTCATAAAAATTACTTTTATCTAGTGCTATTATAGCTGAAATTGAAGTTAAAATTATTTGATTTGGAGACAATTTGTACATTACAAGGCGAATCTACTATCTTCTAGAAGGTATACTGGGACTTGATGCAAAACATTCAAGAGTGAGTAGATGATGGAATGAATAATTCTACACTATTATCTCAATGCCAGGTGCATGTAACTTTTTAGAACTTATACATGCTAAGGAAACCGTTTGCCATGAAGAGACATTCTGAAGAAAATTATCATGAATTTTAATTATTTATTGAAAATACTTACACAATTAAACATTCCTAATTGAAGTGCATTATGTCAAACATCGTGTTACTTACATAAGGAAAACATTGAAATGTAGAAAAATTCAGTTGATTGTGGTTTTTTTTCTGGAAATTTTAGTTTATTTGTTTCTTTCTTTGTTTGTTTTTTAGTTTTTAGAAGCTTTTGTCTACAAATTGTAACAATTTTTTGACAATAAACCATTTGTCTCTCTAGTTTTTTTCTAGAGAAAAAACCGCAACTAAATGAAAATCGGTTTCTTCTCTTTTCAACCTTGCTAGAGTAACAAGTGTACGTTAAACCTACAAGAAATCCGCGAGGTACTTCACGTGGGGCTTGATCTACTTAAACGACCTCAACGTCAAAAATATACCTTATTTTAGGTATAAAATGCTACTGGTTCATAATCGTCGATTGACAGAGCACCCTTTACTTATTTTTATCTTCAATTAGCCATAACTCATTATACTATAAGTGCAAATTATTGTTATGTACATTTTTTAAAGTATAAATTTCCTGATACAGTGGTAAACTCCGACCTATTTTTGCACATAACAATTGTTTTTCAAGGCATCGTAAAATATTTACGACTTTTTTTAATTTCATAGCTGATAGTAAATAACTAAAACCGCTGTTTCTACAACTTGCAGTTTATCGCCAAATCCAATTATATTTTCTCTATTATATTGCATGCTGCTGACGCAATTGTTTTGTAAAATCGCAATTGAGGAAGCAGACATATTAGCCATAAAATATTGAGTAGTTACTATTTTTAAATTTAATTTATGTTTTATGTAAAAGCATTTTTCATTTCTAAGATTAATGATTGAAATATCTACAGAAATCCTTAAATAGATAAATGTTTAGTTAATATAATGAAAATATGAAAACCAATTATCGATTTATATGTATATGTATATGATACGCCCAAACATCGAAAATGTTTATTGAGTGAAAAAACGACCACAACTCTTTCTGGACGGTACCGAACCAACAATTACCGAGACGACATAATTTTTCGCTTTGACATCTGTTTATACCTTCGCGGTCGCCTCGTTTTTTGGCTCTAGAATATCAAAAAATCATCCGATTTCGATTATTTTTTTAAATCTTCATTTTTACGGTGGATTTGCGAAAAAAATTATGGGAAAAAAACTTATATTGGTTTTAGGGCTTTAAAGTTCATGAAAATGCACTCATTCACGTATAATTGTTGATAACTTTTTTCGAAATCATCAAATGAAGTTGTTATATTTTTTTCGTAATCTACACAAAAAATGAACAAATTGAAAAAATAATTATACAAAAATGTTGATTTATCATGTTTTTACAATTAAAAATAATAACAATTTCTCTGAAATTTACATTTTCTCACATATAATCGTTTGTACCTTTTTTATTAACTAATCCTAAAAGTTTTTTGAACAAAATCATTCTTAAAATCACTTATTGTAATCAACTATACAATATTAAAAGTTAACTTTGAAAAATTGAAGATTTTCACCATTAAAAAAATGGTATCGTACTAATGCTGACTTTTAAAGACCATTGGGAGTGGGGCGATGGGCGGGGATAGGTTGTTTGAAAAGCGGACCAAATGTGAAAATTTGTTCTGAGCTTTTAGCACACCCCCTTAACCTAACGTAACCAATATAAGTTTCCATTTTTTTATTCCCATATTTTTTTTCATAAATCCACCGTAAAGAGGAAAATTTAAAAAAAATTCATCGAAATCGGATGATTTTTCGATTATCTAGAACCAAAAAAACGGAAGGACCGCGAAAGTATTAAATTACCGTAATTTTAGTCTATATATACTTTAAATTTGATGGTTTTCAGTTTTTCAGACATTTTCTACAACAATTATCGTAGCTAGTCATAAAGTATCTTATTCATCTCAATAATATCCGATTAATTATATGGATTCTTATTGTTTATAATAACTTTGTATATTTCTTCGGTTTTACATTTCTAATCCTTAATAAACGTCAATGAATTTTATTGAAAACAATTTTTTTTCATAGATATGAATTTGATGTTTCAGTGTAGCTATATACAGGTATTTATTTGCTCATACGTTGATTCTGAAAACAACCTGACTGAATGCGAAGGCACCTCTAGAACAATATAGAATGGGACATATGCGTAGGTGTGACTCCCACCTGTTAATTGGTATTGCTGTAGATAAACATTATTTTATGCCTATTAATAATAATAATTTCCCTCAACATTTCACTACGAGGGACACCCGGCAAATTAATAACGCAAGTGGAACTCCATATTGGCATAGATTATTACTTGATTAATGTATTATTTGGCGTAGGCAACTTATGTGGTAATCAGAGTCGACGAGAAAGGCTCAAGACTCAACGTCCAACCACGAAATGAACCGTGATTTTTCCTACGGCTTATAGGGATAGAACGAATTTCTTCTCGATTGAAGTCATATTATTTCGAAATTGAACTTTTAATATATTCATAGAACATCCTCTAGACAGATGGTATGAAAAAGGAGGACGTCAAGCAATTGAGATTATGTCTCCTATCTGATTTAAAAATAACACCTTAAGGGTTTCAACATAGTTATAAGTGAGCAAGAGTTAGATGTAAGCTCGAATAGTTATATTTTGATCATATGTCAAACATAGAGAGACATAAATATCTTAGTAATTTCAGTTATCTAAAATATCTCGCATTAATTTGCTAATATTATGATCAATCCAAATGTATTTCAATCTTTAATATCATTAACAGCATAAAAATATTGAACATATTGTAACGTTTCCGGATAATAGTTCGTCGATAAAATTATACAAGACAGTTTAACACGCAATTATCATACCAGTAATAAAACTACCAATTATTAAGTAACGATAACTTTTCTTTATACATCAGTTCGTATCGCCCAGGTTGCCTGCAATATCAGCCATAATCTATAGTTTCTACCAAGGTTACTAGAATAATAGAAGGTTTGTGACATGCGCTTTTTTTGTAAACAAACGATCAACTGCTAGAACACCAGCTATGTCATTATGTTTACATTTTTGTAAAGTCTAATCGCGTCCTTTTTTAAATAGTCGAGAAAAAATGCTATTATAAGTTTTACCTTCTATTCGTGGTTGAGTGAGGCAAGACTGATTCTTAGAGTTAACACCCAAAGTAACTGAGTCTGGATTATAATTTTCACTTTTTTTTTATTCCGGACTTTGTCGATCATTTTCCTTAGGGTCATCTTTGTAGGCCTAACTTCATAAGTTTTATTTGTTTTCCTTGAACTTGGAGTATTTAAAACAGGAATTGCATTTGTTTTTAAAATGAATTTCGGTTTGAGATTCAAGAGTTCTGCCTTCAAATCACGCACATAATCTTTCTTTAAAAAATGGACCGAACAAATCCGTATACTATAGGCTTGTTTCCATTAAGAATAAATCGGATGGTTTTGAGTTTCTAATGATTAACCATGATAATTAGTAAATAAAAAAATAACTGTTCTACAGAAATAATAATTGATTAATAATATTTTTGGAAAATAAAAGCGACAAAATAATGCGTTTAATCACGTGACATTAAACACCAATCAGAAAAGCGTGACGTCACATCTCGCGAAACGCTATGTTGTAGCTGTCATTTTCCTATAAAGTGACCAGTTTATTTCGAGATTTCAGCAATAATTGTTAAATTAATAAAGTTCGTTTTTAGTTTAATTTTGAAAAACAGGTATAATTTGCTATGGAATCAGGATTTAACAAAGCAAACTGCAGTAATCTGCTCAAAATTGACGCAGTTGTGCTTGACAAATTTTTTGCATTGAACACCTACTTTTGTTCATCGAAAGTCCGCAGTGTTAAAACTTATATGTAAATATTATGTGAAAAACAAACAAAGTCTTATTTAATTAGCAGTTTACCAGTCATAGAGTACCATTTACCCTCTGTGGAATGAAAATTCTTAACTGATTTTGAGGTTAGCGAAGTCACAACATTTTATATGTTATGTGTGGTATCTTATGGTAGATTTTGTACATTTATAAATAGATACATCAAGTTTTGTTTGTTATTTACATCAAAACGATCTTCACAGACATAATTTGTGGAAATAGTTGATAAAATAAGAGCATATTGCCTCTGCCATTTTTAACCACTTTCTTCTTAATTCTTTATTGTTTGGAACGTATATGAATCATTTGTCTGGCGTTTTTATAGTTGTACTTTCACATTGGGGCACTATACAGTATTTATAATACGAGGAATTAATTATTTATTAAAAATAAACAAACATAGCTGTTTCGCGAGGTGTAACGTCATTCAAGACGCCATGACAGTCTTGGCCTTTTTAGCGGTCAAATTCAAGTTAACTTCTAAAAACTAAAAACATTAACGTAAAAAACGTATTTTTCTCAAAATCATATATTTTTGGGGTGAAATAGATCCAAAGCTATAGTTTTAAACTATCCCAAATTTTGTCTTCTTGCCTATTGACGTTAACATTCGATCGCAACTCACAGATATCTATCCAATTCTTTAATTTTGATTTAATTTCGTGTTTTTGAAACCATTTTTGCATCCATTCACAACACAACAAAGCATTTTATTGAAGAAAAACCATTTTTAATCAATTAATACAAACAACAATACTATTGTTACTTTTACAATTTTGACAGATGCAAGCGTTGTTGCCGTTCTTACAGCTGTAAAGAACCGGTGACGTCGCTTGACTACTACGCATCTTATTATTGTCACAAACCTTCTATTATTCTAGTAACCTTGGTTTCTACTACATTAAGTTATTACCGTCGCCGTTAGAAGGCATGCCTGTTCCCATCACACTGCCCTCCTCTCAAAACTGTTATCCTTTGAAAACAGACAGTTCCACCTAAGTCAAATTTGCTTTAGGACTTCGATGCAATCACCGTGAAAGGGCTATTCCCTTAATTTTGGAACTTCGGGAACCTCCTCTTTTCTCTCATAGAATTATAAAGAAAAATCCTGTTCTCGTCGTGGAATGACAGTTGATCTATAAATCATAGCGGCTTCTTGAGAAATCAGTCTCAATACTTACCTTGTTACAGCATGAATGATCTACAATCTTCGATAAATTTCTTCGGCAATTATCTTCGACGTCAAGTTCCAAGTTAGATGGAGTACCAAACAGAAAGTCACTTGGTAATCGAAGCTCTTTACCAATCACGATACTCGTAGAATTTTTCCCCGTGGTCGGGCACCGGTTGACCTGAAGTGATGCTGTGACCGCGCGCTCTCCCCCCTTTAACTCGAATACGGTTCACCGTATAAAAAATTTTTTAAACAATATTGATAATAAATACAAACAGCAAAAAACCCATAGGAAATGAGATCTTTACAAAAAAAGCGCAAAAAAACAATTTTTGTGACCTTTGACCTTGAAATTTAATAGTTGTGTACACCCTACCATATGTAGGTTTTGAGACAACTTTTAGGGAGTCAGTATACAAGTATTTACAGATTTACAGCTGGGTATCTCGAATTCCGAGGTGAACTTACTAAAATGACTGGACTAGATAGGGTATAGAGAGTTCTAGAGAAATGGAAGACTGTAGTTTCATAAATAAATGTGCTTTGAAGCAGATCTATTCTTGGTGACATTCCAAACAAAAAACAAAAGCTCAGTAAACTTCCCGTGCGGAAAATTTGAAAATTAAGTTAAAGTCAAATAAGTTTTGTATTGGCATAGGAATTTAGTGGAGTTATGAGAGTTGCAATATTAATTGGAACATTCAAACAAAGTTGAGATTGCAGTTGAATTTCGCATTAAACTTTTGAGTTGAATATATTCCTCCACGGTAGAATAGGACGACCTCAATTATAGTAGGTAAATCCTGCATTTCCACTACCTGGTAATTGCACTGCTTATTTATATGCGTAGCAAGTTAATGAAATATTTTATTTATTTATTTGTAATTTTATATTACAAAGAATAATATGGTTAGTCTCTGTTTCCTGGTTCAGATTTCATCTTTAAAGGGAAACTTTTGAATTGGTGTGATAAGATTTTAACACAAGTTAGTTGTATTTTGAGTAATGCAGACAAAAGAGAACATTTATTCTACAGTATCTACACTAGTTATTCCCAAAGTGGTAGATATCAACTCCTTGGTTACCGAGGGATCGATACAAACGACGAAAACTAATATTAATTGACGACGAGGTCTAAAATAGACCTCTATTAATTAACACAAATTCTTGTTGGAAACTTTCTAACGAGTGATTTTGTTGCTGGTATCTTTTTGGCAACATTGTTTTTAACAGATCACGCATGAATCGTGTCTTGTGTTATTGTCAAACTTGTTAAATTTGGTCTATAATTTAATCATTAATCGACTTCGAACAACGCTGGCAAATTATTGAATTTTATTATCAGAACTCTTGCTCCGTTAAGAGAGTACATCGCGCACTTCTTGAAGAATTGAAGCCACACGATCTCTCACAACGTCCAACATTTGGTGAATGGTGCTTGCAAAGTTGGAGGGAGATCCACTTTTTTTATCGAAAAATTGTGTTCAGTGACGAAGCACATTTCTTGTTGAATGGATACGTCAACAATCAAATAAATCAAAAAATAGATGGAGATGAAGCGTCGTGCTTCTAATTGGCATGTGCGGTTTGCATTTTGCGCGCGACCATGAAGCTCTGACGAGTAGGAGGGTCGCGGTGGTGTGCGCGGAAGGACTGACCTAGAAGCGGATGTTGATGTGGTGTAACTTAATCTACGTACAATACGATAAATTGATTTTTTTCGAAGAGTAAAAAGTTTGCACACGCCCATCGGGTGGAAGGGAATCCGGTTTCTATTCTGAAATGCGGCAGCGGAACCGTTAAAAGTCGGGCGATAAATTCCTATGTGGTCTCAACAAAAACAGAACATCAATAAAAACCCTGTCAAATATAATGTATTTGCTGAGTTGAAATTTGGACCGCTGCAAATTTTACAAATTAAGCGTAATCTTCCATTAAATATCCAAAACAAATCGTATAGTTATTTGTGGATCAATAGAAATGAATTCATATATAAATATTTCTATATAAAAATGGAAATATAGACTTACGTAACTTGTTGATTGCATTTTTAACATACCTGGAACAAAAGGAAGTTGTAAGATTGTGATAAACGTGGTTTTTATTATTAAAATACACACAATGAAACTTATACGGAATCGCATATTATATTGTAATATACAAGAAACACTTATTATTTTTTAGTAAATAATCAAAATTCGTTGGCAATTCATATATTGACAAAATTAAACTTGATTGTATTTCTTTAGCAAATAAAAGTTATAAAACCACTCAGTTCAGAAATTATTAAGCAACTAAATTAAAATATATCTCCAATTTTAACCCTCCAATGCCTAATCACTGGTTCAAAGTTAGAGAATTTGTCACCGTTTGAATTTGACTGTTTCTCCCAAGAACCGTTATAGTTTTTTCCTCAAATTCTGATCTAAGATCTACTTTGGTTCCATCAGAAAAAGGACAATTTGCCAATTTTTATTCTTACGTTGTATGTATCTTTTAGGTTTAATGAAACTGGTATCCAAATCAGCGCGCAGAAAAACTGCATCAACTAAAAACAAATCTTTAGATGTTTGAGTCCTGTTAAAAAACCATCCACACTTGAGTACTAGATTAATATCCAGGGAAATTGATATTTCGCAAACATCCCTAATGAAAATATCACGTAATAATAAATTCCTTCCATATAAAGCACCGTTGGTTCAAGAGTTGTCAGATGACGATTTTGATAGAAGTGAGAAGTTTGCAGACCTAATGATGGAAAAATGTTACAATCAAATCGATCCAAATTTTTTTAACTAACGTTTTGCGTTGAGACTACTTTTTGTATTAAGGGACCATCCATAAATTACATCACACGAATTTTAGGACTTTTGAATCTCCCCCCGTCCTTGTCACATTTTTATAATCCTCCCTCCTGATGTGACGTAACATATTTTTCAACTTGACGCATTTATTAAAAAATAATCGAGATAAAACTTTTTTTACTTAGATTTTTATTGAATAATCTAATAAAATCAGCAGTCCAATATTTCATATAACCAAAAAAACAAACGTCTAGTTAAAAAACTAATATAATTAATAATAGTACGTCATAAAACTATTGACCCCCTGCCCCTTGTCACATATTGTCACATTTTGGTGATACCCTCCCAACCCAATAACGTGTGGCGGAATATATGGATGACCCCTAATGGAAACATAAATCGACATAATTACAGATACTGGTCACGTAACAATCCTCGTTGGATTCGTGAATCCCACATCCAATATCTCGAAAAACTTAATGTGGCTGAAATAATTCATTACAATCACATTAAAAAAAAATTATTATTAGAAATTTTCAGACGATATTTGGCTACAACAAGATAGTGCCCCACCTCACTATGCGCAATACCTAAATAATGTATTTTCCAAAAGAGGAGGCGTGGTTTTATCGAATGGCCCCTGCAATCACCCGACATGAATCCTTTAGGCAATTTCCTGTGGGGTCACTTCAAAAACCTGCCAATATTCAGGAATTAAAATGTTGTATAAAACATCTCATTAATATGAGACATTAGATGAAAATCTCTAAAACAAGGAGCTTGTACCCAACAATTTTAGCTAGCAAACATAAGAAATATCAGTAACATTTCGTCAATATATGTTCACCACTGTTTATTGTATTATTAATAGCAAGGATTTATTTTATTGGAACGTATACACAGTATGTTTTGAATTTGTAGTAAAGTTTTTTTAGTTTTAATTGGTTTCCTCTATTTATAGTTGCATAATCGAGTTTGTTTCTATATCATGTAAACCTATATTTACAAAAGAAAAACAGTGTTTCATATTTATTTTATTGTACGTATTTTATTATTATAATATATTATCATGCACCTATTGATAAGATTCTGTTTTTTAAGATTTTCAAATGATCTAAAGAAACAACGCAGAATGAAAATGTAGCTTGGCTGTAGGGTAAAAGTTAATTTTTTTTTCTTTTATCTTGTCTCTGAAAGCACTAAGTGTCACAAAGTTTAGCAGCAGATAAGGAAGCTGACGAGCACTTCAACTACACTTTAGAAATATACCGCACACTCTGGTAAATATTGGAGCCTCTGACTCAAAAACTGGTGAGGATGCTCACCGATTGATCACATGTATTACCAAGTTTGAATTTATTTTTGTATTAAATGTTATAAAGCAATTTTTTAAAAAACAAGTACATACAGAATCATCACGTATCCATTCATAAAGTAGTGCAGGTGGTTGACACCGTAGTTATGTCCATGAATGGTTTGAGAAATGAGAAAGAGTTCCAAAATTTTTTTACTGAATAACTTGATGTAAGTAAAAGACACGGCTTTGAGGGGCCAACAGTTCAGTTCAGCTCAAAAGAAAACGCCCTTAAAATAAGAAGAGAACTTTTTACTTACCTCTACTACCGAGATATTTACTCTGAACTAAACAGCAGGGCTCACTGCAGGGATTACTTTAAAAGATTAAAAATTCTGACTTTTTCTTCCTTATTAATCTTTGAATCCGTTTGCCTATTTCGTAAATACACTTCTCTAATTTCAGGAAGATCGCTGCTCGGCTATCCGCTTAGGATCGTGGAGCATTACCTTTACCTAACTACTCCACAGAATTAGTTAATTGCTCAATATTATAGAATGCAAAAAAATGCACTATCATTTGCCAATTGAAATCAAATCGATATCATCTTTAACCGCATTCTACAATAATTTGAGGTATATTTACCGGAAAATGCATTCTACTCTTGTCCATAAGCGATTACCGACGTTTTCAAAGTCTAAAAAATTCTTACGTTGTGAACACGTTTTTTCAGATAACGAGAAAAGACTATATTAAAAAAATAGAAATTTTCAAAGGTAAGTGCATCGGAAACGGAGCGAAAGGATTAGATCAATCTCTCAACCAGTAGAATAATGAAATTAGTTCATTATACTGAAGAATAATGATTTCGACTATTTTTATGGCTAGTAGATATTTTCTTATTTGTTTCAAAATATTTCACTTCTTTTCCATTACTAACAAACTCGGAGTTATAATTGATTCCAGACCGCATAATTTCTGTTAAATTTATCCTTTAGGTCTAAATGAATATAGCGAATTGACACGTTTAGCAGCCGAAAATGACTTCTCCGCTGCTCCACACTCAAAAGCAGATGAATAATCGCATCAATGAAGATGTAAAATGCAATCTTCGAACGCAGCTTTAGCTTCGGAGCAGCTAAGTTTTTTATCATGTTTTTCATATATGGTTTTTTATTTTATTTAAATGCTTTCAAAAGAGGAAAAATTTTTCAGTGCTTCAAGCATATGTATATTTGTGTATAGAAAAATAATATTAGCCTTATTATTTTTTTAAATTAACACCACGACAAGGATATTTTTCTACTGTATTGAAATATATTCACTGGAAAAAGTGGATCTATATTGCACTGGTGCAATAAATATTTCTTGCACTCATTTAAACATAAATATTCAAATGAGCGAATTATTGAGTCCGTTTTCTTTGAGATTGTAATACGTTTCAAAGAAATGCGGATTTTATTTTATTATCATATTTATTATGTACTCGATTACGAAATTACTAGAAAATGAATTTTTTCCTAAAATGCATATGATTACAATTTATAAACACAAATGTAAATGCCTCAAAAATAAGCTTTTACGACTACTATGATTTCGATGATGCAACTCAGGAGCTTTGGAAATGTCAATCAAAAATTAAAAAAAGTTTTAAAATGAGTAATATATGAATACAGCGACATCAAACTTATTACCTAATGGACCAAGAAAACTATATGAAATTCATTATTTATGAGCGAATACAAATCTTCTTACAAGATCTAGTGTCAGTAAGTTAGAACAAAGTTCAACGAAACTAGCGCAGTAAAATATTTATCCAAATCATGGCGCAGAAAAAATACAACTGAAGACAAATCTTTAAATATTTGTGTCATGTTAGAAGTAGATCCAAATTTGTGAAGTAGAAAAATTACGAATTTTAGAAAACATACAGTGAAGGCGATTACAGCAGATGCTCAAAATGTTGTCCATTCACTTCAATACATAAAGCTATGAGATTTTTAAAACTTTGCAATACATTTTGCAACATCCCTGACTGCTCAATTCTTCTTATCTCTGTGACCCACAGAAAATAGTCTAAAGGATTCATGTCGGGAAACACATTATTTAGGTATTGCTTTACCACCATATCATCTTTTGGAATATTGTTATTGACTAAAAATATCTAATGAGGATTTTTTTTAAATGTACTTGAAAATACTTACTCCGATTTGAAATATCCGAACGAACTCAGGTGTAATACTATTATATATATATATATATATATATATATATATATATATATATATATATATATATATAATATTAAAATAATATATGATATATATATATTAAAATAAATCTAAATAAGCCGGACCATTCAAGCTACCCTCAATGAAAAAGGGACCAATTATTTTGTCGCCTATTATTCCAGCCTATATATTCAGTTTTTCGGGATAATTGGTGTGGGAATCACGCATCCATTAAGGATGGGTACGTGACCAGTATCTACAACTATGTCAATTTACGTTTTCATTAATACAAAAAGTGGCCTCATGGTAAAACAAAACATAACTTGAAAAATTTGGATCGTTTTGATTATAACACCATTCGGTCTGCAAACTCTTTATCGAACTCTTGAACCAACGTTACTTTGTATGGATGGAATTTATTATCTCTAAAAATTTTATCAAGTTCCCTGGATATTTGTCTGGTACTCAAGCGTGGATCGTCTTCTAACAGGACGTTCTAAGTTGATGCAGTTTATCTGCGCCCTGATTTGGATAGAACAATGTAAAAGACGTCTACGAGATAATTGAGGCGTTCCACACATAAAACTCACTCTGTTTATTAAGCCACTCTGTATGTTAAGCCTGATAAATAGCTTCATCGGTGGACATTTTAGTTTGTCAGAATTATTCCACATTGATAAGTTTGAAATATACTTATAACAATTCATTACAAGTCAGCCAACTGAAAAATTGATGTTTTTTCAATGCCATTCTACAAGTGGTTAATTATTACATATGTATTTTCAAAAATCATATTTATTAGTTTCCGTTTCCTATATAATTTCTTAAAGTAGCCCGTGAAGTGAGGAAAGTTTAAGGAAATATCGGTTTACTGGGTAAATTTCCATAGATTGCTATTGACGGATAAATCAATAATCTAATTTATTCTCATTGCGTAGACTATTTTTACAATCATATTTTTAGATGCGGCATTTTACCGTAACGTGTGAAAGTTACAGGCAACGTTAGATGATTAAACTTAGATCCATCCTTATACAAGATATAAATAAAATAAACTTTCAATATACAGAATAAAACCATAATATGTAAATAATTAAAGATAATAGTAATAGATAACAATTAGTATATTAGTCCATATCAAAAATTAAACCAGTATGCGGCATGCCAGGAATTAAATATTATTATTATTAGCATAGAAGTCGTTTACAGAGTAGAAGGCACTTTCCAGTAAATATGTCCTTAAACTTTTGCGGAATGCGGGAAAAGATTAAATCAATTTAATTTCAATTGGCAAGTGATTGTGCATTTTTTGCATTGTAAAATATTGAGCCCTTAACTAATTCCGAATGTGGAGTAGGGAGGTAAGTTAGCATATTAGCATCGGGGAGATATAATAGCGGATCATGAGAAGGAGTTATAGAACTTGATAAAGTAATTATTGAGGCGAATCTTTTATTATAATAAATATTTTTGGTAGCTTCTATTATCTTAAGATAAATTTTTCTGTATAGTTTCGCGTAATTTTTGAAGAAGACATTATCCGAGAATTTCCTTAGGCGAGATAAAGATCCCATGTTCTTTGCAGATATACGTAAACCTATAGTGGGCCAAGGTTTACTTTGCTTAGAATTAGATGCTAGACTAGTTAGTGTTTTCATGAATCTAGAAAATTCGAGGTCCACATCACCAGAGAGCATGTTCCAGTCGGTTTTTTGACAACAGTGCTTGAAGTTTTGATAATTTTTTTCCGAATAGATACGGCATAATGTGCGAGAAACATTTTTAGTATTTTTACCGAAAATTTTGTTATCACTGCTTCATGATCGGAGAGATCTGATTTAAAGACAGTACAGTCGGTGGATTCTGGATCATACGATGACACAACATAGTCTATAGTACTAGAACTAGTCTTATTATTCTGGTTAGTGCCGTTGTATGCATGACCATACCAAAAGAATCAAAAATTGACTGAAGACATTCTTGACCATCACACACACATATTGGATATAATTTTTGAATTAAAAAAAAATACAAAAACTCCTTGAGATCATCTCATTAACCTACTAGATACATCTGTAAAAAGGAT
This sequence comes from Diorhabda carinulata, assembly GCF_026250575.1. NCBI lineage: Eukaryota > Metazoa > Arthropoda > Insecta > Coleoptera > Chrysomelidae > Diorhabda > Diorhabda carinulata. The sequence goes on along the minus strand of NC_079464.1, from coordinate 25,352,400 downwards.
TCTAGGCCCTCCTTCTTATGACTATGACCCAATTACTTCAGTTTCTGGACGATGGTGAACGGGATCCATTTTACTTTCAAAAAACGCAAATTATTGTCGTGTTAACTCGTTCATATGTCTCGAAAAGTGACACTTATCAAGAAACACTAAAACTACGTATGAAGCCTTCAATCTTCTGCTACAGTCCTAGTAGCTCCGTCTACTACTTTTGTAATTTCATCAACATTTGTCATGTAGTTATATCACGATTAAAGAGTGTAAACAAAATTATTATCTCATATTAAATACCCGCTTGTTGTTTTATGACCTATAATTTATTTCTGTTGACATTCAAAGATTATAGTTTTGTAGTATCCTTCGATAATTGCATGGGATAATGGATCAATTAAATTCAAGTAAAGGTCACTTGATTCGAAACTTATTCAAGTTGATGTGAAGTAATAGTTACTAACACTTTTTTTATTTATTTTGTTTTTTCTATTCCCAGCTTTGTCTGGAGAGTTTAAAGAATATTTTATAAACGTTATCGAACGTTGTCGAAAAATGATACGATTCGACGAGGTGTGAACATTAAGTGAGGAGACAAATGAATGTTGTGTCTTTCGAATTAGTTCCCTCAGGAAATCACGCAGCGTTTGAGACGATTCTTCCACTTTTCATAGCTATGCTCGAGCTCTTATAGTGGAATCGGCTTGTTTTATAATATCCTAAAATGTCCCTTTAGGTGAGTTTCCAAATGAGATAAGAAGAGATCATATCCAGATGAATAAAGAGATTGAGGAATCACAAGAATATTTTTATTGATAAAAAAATTATGCATTGGAATTGGTCGAATGAAGGCTGATGTGTCTTCTATTGTTTTTGAATTATTCCAATCCTTAACGAATGATTTAAACGGAAACATTTTGGTATTCCGTTGATATTATCATTAGTTTATGAAGTCGAAGATCATCCGTTTCGTTGTTCATCTACTTTCGACTCTTGTCTTTCTGTTAAAACCTTTAACCACAGAAACACCAGAAACACTGTCCCTAGGAATTATGAAGTTTTGTGAAAGTTTCTGTTGCACTTCGCCCAAGACTAAACCAAAATTTGAAAGCATACCATTGTTCCAACTTTTCGTAAATACGATTTCACAAAAACAATGACTACGTGCAATCTACTGATTGGATTGAAAATTTCATCATTTAATTTCCATTCCTCGTTTATTATTGCCACGAAAATGTTACGATGGACTTTCTTCTCTAATGAAAGCTCAATTTACAACTCCAGGGCATGTGTTTTTTTGCTCAATTACGCGCAATCACAGGTTACGACCATGAAATAATTCAGTTACCTATCACCACTATTAAAAACCAAATCGTAGAAAGTAACCTCCATTTATTGAGTACCTCTATCCGGATCCACCTGTAAAAGCCTGCAACTATTTGCATTTGGGACTTTACATCAGTTGCTCGGGATATTACGAGTAATATGACCAATGATACACCCAAATATGAAATACCCTGGATCCCACAAGACCTGTGAGCCTATTGGGAGCATTTTCAAGAAGATACATGAAATAAAAATAAGAAAATCATGGTTAAATTTACGAAGAATAGTATTGATAGATATTAAAGAGATATTAAAATAAGTAATTGTATTGTATTAGATTTGACTCAAATGTGTCATAACTTGTATATCTTTAATTGAAAGTATGAACACCCATATATGGTGATTTCAGATAATTTCATTTTTTTATTGTAAAAAATTTGAATATTTATTTGTAAATACTTATATTGAACTGAAGGTTGGGAAGAATTGATCAAGTACCTTGATTCATTTTCTTGTCACCCGCAATTTATCACTCGATCTCATTCCAAGTATTTCTCTTCTATTTTTCGAAGTGACAACTTTTATATTTTACGATACATTTAGATACGTTCCACTTTTTCGTCGAGGGATCCATTTAGACACTTGATTAACTCTGAGGTAGTGATTCCATTTTTGTTTTTGAACTTAAAAGTGTGTAGAGAAATCGAAGCAGAGCTAGCAATGCATCATAATATCTGATTAAGATTGACACAAGACGAATTCGGTCATCTTTCAAGTATTTTTAGCTCTTAGTCCGTGAAACACGAATTTTCGGTAGGCTTGTCGAAATGTGTCTGGAAAAGTCGTCAATTATATAGAAAAAACTGTAAAATTTTCTGAAACCACTCGTAATTAGAAAAACGTTTCATATAAATGCCGAAAGTCGTTAATTTCTACATTGTAATTAAGAATGTAACTTAAAATTTGCTACATTAAAATAACTTTTGTACGAAAGATAACCCCTTAATTTACCTCAGGCTCGTTCAATCGAAGATTTTTTGTTCAAGTTATTAACTTTTTTAGTTAGAGTTATTACAAGGGTGTTCAGGGACTCAGGGATGCAATAGATTCGAGGTAGATGACGTGAAACTGATACTATAACTCAAAAAAAATCTTTCATACGACCCTTCGATTCTGAGTTATAGTTGCGAAATCAGAACTTATATTTGAGTATACTTTCTAAATTATGCATTCCAACATTATGAGTTTTTAATAGATGATTGTGATTGACGACATAAATAATTCCCCCCTACTATCTGAAGGTCAGGGGCGGCTCATGCCCAATGGTTAACAATCCGTAATTTTTACAGGGACAAACTGTAAAATCTAAAGATAGCAAAATGAATTATTCAATAGATTTTGTAATCAAAAGATACTCTTTGCTTAACTCGATAAAATTTATGGTTAAAGACATACGTAGATTCTTAGATCGTTGTATATGCCAGGGAAAGAATCCACCATGAAGGGACATTCTAAGTATCGCTGATTATTCAGGTTATTATCAAAAAAATACGGACCTATTAAGTTATTATCCACTATTCCTGCACATACCTTAACATAAAATCATCTGATTGTTCGTTTTAATTGTACCGTGACGATTTTTATTTGCCCATAAATGTAAATTATGGGAATTAATTAAATCATCTCGTGTGAAACCAGCTTCATCAGTAAACAGAACTTTTCCAATAAATGTATTATCAACTTGTTTTTCTAAAAACCAAGGAGCGTTGCCAATATTGCTGGATAACTCTCTGCTTCCATGGCATGCACTTTCTGGATGTAAAAGGGCAAATTCATTTCTGCTACCTTCAGATTATACAGATTGTCCTTGTCAAAAATTAATAATGTTTAAATGTATAATTAAAAAAATATACATACGTAAATATATGATTTCACCTATAACTATATTTTTTTTTATGTCACAGCATTATTTTCACGTCATCCCTTCTTTCTGGCATTTCAAATGAATCAAAATTATTTTGCGTAAAATACGAAAATTTAATTCTTGCTTTCGAATGACGTCGTTTGGAACATCCAAAGTTTGTGATTTGTCATCTGATGGTCGTAATTTTGAGACAACATTCAAAATTCAAGGCCTGGTATATCATAAAATTGGATCATTGATGCCAATGCTAAATGAAGATTCAAAATTTCCTCAGATCATTTCATTTCAATTTCATTGAACAAGCAGAAGAGAGAGCAATTGTGTTGTCATTAGAATTATTTCAAATCAAATCACTCAGTCACAGCAACGCGTGGCCGCGTCTGCTAGTAAATTATAAAATAGTATTTCGCTGACATGACTAAGTGAATCAGACAAGATTTGATATCAACAAACTAACTTACTACGACGTATTCCGTATTATGACCTATCAAATTGAATTTATGATTACCGCAACAGTTTTATTTTAGCATTAGAAACAAATATTGTATATTTTGAGCATAATGCATACAATTTAATATGAATCAATTGCTGATGTAGTGTCTACATTTGGTCTTCCTATAAACAGACAAATGCATTTACGATGCTCTTTGCTCATTATTACCTTATTCATTTCATAAATAGCTGTGTGATGAATAATTATGAAGATATATAATGCAATGTGTTTATCACTACCAGATTCTTATCCCCTCGTAAATAATTGGTATTAATATTTTGTATAGGAGTTTTACAAAATGAATTATATGAAGAATTGTTTTATTGTTTTTTTTGTTGAATTTATATTCAAATATATAATTCAGAGAATAATTTTTGAGTATTTAGGGGAAGTCTTTCTGGATCGTAGGAATATACCCAAGTCTCATCAATAGTAACAATTCCCTTATACGCTTTTGGTCAACTTTCAAATATTTGGGGATCCATTTTGCAGCAATTTTTCTCATGTCCAAATTGACATGAACTATATAATGAACGTATTCGTATGAAATATTCAGTGCTTTAGATATCCGTTTTAACCCAATTCGACGGTCTGATAGAAACATGTCATGAACTGCATCGATATATTCGGGGACTGACACAAAAATTGGCCTTCCCGATCAGTCATCATCTTCAATGGAAAATTGAAGCATGCAGTCCAATTTTTCATGGTCGCATACGAAGGACATTGATCACCAAGGGTATTAAGCATATCTTCGTAAATCTGCTTACCTCTTAACCCTTTTAAATACAGGTACTCGATGATGGCTTGATACTCCAATTTTTCTATTTTCACAATTTCGATGGACATCTTTTTTCTTTCAATTTATTGGTTTACTTTTTTGACGTCAAACTTTACACTGAAACTATATTTTGTTTTATGCTTGGAACTGGTTTAGGCTAATTACATATTAATACAACCTCGTATATTAAGGAATTGAGTGTCCATCGATTTCCAATTATTTGTAATCACTGCTTGTCTAACATTTGGAAGTATTTTTATCTCTGTGAGAGCGGGACTAATTATTTAAGGCATCCTTCATTTAAATTTTGTGGAGAAAAATAGTCCAAAGATATGATTTCATTGAATTCCTGCCCACACGTTTAATTCAAAAAGGATGTTGGGTATATGATACGAAAAATATTTTTGGACTTTCGTCAGCCCAGCAATGACAATTATATCGTTTTAGAAATAAAGGATGTTGATCCGACCTGAATATTGAATAAAAAAGTTTTAATTAGTATTAAATTGGTTAGCTATAATCTAAAGAAAACTGAAAATGTAAGTCCAAGTAATTTTGTTGTGTACAGTAATGCACATCAATAATACTTTTCGAGTATTCTGACACAAAACTGCTACTTTTTCTACCAAACACTATTTTTATAGTTCTTTTTTTTTCATCAACTATTGACTCTATTAGTTAAAGTTTTCTCCTCAGCTCTAATAGTGAGAAGTTGAATTTGACGTGTTTGAATATTTGCAGAAAATTTAATAAATGCAACCAAATATCAGCGCGGATTCTTTCCTGTTGTGTGCAAACCATTACCTTTGAGAGGAAGACTAAAAAATGAAAAATGTGTATGGAGCTAAAAGGAGATTACGTTAAAAATTAAATATATTTTTTAAAAAAACTTTGGTGTTTTCTTTGTTGTGCCATCCTCATATTCTTGGAGTCGAGATGAATTGGAGAAAATTAGTACAAGAAATTGCAATATTATTAAAAAAAGAAAAAGGATACTAATAGACTGATGCTCCTTGATAAACAGATCAGTAAACCTGGAGTAAACTAAAATTTTCATCATGGGATAATCTCTTTGCTCCGCCTTTGGTCATTTACGTAAATTGTATATAATTATCTCAAATTTCAACCTATTATGTTAGAAACTTACAAGTTTGATTCTGTTGAAGGGGGCAATAGAAGCCGAAATTAGAGGAAGGTCATGTTCACGCAATTTTGGGACACAAAAGGCCCAATTTTAGTAGATTATCTGCAAAAGGGTGCTTATTATGTGAACGTCGAATATTACGTGAGAGGGATGAAAAAAACTCCTATGGAAGTTGTGTAAAAGTTTTCTCTGGTATCAGGATAACTTACACAATCATAAATCCGCCATCATCATGGTAGCAATAGCACAACAAGGATTCATATTAGCTAAGCATACCTTGCAGATTTGGTTCCGAATAATTAGCGGCCGTTTCTAAATCTTTTTATGCAGGGTAATGCATGGAAAAATGTGTTAACTTTGATTTGACTCCAATTTTCCATTGTACCATTGTACGTGATAAGCGAAGGAGTGAAGGGATGAGCCCTTATATATATTCCATGTTATTAAACCGACTGCTTATAGTTTATGAAGATTAACTTTACTTTTTTTAATAAAAAAAATTATTTTGCACACTTAATGTTGTTAGAACTGGACACTCATTAATTTCTCTTCAGGAAAAAAAGAGAATAACTGTTATGATTTAATGACCAATATGTTATTGAAAATTTATTTAACATTGTAATTAAATTGTTTTTTAGTCAATATTTCCATATTACATATCAACATTAGTTATTACTGAATAAAATTATAATTACTCGAAGGAATGTACTTGCTGTTAGCAAAATTTCATTAAATTTATTATAGGTAGAATTATTTAATAAGCAACTTCTACATTTCAACATAATGATTTTCAGTTATTGATTAATTTAATTGTTATATATATTAAGTTATCGCTGTGATCATAGGGCATTTTTTTCTGTTCTACACTTTCCTTACAAAAACTTTTAAGAATGTAAATGTGAATATTCGGTATGGTACAAGAAAAGCCTCAAGATTGTTTTTTCATAAAACTACTTATCACTCATATATATGAAAGATCCCAACTCTATGGAATTTTTCAATAGGAGAATTATGGAGAGATCTCATTTAGATAATCTTAGCACTTAATGTGATAAAAATAATGAAGAGCAAACGCACTAATTAATTATATGGTGGACGACTGGAACAAAACTATACAGAGTGAGTTTTTTGTATGGAACACCTCAATTATCTCGTAAGTTTGTTATTTAAAATGGATCAGCCTGTATGTTTTCGAAATCCTTAAGAAATACTACTACAATAATAAATTTGACGTTTCAATAAATTATTATTTTTGAAGTTTATTGAAAGTCACAATAGATCATTTATCCGAAAAAAACGAATTGATATTGTAATATCTTTTATATCCTAACCGAAATCCTATAACAAGGTATACTGTTCAGTGGTTCAGTGAAAGATTTATCCAAATCCAAACTGCATCAACTGAAAACAAATCTTTAGATGTTTGTATCCTGTTAGAAGACAAATATCCAGGGAACTTGAATTTTCCCAATAATAATGAAATTTTTACGTGATAATAAATTCCATCCTTACAAAGTAAAGTTGGTTCCAGAGAAACACGATCCAAATTTTTTGATTAATGTTTTGCGATGAGGCCACTTAATATATTAATAGAAACGTAAATCGGCATAATAGTAGATACTGGTCACGTAACAATCCTCGTTGGATGCGTGAATCTCACACCCAATATTCCGAAAAACTGAATGTATGGACTGGAATAATAAGCGACAAAATATTACCTAAAAAATAATCAGTATTTCTTAAGAATTCCTAAAAACACAAAATATATAGGGTGATCCTTTTGGAATAGTTCATTATTTTTCTGGAAAGAGGGAAGATCTGACAACAATATATATATATATACCATCATAATACCGACCATATCACAAGACCTTTGCGCATCAAAATTTTGAAAAATCGTACAAGCAGTTTCCGAGATAATAGAGGCGTTCCATGGATAAAACTCACTCTGTGTGAAAGGAGATCTCGTTCAGTGTATTAAATCTACAATTTCTTACAATTAACAGAATGAATGAAAAAATTTGTTTTGTAAGGTAAATAAAATTCAAGCTTCTTCCTGTTTTATTAGAAAACGGAATGTTGAATGTTTTGAATTGTTTAAATATAGAAATTTACATGAAAAGATATTGCCAAATGCCGATTGGTGCAATAATATTTATATAGCTTGAGGTTGAAGCTAAAATCTAGTATTTTTCACATGTATAATACCCAATTTTTTTCTGTGACGGGAAAAACCATGATTAAAGGAGGAGGTAAGGTTTTAAAAGTGAAAAAAAAGCATATATTTGAGATTTTTAATATAATTCTATTAAATTTAATTACATATTATTGTACCGGGTGTCCCAATAAGAATGGCTCTCGGCCATATCTCATCATGCGGTTTTCGCTATTCTGTTGCTAATTTGGTCTACTTTTACATTCCTTAATTAAAACTGCATGCTTCTATTTAACATTTTTCAAGGATAGCTAGATTTAAAAATATAAATAAACAGCGCCCTCTAGCGTATACGTTACTCATTAGGTTGTTTCGAAATTATAACTCTTACATTGGTAGAAAGGAGCTCTCTTCAAAAAGACTAAGTTTGCATAGATAGGTTAAGTAGAACTGGACTTACAGGCGTTTTTTCATAATAAAGTTCCCGCTTCTCCCCACCTCTTATTTGAAAAGATGGACTAAAACTTGTAAAATCAAATATTCGCTGAATTTCATAGTTTAAATGCGTCTTAATTGGGCAAAATTTGTAAATGATTTATTTTATAATTTTTGGCGTCTAATTACGCCCTCTGGCGGTGGACCTACAATTCTGTAAATAATTTCCAGATTTTTCTCGAGGTCACTTTTGTTATAATTTTTTTTTTCCCGAAGCTGTACTATAAACGGTTCCCGAGATATAACCGAGAGCCATTCTTATTGGGACACCCGGTATAAATTTTTAAATTTGTCAGAAAAAATTATCACTGAAAAATATTCATAAACAAGCCGGCGAATCTCCAGAGGCGATGAACATTATATTTCGTTACCAAATCATTTGAAAGAAAATGTAATCAGAAAGAGATATTTTTTATATTTTTTGCAGTACTGGGAAGTAGAAAACGCTATTTTCACACAAAAAAAAATCACGTTACTATCTAACGACTTTTCGTTCTTTCTAATTGCTCAAAATATTCTCAATAGAAACTAGAACGTTGCTGAACTTTACACAGTGCTTAGAACCCTCGTGTAAGCCAGAACTCGTCACAGTACAACAGCGTCTCACACTGTCGAAACGTTTTATTGTCCTTTCTAATTGTTCTAAATAAACTCAATGGTAATAGAGGCTAGAACTTTACACAGAACATCACTATTTCTCGTTCAGAGCTCTCGTGTAATCCAGAACTCTTTCGAGCACGGTAACGTCTCATTATTGTTCAGTTTCATTTGTTTGCATCAGTTCTTTGGATACTTTTCGGTAAATTAGACTGTTTTTTATCTGTACTAATTCTATTTTTTGTTAGTAGAAATCATTTTATGGGGATTGATTCATGAATTTACAGAATTTTTCGATGTTAACTAACTAGAACTCTAGAACTATTCGTTTATGAACCATTCCTGTTTGGTTTTTCAGTTTCACTATTTTTCAAAATGCCGTTTTTTGTATTTAATTCTGCAGAAATATCGATAAAAAATATCAGGAACTCTAGAACTATGTTGGACACTATATGATGAACTCATTTGAAACTATGAGACGCTAACATATGAGACACTAATTTCACACATGCCTTTTTTGACAGGCAATCGCACGTCTACTATGTTGCGCCTCCTTCGAAATTTCTCGGACTCCACACAAATAACAGATACAAAAAGAATCAACGGTGTGGTTATAAATAAAAAATTCGTCGTTGGACCCAAGGACTACTATTTTATTAGGTCAATTCATTAGTTAATAATACTATAATAGATATGAATGGTTATATTTCTGACGCATAAATTTAATATTCAATAAAAGATATGTTAAAACAATTTTATTTGGTTGAAATAATTGGAGAAAAAGTATCAATTTCCAAGCATCATGGTGTATGCTCTTAAACTAACTACCCTAAAGAATTTGCAATTCAATGTTTCAAAAGAGAAGTGAGGGTTTCGTATGGGGTATTTTGAAAAGGATAATCGGATAAAACAAATTAAAAAGGGGAGATAATAAGTTGAAGCAGTTGTTTTTATTTGGGGAAAGTGGATATAGCAACGTGCTCTGCACCAGAAAAATATAACGTGTTAAGGAAATAGGGATAAGTATAAAGTATTATGAGTTTGAAAATTGTTTTTAAGATTAGTACAAATTTTTAAATTTACGAACCGTATAAAGGCAGATTTACAAGAGAAATACAGATAATACTAGATAAAGAGGACAAATAGTTTTAAGAAAACGCCCCCCAGCCCCTGTTTAGTTGTTCAAACTTTATCTATACTTTATCCACGAATACTCAATATTTTTATTAAAGTATTTTTGTTACGAAATTTTGTTACATTATTAGACATATTATTTTCAGTTGAGTCGGACGGAGCCAAATCTGGTGAATAAAGGGTGTGTTCAAGTAATTCAAATCCTAAATCACGGATTTATGGCAAACATGAGATTTGTGGGTAGGAGCGTGGTCCTGCAAAAACAAAACACCTTTGGATAGCTTTCCGCGTTTTTTCTTTTTAATTTTTTCCCGTAGAGTGGTCAATAATGTCGAATAGTAACCTCCAGTTATTGTTCTACCCTTATCCAAAAAATCAACCATGATTATTCCATGGCAATCCCAAAAAACTGAAGCAACTGAACGCGTTTGTATGAAATATTCAGTGCTTCAGATATCCGTTTTAGCCCAATTCGACGGTTTGATAAAATCATGTCATGAACTGCATCGATATTTTCGGGGACTGATGCAGAGACTGGCCTTCCCGATCGGTCATCATTTTCAATGTAAAATTTACCTCTTTTGAAGCATGCAGTCCAATTTTCCATGGTCGCATACGAAGGACATTGATCACCAAGGGTATTAAGCATATTTTCGTAAATCTGCTTACCTCTTAACCCTTTTCAATACAGGTACTTAATGATGGCTCGATACTCGATACTTTTCGATTTTCACAATTTCGATGGACACCATTTTCTTTTAATTTATTGGGTAACTCTGGTTTACTCTTACCTCCTCTGCCTACCTAGAAATGCTGTTTCTAGAAACGCTGTTTCTAGGTAGGCAGTGAGTGGAATCTCTGATAATTGTTCTCTTCAAATTGTTAATTGGAAGTATGTATTTCCGATGTAACAGAAAAAATGAAACTATAGCCATTTCGTTGCAATTTAAATTAATTAGAACGCGAAAACTGTGTAAAAATCGAGAGAACATCGCTGACAATATCCATAAACACACACACACACACGTGCGCGTGATAAAACCCGTCCCTCTAAGCATGAGGACATTCCACCATACCCTTGTCATTTCGACAGGACCTCATACCCATTCGCGTCACAGTTTCGCGCGTAGACTCCTTCCTCTTTCCTGAGTTCTATGGGAGATTCTAAAAAGTCATCCAGATACTTTATTTACAAGGCTTACAAATAATGTGCCACATTGAGTTGTTGACCAATGACAGTTATCTGTAGCGTAAAAAATTATCCCTCAATCAACATATATTCCTTGAAATACTATCAAGTATTGGAGCGGATAGTTTTCTGTGACCCTCTGTACGTTTTAGAGGCTCTCGTCAATATAAAATATTTCTTTTGTTATAGTAAAAACGTTGAAGAAATATTCTAAGAGTAAATATGTCGCCGTTTATTACTTCTTTATACTTTTTTCTCACAGTTATTGAAATCTAAATCTGCTACTACTTTTTTCATCATCCGTTAACCAAGGAAATGAATTCAAAGTTGCTTTCCGAATTTCTTCAAATATTTGTTGAGAAATAAATCCTGCAGCCACTTTCAAAAATACCTCGATAAAAATGTTTTTTCAGTTAATGGGAAATTTTAATGATTTCTGAGGTTGTTGTCGCTGTCAATATGAAACCATTTATTTTTTGTTACATAAGATTTATTTAACGTTATTTTGATTTTGAGTGATTGCAGTCAATTGTGAATAAGCGTAGAATTTGATTCATTCATTATTTATTAATAGAAATTGTTTTAAACGGAAGTTATTATACGTTTTTCTATGTACATATTATGAATAAAATTTGTCTGATAAACTCCTAATTCTGAATAAGTAATACCATAACGATAATAAAAATTTGCACTTAGATTATTGACCTTGGATAGCTTTGATATAAAAATTCAGTATCTGCACATTCTTAGTCGAACGGTTGATATCCTGGTCACACAGTAGTCTCCTCCACTACTTGCATAATTAAAATTTATTTTTATTATCAAATCATAGTTTCTTGATATGTATTTTCCTCAAATAGTAATTATCATTTGCAATCGCACTAAACAATCTTATTTACTATAATTATTATATTATTTTTACATAAAAATTTTTAATATCAATGAGGTCACTATGAGATGTTAGATTAGTTAATTACGTAATAGAGAGAGAGAGATGCTTTACTGTCAAAAAATTATTACAATTTGTAGACAAAAGATTGTAAAAACTAGGAAACATACATAAAAATACAAATAAAATAAAATTTCAATATACAGAAGAAAACCACAATGAATAACAAAATTATAGGTAAGAGGAATAGTCCATAGCAAAATTAAACCAGTACGCAGCATGCCAGGAATTAAACATTATTATTAGAATAGAAATCGTTTACAGAGTAGAAGACACTTTCTAGTGAATATGCCCTCAAATTAGTGCGGAATGCGGGAAACGATTAAATCGATTTGATATCAATCGGCTAGTGATTATGCATTTTTTGCATTGTAAAATATTGAGCCCGTAACTAATTCTATATGTGGAGTAGGTCGGTAAAGGTCGTGCTCCGCGTTCCTAAGTGGATATCCGTGCAACGTCCTTTTTGAAATTGGGGAAGCGTGCTTACGAATTAGGCAAACGGATTCAAAGATGAATAAGGAAGAGTCAGAATTTTGAATCTTCAAAGAAGTCCCTGCAGTGAGCCCTGCTGTTTAGTCCAAGTAAATATCTAACAGCTCTCTTTCGTAGTTTGAAGATTCGCTCAAATTGAGTCGCACCACACGTATCACGGAAGGAAAGGGCATATCGGAGATGCGACTCAATAAGGGCATAGCCTTGACCTCATTTTTTTCTTTATTTTTTGAATACCAGCAACGAATTTTCTTAAAGCCCACTCTCTGTCTTATGAGCTTTCCTTGTTTTTGTAGGTAATCTTCCTCTTTTCATATCCTGGTATTACTTCTCGACCTCAGCCCTCTAGCCCAGTCGCTATCTTTATGGGTTTTTCTCGGAGGCTTTAATGTTACAATTTTTGACAAATCTGTATTCACAAAGACTTCAATAATTCCAAAGTCGACATTAATTAGATGCAACCCACCCAGACTTGTAACTCTCGAAAGTGTCACGTAAGCTTGACCTTATGTGAATACTGCAGAACCGATATCCATCAGCGCATTATTGAGACTTAAGCCCTGACTTTGGTGTATAGTTGTAGTATTTACTATACACATGAAAAACTGTTCATGATAAACATGAGCTCTATTAATAATTTCAAATTTAGTTTTGACCGGACCAAGCCTGTTAACATGTTCTTTATTAAATGTGATGTTTATTTTCGTAATTATATTTGTATTTTCCGGATCAACCTTTACGTTTCCAATTATTTATTTTATTTTCTCATACATTATAGAAAATAAGAGTAGTTTGAATAGAATGGAATTTGAAATAAACCATGTTTATACAATGCTTGGTTGGTTACTAGAAACACAGACTCCTAGTTTAATTCATAAGATTAGGGGGTCGAAAATGGTTGATGTTTTGAAACATCGATATTTTCCCAAAAGAACAAAAAAGGAGTGAAAAAAATTAAGACCATATTTTCATGAAAATATAGAAGAAACGTTATAAATTAACTGATTTTGCGTAATAGCTGATAGATAAATACAAGTTTTTATTTCTTTAAAATTTATTGGTAAATAAAATCCTGAAATTAATTTTTAAAGTCGAAAATGAAACCTAGTTATTTTTAATATGTATTTGATTGTATTACCTAATTAAAAATCATCTGTAATTTTTCACTCATTATTACACAAAAATAATTAGGAGAAAAACAAGTTTATGAGCTTCATTAAAAAGAAATAAATGTTACAATTTAAGTTGTAATAATGATTGAAAACAAAAAAACAATATAGAACAATTGATCAATTAATATTTAAAGTATAAAAATTTTGAAATAAAAATATTGGGTATTAAATTTCCCAAAATGTGTCATCTAGTTCATGAAGAAAAATAAGTTTCGTAGCCATATCTTCTGAGAGGCAATTTCTGAGAGAGTTAAAACTTAAACTTGCTTGAGAAAATAGAGGCTCAGATGGAACGGAAGTGGCTATTTCAGGCACATATTTGAATACTACTTGAAAAAGTAGGGTAAGTGTCCTTCATCATTTTCCAGAAAGCTAGAGGGTTCTGCTGAATCTTCTCGTTTGGGGAATGTGAGTATAACGAAAGTTTTTCAGGAATTGATTTATCTATCGATTGTTTCTTTTTTTGCCATGAAAGTTATCTCGTAGTTGGCAGTCAATGTGTTAAAAAATCCTAGTTTCCTAAAGTTCTTCTTGGAGAAGACTTACTTTTCTATGTTTGCCATCTTCTTAGCTTCCTTTCAGCTCAATTTTCTCAATGTTCACTTGTAACTTTATTTTGAGTTAAACTGTTGATATTTATTTTTCTTCTTATTTCCCTGATTTCTGTGAATTTAACAGTGTGACGAACAGATCCCATGAAACATACAATTTCAATTTTATTTGTGCATTTTCATGCATAACTATCAGATCATTTTTTTTTATTTTATCTTTGTTTATATCATGTTTTTATATATTCTAATCCCTGTATTTATTTATTCGATTGTACGCCTATTATTTATGAAACTTTTCAAATAACTTAGTTTAAAAAACATATTCCAACATTATGCCTTGTATATAAACTAGACGTAGTGTTTTTATGTTGTCATAAAACTGATTTTATTATAACAAGTTACGTTAATCGATTATTCACATTGGACATGTTTTGTCATGGTAAAAAATGCAAAATAAAGACAGTATATGTTATGCTTACGTAAAGTTATAACACCTGGTCTATTAGGAACGGATACGTAGTAATCCTGGTGGACAAAACATTTGCAAGCCACGCCTTTTTGCTAGTTTCATGATAATATACTGTAAACTATGGAATTCTCTATTCTAAGGTCAATAACCATATATACGGAATTAGATTTCTGTCACTCAAGCTCATTCATATGATTTTAGCAATGCGAAGAATGCGAGTTTTTATATTTTGTTACTCTATAGGGTGATTCATTAAAAATTTCCAATATGTCAACTCAAAACGTCCTAGACAAATATTACCAATGTTTTCCCACTATAGATACAAGTAGGATTATTTCACACTTTAAGAATTTAATCAAAATAAAAGAACGAAAAGATCAGAGCACTGGGTCGGCTAACGTATTGCCAAAGAGCCAAAATATGAATATGACAATTTAAAAAAAAATCGGGGCCAAATCAACAAACTTTATTACACTAAATAGAACTAAATTTCATTCTTAATGAATATATAGGTATGGATGATAACAATATGCTTGCATTTCCTTGGAAAGTTTGAGTAAGCTAGGTTTGTATGTTTTTTTATGGCATGATTCCAAGTTCTCATCAATAAAACGAATTCTCAGTTTACTCTGGATAATATTCTTGCTTGAAAAAGATTGATCGCATATATATTTAGAAATCCACTGACCAAGAACAAGATGAGGACATTAATAACAATATTGTGGTTTTTAGAATAGAAGTGAATGCGACTGAATCACAACAATTCCCATTATATCCTATAGAATCAACGAAGCGATCACAATATTAACCAATTAGTTCCATATTCAGACACCGATTCAAAATCGACGATATTCCAAAGTAAAAAGACGATAAGAGGCACATAATTGGACTGTGGACTTTTCTTTAATGGAGAAGTTTTCTTGAATCACGTCCTTCAGGTATACTACGACGGTCAACTAGTTAATTGAAACCTTTCAAAGATCGCATTGAGTGTCTTCTACAATTCTTAGATTCCTTGAAAGTCATGGAGTCAAGTTCTAAGAAAAAAAATCTTCTAGCCCAACGGCAATACGGCAATCTTTGCAGAGTTTCAGTTTTTATAGATATTAATTGAACTTCGCATGAATACTAGATTTGACACCACATTCAAAATAATCGATAATTGTTGATACTGGTGATAGCATCGAATTTGAAAAGAATGATGTACATGTGCAATGTCACCGCATTGTTTGTTATGCGCGTTTAAAAATGGAAAATTTTGAAATTTCTGAGAATGAGGTCATAGAGTGAATTCAAAAATTGACAAAAATTGGGTTTACGATTTATAGGATCAAAATAGATCAGATAAATAATTTGGTAGGATTTATAACGCTATCAGAAATTGAATTCGATGGATCATGTACTGCTTATGAAACGCTTAGCGCAATTTGGTTTAATTGTAGATTTAAATATACGAATTCAAATAATAATCAAATGGTAATAATAAACTCTCGGCGAATCGTTGAACTTGACAGGAAAAAAAATAAATGGTACCGTCAATCATACATAATTGTAATATATTTAGACAAAACTTGGTTTGATACGCATGATGTTATAGTTTTTTTAATATCAATTGCAGATTATAAAAAGTATTGACGACATTTTTTTATCTATCATAGGCGTAGACACCTCATTTTGTAAATGTATTATTTTTATACATACTTTTAGAAATATGTATACATTAAAAGGCAATCGAATCATTTTTAATTGAATGGCATTATACTCCGTTATTTAGACAGATCTACTTAATTGTAGTCCTACTTGGAATTTAGAAAAAAATCATTATTATACCTCGTTAATTTGCTACAACTGAATACAAGAGTAAAATGTACCTGACTGTAAGGGGGATTGGTTTAATCAAGGTACCAGACGTGAAATGAGCCCTTCAATATTTCGAAAATAAATTCTGCCTTTCTTCTACAACAAGAAAACAACTACTTTCCTGGCTAATGCCTCGACGAATATTGAATTACAACTCCTCGGAAGAGCGTGATTTCAATCGACTGTTTTATCGATATTAACATCCTCAATGGCTCGTAAGGAGAGGTTGTAACTACTGACTAGTTTCGACGTCATTACGTCTCATCAGAGCAGTTTAACAACCCTCGTTCGGGCCTGTGACCTCCAGATCGAGGGTGTTAAAATAGAAGTGATTACTGTACCAAAATTCGTGTACAGAGGAATATTGGAAAAAAGAAAAACATAACAAGCCGAATGGCATGTTACATAACATAAACGAGATAATAAGAAATTTATTTACTACAGTATACGTCTTGATTATCACAATGGGGTTCGAAATGATCTCCAAAAACATCTATGCATGCTTGAAAGCGATTATTGAAAAAGTTACTCATATTAAGAAGAGTTTCTATAGAAACATTCCGAAATTCATTCCATATTCTCTCCCTCATGTCATCCGTTGTTGTTGGGGGTATTTCTTACACTTCAATCTGATGACCTCAGAAAAATGAGTCAATTTTATTGAAATTTCGTCACCTTGGTGCTCACTTTACTGAAGCATTTCTTCCAATCTATCTTCTAGGAAATAGTTCATTCAATTCACCATTGATTAATTGATTAGCGTGAGAAAATTTAAATACATCTCGCATTCGAATGTTTCTTATAAATCATGGTCACATTTCATATTCACCATCAATAGCTTCCCACACATTCAACGACCACTTAGTTTGACTGTGGGTCACTGAGTGATATGGACTACTTGATGGATGCATATTTTTCTTGTTAACACAACCATTTTTAATAAACGTGGCTACGTCCCCAAATAGAACATAGTCGAGATAATCTCTCCTTTGATTAAGCCTACTTAAAAAATGCTGATCTTTTCCCAAAATCAGCTCCATTTAATTTATGTTGATAGTAAATAAGTTTAGGGTGCATTTTTTGTCAAGGATTCTTTGCACACCGTTGTAACTCAGTTCTTATTCGCTGGAAATAATCCTTGCACTTGTGTGTGGGTTTTCAGTATCTGGCAGCAAAACATTAAATTCATTTTCTTTGTCACAGAAGTTTTCACGCTTTTCATAATTACTTGAGCCCGAGCGGTTGAATCAATCCATCAATCCCTTCAAGCTTACTTTTGTAGGGCGCGGCCTTTCAGGAAAACGTTCATGGTATACTCTTTCTGATAATGAGGAGTTTTATTAGTTCAAATTTCCACGGAAAATATCTCAAGAAGAAAATACCGAGAAAATAATGTATTGGTAATTTGATTCACCCTTTATCAGATTCAATGAATATTAACGAAATAGATAATTTCCAGAATTTTTACTACTTTTCGAATTATTTGGTCGCAAAATTCTTGAATTTCTCTTACAATGTAAGAGAATTGATAAATTCTTAAGCCTACTATAGAACCAAACAAAATTTCAATGTCAAAATATTTTATCACTCAACATATTCTCCTCTTAATTGGATACATTTATTACAGCGAACCTGTAACGTCTCTGAACCTTTCTGTTTCTTTTTGCTCTGCAAACCAGACCTCCACAGCTTTTATTACCTCCTCGTTGGAAGAAAATTTATGACCTATTAAACTTTTTTTCAGTTGAGGAAAGAGATGATAGTTGGACGGAGCCAAATCTGTTGAATAAGTTATTGTTCTACCCTTAACTAAAAAATCAATCATGATGGCAATCCCAAAAAAGTGAAGCAAGAACTTTTCCAGCAGGTTTTTGGATTCGAAACTTCTTAGGTCTTAGAGAACCAGAGTGTCGCCATTCCATCGATTATTGCTTTGTTTCTGGAATCTAGAAATGTACCTAATTCTCATCCATAGTAAAAAATCGGTTCAAATCGAGCACAGATCGACCGCCATGCTTCTACCCTTGCAAGCTTTTGGTCAATATTCAAACATTTGGGGATCCATTTTGCAGCAATTTTTCTCATGTCCAAATTGACGTGAACTATATAATGAACGCGTTCGTATGAAATATTTAGTGTTTGAGATATCCATTTTAGCCAAATTCGACGGTTTGATAAAATCTTGTCATGAACTGCATCGCTATTTTCGGGGACTGACACAGAAACTGGCCTTCCCGATCGGTCATCATCATCAATGGAAAAATTACTTCTTTTCAAGCTTGCAGTCCAATTTTTCACGGTCGCATACGAATGACATTGATCACCAAGGATATAAAGCATATCTTCGTGATTCTGCTTGGTCTTGGAACTGGTCTAGGCTAACTAGATATCAATACATCCTCGTATTAAGACTTTTATGGATAATTGGTTATAACTTTTTAAATTTTAAAGTTATTTCCAAATATGCAATAAAATGTAGGGTGTTTTGTTTGTAAAAAAGTAACTATCTTATGGTACACCCTGCTGGAACCCAATTTCAGGATTTTAATTGATATCTCAAAGGACAAAGGAGACCGAGAACTTTATCACAGTAATCAATCACCCTGTATATGATAATTAACCTATATTAAGTTGGAAAATAGGCATCGACAGGGTGTAACCAATATATTTTTTTACAGGTTCGTCGTAATTAAATTAAAAGCTCTGCTATATTTGAAAATTGTCTACTGAACTAGTACCTGGTTACAAAAACTGAAAAATATTAATGACAATTCCAAAATTTTTTCTGGTTCCGTTATGCCGTTCAAAAATTAAAAAAAAAAGAAAACGGTATTTTATCTCAAAATAATTGTTAACATAATTCCAGTTAGTTGGCAAACAGATGAATTTATTACCTGATATATCCTTAAATAGTTATGGAATATTCAAAATAACAAAACATCGCAATTTAAGATCTGAGTGTCGAACAGTTATTACGTCACTAACCCACGTGTTTCGTATGCAAATATATTTCATTGAGGTCAACGTATAATATATAATATTCATAGATTTGAATATCATATTATTCTCTGCCAAAATAAATTTATTCGTATATTAAAGTTCTAGAGCATATACTTCGATATCATATTCAACAAGCTTTGGATTTGGTTAAACGTATCACCATTTACATTAAAAAAAAACAAACAGGACAAGGTAAAACTTATTTTTCGTGAAATCTGTATTGGAAATATAACTGTCGCAGGTAAAACTCTATCACGTTAATTCCTATGAACCAATTCTTTTTTATCCGAAATTAAGTTGCAGATGTACTTTTGGTTCAATGAGAGTAAATTTTGTTCAATTCAAACTTGTATTATATAGAGAACGGACTACTGCTTTGGCTAAAAAAGTGGCAAAACATCTAAAATAATTGCAAGAATAAAAGAGAAAAAAGAATAGAAAATCATCTCCAATTCTTTTGAGATTTTTACAGAAATTAATATGTTTTGAATTATTTTCATGCCTCCCAAGGAATCCAGATCGATTTTCAACCGTCATTTTAATAAAAGTGAAATAGATTTTTGCGACTATATTAAATGAAAGTTTTGAACCTAAAAAGTTCAGTTTTGGAATCTGATGACACTCATCGTTTTATTGCTGAAGTTGATGTCATGTCATGAACTGCATCGATATTTTCGAAGACTGTCGCAGAAACTGGCCTTCCCTATCGGTCATCATCTTCAATGGAAAATTTACCTCTTTTGAAGCTTGCAGTCCAATTTTTCACGGTCGCATACGAAGGACATTGATCACCAAGGGTATTAAGCATATCTTCGTAAATCTGCTTACCTCTTAACCCTCTTAAATACCGGTACTCCATTTTTTCGATTTTCACAATTTCGGTGGACATCTGTTTTCTTTTAATTTATTGCGTGAATCTGGTTCACTTTTTTGACGTCAAACTTTACACGGACACTTCTAATAAGTTATTGGTCGTTACTATGGTATAAAAAAACACGTTTTTGACATTAAAATATTTTTGATTAATCACTCTAACCATATTTGAATTGTTGTCTATTTTTTTTAATTATTACTTATTTTTCAGTTAGTTTTCGTTTGGTTTTTGTATTTTTTTAGTTTTTTTAACTCATGAATTTTCAATCAAAATCGGTAAGTTATTCAAAAAGTGGATAAATTCTGTGCCTGCTACCTTCCTTTGATATGAGAAGTGGTTCTTAAGATTACTGTCTTGAAACATCGCGTTTTTCTTCTTTAAACCTGATGTCTCTATCAGGATTATGGCAGGTATTTATGAAATTATTGTATTTTCAACGGTCCTTGATAATTGTGCAAAATTTCGAATAAATACCGTTTTGAAGTGAACTAAATCTACACAACACATACCTACCAAGCTAATATGTAGACCATTTTGAGGAAACGTTAGACTAGGAATCATTTGAGCTCGCAAATGATCTTATCTCATTCCAGTATGAGTGCGAATCAGAAAACTAATTAGATTCAGAAACTAAAAACTAAACAGGCACTTAGAAATAAAGCAAAAAAGGTGAAGTTAGGTATTCAGGATGTTGGGTAGCTATTACCTTCAGCAACACTTAGTGATGTCTTAACGTTTCGCCAAGTTGATTTATGAATTTTTTGTCTCGTCCCGAATTCATTCCGAGAACTAAATTGTGACCTTGTCTGACTGTTCTTTACAGCCCGTTTTGTGTTTCTTATCTCGAAATATCTATTCATTTTATTATATTAACTTTTATTCTTCATGCATGTGCAATAACGAGGAATGTGTTCGCAGATCGAGTGTTCTGCGTTTTGTTAGTAGGTTGACTGTTACACATTAGTGTGACAGAAGTTTATAAATCCTATGTAACATAAGTAAGTGATAATACGATTTCTTAAAATTTTATCATGTCTACGTTCTGACAGAATATTGCCCCAAATCATATTAACAAAAAAATTTCAAGATCGCGTTCAGAAACACTCGACCAGACACTATAATAATTTTAAAATTTTTTCTTCACCATATCTAGATGTTTCGCTTAGTACGAGTTTGTCTCCGTTATCATCTTTCCTTTTGTTGGAAATTGCTTTCAATCACACTTTTTTTTTAGTTTGGGTGGTTTAGGTTTTTAGGTTTTTCTCAACAGATACGGTCCTTCGAAATCAAAACTGAATTGATGAATATTACACAATTGGTGTCCTTAAACCCTGTGGCCATAACCTCATTTTAGAATTGATTGTGCTTTTGATAAGCATTAAACAATCTCAGTACCCACCTCGGATATAGCTTTTCTATATGTATAGTTCCTTCAATATCAATTGCAGAGTATAAAAACCCTTGCCGATAATTTTGTTTGATCTACCATAGGCGTAGATAGTAAAATGTACTAGACGTGAACTGAGCCCTTTTTGTACCCCATTCGTCAATTAGAACTTCGGTAGTCTTTTATTCGACCCAAATAATCTTGTCGCTATAGAATTATCCTTAATGATTCCGTTATTGCCATCCGTTTATTCGGTTTTTTTGTTTAAAACCACATGCTGGCAAAACTTGACGCAATGTTTTATATATTTTCTACGTATAAAATCTTGAGTAGCTTTGTCAACTGATAGGAAGCTGAAAACTGTGCCGATACCATGAAGAGAAGAATGCATTTGATGTCTTTAGATATTTTAAAACAATCAATAACAAATCTTAAAACAATTGACCAATTCGTATGTAACATACCATTCGGCTTGTTATATTTTTTTTCAAATATTTTGAATATTCCTTTGTTAACGTATCATGGCTCAGTAGTGACTTCTATTTTAATTTTAACATTTGAGTTTTTGATTTATTATCAACCTCCCACTTCCTTCGAAGAATTCAATAAAACTTCGGTATGTATTCTAAATCGTCCTCTATCTACAACAAATATCAGTAAATTTAGTAAAATTTGTGGTGATATTACCTTTTCTGTTCACTTGTAAGTTTTTTAAATATCTTCTCAACTTTGCTCGCAGGATTCCAGTTATCCTTTCCAATTTCCTTTTCATTCAAGCAAATTTTGTTTCCGTGTAAATTCGTATTTTCCATTTATTTGGGTAACAGAACGAATAGAATAGAACAGATTCCTGTTTGGTTAGTTTTAAAAAATATATAAATCAGTTTTTTATTATAAGTTATAGCATAAGCTCCTTTTCACTCAAATCTATTCTACTTACTCGTTCCCTTTTCAGTAATTTCCCTCTGTGTTCCCATTTTCTTACTAATTTTATTTTTGGCTCCCCGGGGGGAATCGAACCCCGGACTATCTCGTGACAGATGGGGATACGGACCACTATACTACCGAGGAGGAAGAAAATAAGTAAGATGTTGAACAAAAGTTTTATTGAGGATGTTTTTTTCGCAAAAGCTATCTGAAACTATCACTGCACAAGCAATGATATGGTATCGCATAGCATTTTGACCCAAATTCAAAGAAAAAGATTTTTAGTAAAAGTTCTATCTTGAGATACAAAGCCCCACCAAATTAGCAGCACTTCTTGAATGAAAATTGATTTTAGAAGATTTTAGTGACATTTGAAGTAGATGTAATGGCGACTAGATTACAAGAAGAATTGCTTGAATTGTGTGTGATGTGAGCTATAAAAAAAAGGTTTGTCAGAATTCATTTCGCAACCTTTTGAGCGGATTTATTTGTAGACTGGAGCTGAGAAGGCTCTGCTACCATTCTCTATTACTTTGCTGATTTAAAAACAAAATACATAAATAGATTGAAACTGCAATATGACATGGCGATGTGCATTTTTAATGAATTTAATTTCACGTATAAATTTTTTTGTGCAAAATTACAATATCAAGGTAGTCATTTTTTGAATTATTTAATTGATGTTAACTGCAGTTAACATAAAAACTTACTTTAATTTACATTTCATTGATTTCTTTTTTTTGTGTTTCGAGAATAGTAATTATTTATAGAAATAAGAAAATAAGCCTTTATTTTATTATCACCTAAAGTTAAATACAATTTTAAAGTTCCAGATTTCAAATAAATTCAAAATTTGGGCCAAGAAGTGTTTATTAGTCCAAGCTACCAAGGAAAAAATGAGGTATTACCTCCGATTTCCATAAACCTGCATCGATTTGCATAAAAATTTGGAATTAAGCTTATCTTCAAAATCTACCCTAAGACGATATGTGCTTATTACTCTTAGGGGTGAAAAGTACCACTTATTGCAAAAAATCAATAAAATTATAAGTATAAGCATTACTTTTAAAGTTTGAATCAAAGTTGTTTAATGCTTTAATATAATATTTATAATTTTTCAGCCCTGCTTGATGTATTTTATCACTTATAAAACACCCCCAGTTGGAATAAAATTAAAAAAATATTATTTAATCACTTTATGTAACTTACTTATATTAAATTGACTCTCTTTGTTTGTGTCAACTCAAATATTTTGCATCCCAAATGTACAACCCTTATTAATCATCTCTTATTTCGAAAAAAATTGAAAAAAATTTATAGAGGTATTTATTCTTTTGGATGATTTTTTATTTTAATTGGGCATCCTTTCATATGTTTTGAGTTGAATATTTTGTATTTATAATTTTACTTCCTTATAAATCATCCCCTAATTCGGAAAAAATTTTAAAAAATATTTACAGACGTACTACAATTTTTTTGTTTATTTATTCCAAATTGACATTTTTTATCTCTTTTCACTTAAATACTATGTTTTAAAATCATCAATCTCTATAGATTATCTCTTATACCAAAAAAATGGAAAAATTATTTACATCTCCGATGCATACTTTCACTTATGCTCCAAAATCTATCTGCTCCAAAATTTTGAAATAAGTGTATTTAGTTTTTTGACCATATCTCGGTCAACTTTCAAGCAAATTTGTCGCTCATAACGTAGATTTATAGGGAATTTTATAACCTATAAGTTTATAATTTTATAAAGTTTTAAATTTCTTTAGCCCTCTATTTTTTGAAGGGTAACATTTAAAGGGTTCGAAAATGGTTAGAGTACGATTTGTAAGGTCAAATCTCAGTTGTTTTAGAAGTTACAAAAAATTTGCAAAAAGCAAAATGTTTAAAAAAAGTGCCTTTCATTCATCATTATTTTTTATATAGATCTCATAGTTTTTCAGAAATTTTAAGAAAAGTAGAAATAATTAAAAATTTCGTAAATGATTTTCCGCGTTTAAACATAATTTTTTTCGAAATTATGCGTTCTAAATCATTCAAAATTCCAGATATCATTATTAGTACGTGGTTATATTTTTATTGCAATTTGGGTACTATTGCTAACGATGAAATTAAAATTTTTTTTATAAAAAAATATATAAATCGATCTTATTTCGGCTATAACTCTTGGTTCTTATGCCAGAGAATTCGACTAACTCCCATTTTAAAGCTTTTCAAAAGTACTTTGAGAAAGGTTATATGCAATTACATCGAAAAATTGACCGTTTTTTCGTTACTCGACGTTGAATTTTTAAAATATTCAACCTTCAATAAATCATAACTCGGTTTGTATTAGGCCTAAAGCAAATATAAGAGAACCATTCTCTTTGTTTTTTTATAAGTTCCATTTTTGTCTCTTAGTCGTGAAAAATCGATAAAGACGTGGGTTTCTACAAGAAAAATTTTTAATCGGGCATAATTAAAAAACTTTTGATTTAAACAAATGTTAAGAACATTTTTTGCTTAGAATTTAGACCTCTATCAATTTCCGCGGTTATTTTCAACATAAAAATATATTCACTCCCTAGTTGGGGTGGAACTCCTAAGGCAAAAGTACACATCGGCATAGGGTAGGGTAGATTCTGCTTATTGAGGTATTCCCTACACGCTGTCAAAATTTTATCAAAATGCAGGTTCATGGAAATCGGAGGTGATAGCCTTGGTAGCCTAGACCATATGATAGTTGTCCCTCTTTGTTTTTAAAAATCATAGATTCTCCAAATATTTTAGATTTGTTTTCAGTTCAAGCAGTTTTTCTGCGCCCGAATTTGGACGAATCTTTTTCGTTAAACTTTTTCACTAATTTACTGATAGTAGATCTGGTTATGGGATTTCGGTTAGGATATAAATTATTAAAGATATTACACAATAAACAATCCATTGTGACTTTCAATATATTTCAACAATAATAATTTATTGAATCGTCAAATTTGTTATTGTAGCCTAAATATAATAAGTATTTCTTAAGGATTTCGAAAGCGAAAAATATACAGGGTGATCTATTTGAAATAACAAAGTTCATTATTTTTCTGGGAAAAGGAAAGATCTGACAATAATGTAAATACCTTCATAATACTGGTCGTATCACAAGACCCTTACGCACAAAAATTTATGAAAATCGTACAAGCCGTTTCCGCGATAACTGATGCATTCTATACATAAAATTCACTCTGTATAGATATCTATTAACCATTTCCACTCTTTGTATCCATTCCTCAACAAGTTAAAGGCAGCATTCGGGATATCATGTAGTTATGGCTCCAGTCTAACTAATTAGACTGTGAAAAATAATCATTTTCATTGTAGATTATTAAATCACGCTGAATAGAATATTATTTTCTAATTGACATTTCATGTCGTGTCTATGTCTGTATTCAAAACTAGGTTATTTAATATTATTTGAAGCCTCTTCGTGGTTATAAAGACTAAAAACAGTATAGCGAGGTAATAAATTTATCATAAGTTAAATACAGGACTGTTACAAAATCTACAGCTTGGTGGCTTTAAGAAACTCCACGATTTTCCTTATTTCCGTCAGGCAGTTAAGTGTCTCCTTAAGGTTGGTTTTCATATCGAACTGTTGATATGCGGTAGAATATTCTCTGCAGTCGGTGAGGATGTTTTTAACAGTCACATTAACTTGACAAGTTCGGCAGACAGGACGACTTTCTGACGACATCAAATAACCGTAAGTTTCGTGTGATTAATGCCAAGTCTTCTCATTGTCACAGCTTCTCTCCTATTTAAAAAGTGAGAAGTAGATGGGTGGATGTAATGTAGTGCTGTAGTACTTTTGCTCCATGTACCGCGTCAAGATTTTTTAATGAGGTGTTTGAAGTTAATCTTCAGATCATTGGTCAGGTGAACTTGGATTTCAGGATGATTCTTTGTGATGAGAGAGACTGTTATATCAAGAGCAATGAGAGCTTGGTAGATGTCATGAAGCTTGAAGGATACTGTATAGTTCTCCAGTGTAAACACTACACGTCGAGGGTAGGGTTACACCACTCAAAAGCACAGGCACAAGATCTATAATTGTCTCTATAGGCCTCTTGCCTCTGGCTTTCGGCACGAAAAACAAACAGTTTCATTTCAAACCGCTACTGTAAAAATACTATAATAGTGACGGAAACGTGTTTTGGGACGTGCATAGAAAAGATATCTAGACAGGGCGCCATCTAGGCGTGCAGTCGCGTTATTTTATGGCCAGATATCGTAATGTTGAATACAAGTTTTATTACAAAATGCAAATCAACCATAGCAATGTATTCGAAGTATACAGGGTGCACAATAATCATATAACCGACCCAAATATTAAAGTTAAGATAAGAGGGTGGTTCAAATATAAAACGGAATTTTGCTATAAAACATTTCATTGGGAAATTACAGAGCTGACATATACATAATTTTTCTAGATAGCCTCCACCACACTCTTCATAATTCCGTCACCTCTTCGGAAGCCTTTTTTTTTAATTTCTCGTCTTGTCACTTACCCATTTGCGTACGAAGGATTCTACCTCCGTTTTGCTTTCGAATGGCTATTCGCCAAGTGCTTCTTTTAATGGACTAAATAAATAATAGTCGCACGGCGACAAATCAGGATTATGAGGAGGATGTTTCTGTGTTTCCCAAACCAATTCGTGCTACGTTTCCATTGCAAGCCGAGCTCTATACGGTCTGGCGTTGTCTTAAACTACGGATTGGAATATGGCGTCGTTTTGATCTGTAAACAAGTTTTAACATGGTTGTTAGAAGGTTACTACAATATTGCGTGTCACGGTTCGTCGTTCAGTGAGAAAATCAACGGCAATTATTCCGTTCATGTCCCAAAATACGATATAGAACACCTTACACGCTGACAGTGTAATTCTTCACTCTAGACGCGCGTTTACTATCAGGATTATAGTGGTGTACCCAAGTCTCGTCTGTGGTGAATATTCAGTACATTAAATTTTCTCTTCTCTCCCAGCGTGTGAATTTCTGTTAAAAATTCAGTAGTTTTGGAGTCCATTTTGTAATTTTGAGATAATCGAGTCGTTCACGAATTATTAGCTCAATAGTATCTGGGTGATTCCATTATAACTGTGATATTCAATGTCCTGTATTGTTTTTTTGTACTAGTCATTAATTAATAATCAATTAATAAAAATTTTGTGTTAATTGAATAATTCTTAAGATATTTAAACATTATTTTTATACAATATAACTTGCCACTTAAAGAAAACTTATACTACATCACTTGAATGTCAGTACCGTGTCATGTCCATTCCTAGAATTTACCGATAAATTATTAATTTTTTTTGTCGTAACAAATGATTTAAACTAATTACCTTATAAATTCTAATGTTTATGATCAAACTGAGGAAAATTGATGCACTTGTTGTTTAATATCTTAAGTTACCATGTCAGTACCGTGGATAAATGAGTCAGTACCGTGGAACTCAAAATCCGACATTTGTGTCTTGCTCGTGATACTTTGAAGTTGTAGTAAATTCCTCTTAGAGTTTTATTTTTACAGTAAAATAGATGAATAATATGCATAAAAAAGTTAGAAAAGTTAAATTTTAAAATCTTGAAATTTTGAATACAAAAAATCACAGTTAGAACGGATTCACCCATCTACGCTAATGTCTAATTCTTCAGCCATACCGCGTACAGTACTGCGTCGGTCTCACAAAATGAGTTTGTGTACATCGTTAACACTTTGGTACACTCAAATTAGACATTCAGAGAAATTTTCCCCATAACGAGACCAGTCAAATCCAATGTATTTTGACAGTCTGAAACCGAATTCGAGTTACAACAGTCTCGAAAATGGGGAATGGGGGCTTAGATATTGACATTTATCGTACGTTGCATAGTTAAGCCGCTAGAGGGTGCGTAGAAGATTTCAAAACTCATTTTTTGCATTTTCTGGAAAGCTATACTTTTCCGAGGAAAATAGTGAATATCAAAGTTGAAATATACCAAATTCCTGACAACTTTTGTAGGAAACTTTTTTCTGAATAACGCATATTTTCACCGCTAGGGAGCGCGACAAATTTTTAAAAATCAGTTTTTCTGATTATTTGGGAACTATTTGGGAACTATTTGAGAACTATTTAGGAAAAAAGTTAGATGGCAGCCTTATAGAAGTTTTGAATGGTCTCGTTGTTTGGGGGCACCGCGAATATGGTAAGTTTGCCATTACTCCTCGGCCTTTTCGGAAAGCGTAACATCATTCATACACTTAAGAAGAGGCACTCATCTCAGAATTTTTCGAGTTATTTTCGATAAATTTCCACGGATTTTATATTATTCTCGAACAAACAACGAATAATGATACATTGCGAAACGGACATTGGTACATCCCTCTTGTTCATGGCTATAATTATACTAACAAGCGAGATTTCGCGGTCCCGGTTGCTCTATACACAGAGACTAGATAAACATCCAGTGCAGTTACTTTTACGATACTAAATTTTTGGTGCGTTTATTCAAAAATTCCGTTTCATATTTGAAACACCCTCGTCCTTTATAAATGTGCTTCATTCTAATTAAAACGCTTTTTTCCCCGCAGCATACACATATATGTATTTCCGTAAAATATTCCAGTTTTCATTAGTAAAGAAACTGCTTTTAATAAAATGACTCGATTTAAATTTCAGTTTATATTAAAAAAAATCTAACAAGGACATAGAGGATCGGCATGATGACTTATTTCACTGTTTTACTTAGTCCGGAAATAAGATTTCCGAAAAGTACATTCCAGACGAAATTATTTCTCAAATGACATTATTAAATGTGAGGGCCGTTTTTTTTCAACCTCCTATTCCTCCGTGCAGAAGAAAGTGGGCATGCCCTATAGGCGACTGCGAAATTCTCGCACTACACACTCCGCCATTGTTGACATTCAGGCGTCAGTCGGCGTTGTGCTACAGCCACGTAAACATATCCGCCATTATTGATGTTCCCGCAAAGGAGGAATTGCGAAGTGTGATTTGTTTTCTACA
The DNA here is from genome assembly GCF_026250575.1 of Diorhabda carinulata. NCBI lineage: Eukaryota > Metazoa > Arthropoda > Insecta > Coleoptera > Chrysomelidae > Diorhabda > Diorhabda carinulata. The sequence continues at coordinate 25,322,450 of NC_079464.1, read as the reverse complement.
GGCTGATGGCCAGAATGCTGCAGAAATCCAGAATAAGCTTGTGTATGGGAAAAACTCATCACATGAGTGATGGTGTTGTGCGTGAATGGTGTCGAAAGTTCAAAGTTGTGCATGATAAAGGGGGCCAAGGACGCAAATCTGTCGTTTTAGATGACCTAGTTCAACAAGTTGATAGAATTATTACTGCTTTGTCTACGAAATTTACAGAAGTTTCAAGGTCTATTTTGAGCTTTGTTGTTACTGAAGGGTTAGGCTTCATTGGCGGCAACATTCTTCGAAGAGGGTACTGCCATTACATGAACCATTATGATCAAATGGAGGAAATATAATTATGAATGTTCTTAACAAATTTTGGATTTACGGAAAGGAAAAAGAATACAAGAATATTAGAATGATAGACACAAGTCCTTAAATAAGAATTTACTATATTTTCTTTGGCAAAGCATGAAAAATTTAAAAGTAGAAATGAGTTTTTGGTAAAAATTCACGTAAATATTCAATATAAAAATGAACTATGTGATAGGAAAGTTATCGCAATAGTTATTATAAGTCGTACTTGAATTTTTAATTTTTAATGACCAACTTTAATTGCTATTGTTTTAAATTTTATTGTTCGTACCCAATTACAGTATTAATTTAAAGTTATTATAGTTTGACAGTCGTAATTATGGAGCTCATGAAAATTAGAGAATAATTTATGGGCATTGGAAATACAATGTCTAACAGGTGTCTTAACCCTATAAACAAAACTAAATTAATTGGGGCTATGAAGTAATTACGGCTAGAAACATAATTCAACAGAGAATCAGAGAAACGGAGCACAACAGGATTGACATCAGGTGTAATGATGTAAATTATCTTCTTAACAAAGTGACGTGAGATATTCAAAGCTTAATATTAACTAGATATTCATATTGCATTGATTAATGAAATGAGAATAATTGTTGATAACTTCATATTTTATGGCAGGAGTATACAAACCTAATAGAGCGAAGAGCACATCATTCTCCTGAGAACTCACTTTTCTGTTTTGCAAACCAAGCTAGGAACCATAACCGCCGCGACCCACCTTGATGGAAAACATAACCATATTAATGTACACATCTGCACTGATAGCACTGCAAAGTACACCAAATCAAAGCTATTTCTGAAATGCTACAAAGTAAAAAAGCGACTAAAACTTCTGACAAACTGGAAAGATCACAACCTGCAGTACACTCAGATTAAGAAACATAACCCAAACGGAGAAGAATAAACAAAGCGGCATGGCTAACATAGATACAGATCTCCTGCCAACTGTCATGCTGTTATTAATGCAGGGAGAAGAGCCTTAGTTCAAAGCCAGCTACTTCAAGGATTCTCCAGCTCTGGAGAGACTCTTCGGAATTAGTACCGAGATCTCCTCATTATTAGTAATATAGTACTTTCTTATTTGAATTGTCACTAGATTTTATTATGACCACTTCTTTTTAGTCCTGTTATCAATAGATGTTGTTTTATTCCGACAAGAAAATATCACCATGCTTCTACTGTCACATCTTTAATATATAAAGTTTCCAGAATTATGAGTTCTTATACTGTTTTGCCAATTGTAATTTTTGATATGGAGCTACATGATGGTTGACATGATGACCACAGCACTTCAACACCACATTAGTTTGCTATTAATTCCACATGATACTTTTTCAATTTTAGTGAAAGTTTTCACGTACATAACTGCAACAACTCTTGTTTGAATAATCTTCTTCTGCAACTATTTCTTTGGTTAATAGTTGATCGGACAGTTCTTCCTATTGTTATTGTTACAGAATGGGTCAGTCATAAATCTATCAATTTGACGAGAAAATTTCTTAAAAACATTAGCCATCCTATCATCATTTTCGTACAATTGGAGACACATTCTAACAAGCTCCCCCTTCTCCTCCAATAAGAGTCATAATTAAGTGACGACCTTCACTGTTCGGAAATTTCAAGCTTGTAAAAAAGCCTATAAGTATCCAACAAATAATTTCATTTTTCTCTTCTGAACTCATATTTTCTATTTTTTCCAAATAATGTATAATTCATATTAGTTGTGTTTTTTGTGAGAAAAAATGTAATTTTCTTCGTATCAGTTTTTTCAAATACCTTCTAGTTGAATTGAAGTTGAATTTCAACTTTTGACCCGTGTAGTGTATAAGATTTTTCAGAATGTACTTTTGTCCTTGCTTTCTTTGACATGTTCAGGTACCTAATGCGGTCTATGAGTTGTTGGTATCTTATAGTAAAGTGCGTTCGCAAAAATCTTTAGACACGCGTCAGTTAAAAGTCTGAGGTTGTTTACGGTGACTTGTCTCCATCATTTACAACAAATAAAACTTGGTCTATGTTGTGTCGCTGAGGACGAGAATCATTTGAAGATGGACCACGTGCGGAAGCTCCTGTGCCGGTGACTAATCCAGAGAATATTAAATCAATGGATGAAATTGTTTCTAGTGACCAGCGCATAACAATAACAGAAATTACTGCACAGATTGGCAGCTCACAAACAAGTGTTCCAAGGTTCCTACATGAGTATTCAAATTCGACAAGATTCAAATTTAACTTATTTTAATATTTTATAGTACTTATGCTTTCAACTTTTAACGTGATAATCTAATAATGTAAGAACTTGACCTATAAAAGGTTTCTTTACTTTATTATTATATATCGAAAAATATTTTATTTATACGTAACTTATAAATAAAAACTGTAATATAACAGCTCACGCTACATTGCCGGCAACGATAACCTCGTGATCATCAAGCAGACAACTTTTTCAATGTTTTTATTAAACCTATGATGTCACAACTGAAAACCAATGAGAATCGTTTTGTTATGTTTTTACTTTTTTTACACTATTAATTGAATTTTACTTTCTGACATTTTTTCAAATCAAGAAGTTATGGAATAAACAGAAAAATTAAATACTTTTTAAGAAATGCAAGTACCCTATTGAATGATCCTTCAGTTGAATGGACACAGGAGGAGGTTAGGGATGGCTGTAAGGAGAAACGTGATAGAAAATGGTAAATGAAAAATCACGAAACTATATTTTTTTATTATCAATCAATCATTTATAGATTAACTTTAAATGTTTATAATTTATATTTATAATAAAATTTGAGATTCAACTTAAATCTTTATCATTTATATCACAGTAATGAGCAGCCCCTAAGATCCACACCCGTGCAATCTCGGAGACTTTCAATATCAGAATCGGATTCAGCATTCCCGATAACCCATGAAATACGATTTTCAAGCGATTTTTCGGGTTTCCAATCAATAATTATTCGAGAAAATACGCCACTACAAATATCGCATCTCGATATCTAATGCTTACGATTTTTTTTTTATTCTCCAAGATTTGGATCTAAATGTCTTGGAATAGAAACACTGAATGCTCTTGGTCAAAAAATGGAGTCAATCCTCATTTTCGTGCGATGATTTTCTATGACTTTCGATGTGGATTAACAGCATTGTGCCGATCAACTCGTTAGGACTTTTGGTGATGAAGGACAATCTCTGGCGACAGTGTTCCGTTGGTTTGGCGAATTCAATAGTGGTCGCACTTCGCTGGAGGGGGAATATAGTGAACGGCGTCCAAAATCGGCCTTTGCACCAGAAACCATCGATGCTGCAGATCGTCATGTGACATACCGTGAGATTGAATCATACTTGGGCATTAGTTCCACAGGTATACCTTCAATACCTTCAATATTGCATGAACATTTGGCTGTCAAAATGACTTGTTCGCGTTGAATACCCCATAATTTGACAATCATGGATCTATGCATATTTACCCGAAACTTAACAACGATGGGTCTTTCATGATGAGCCAAATCCAACAAAACAAAAGCGCACGAAGCACTTTGAAGCAAATGATTGCCTGTTTTCTCGGAATAACTGCAAATTTCGTGTTCCATTAGAGGATTGTGGAACGGGAATTCAATGCTGAATAAAACATCAGTATTTATTGCCAGATATGTTTGAAAAAATGAGAGAAACCAATCGCGGAAGACGAATCATTCGAATAAAAACGTTTTTGAACAGTCAAAACATCAAATTGAAGAGTTATCTGCCGTATAGTCCTTGCTCGGCACCTAATTATTTCTTCCCACTGACCAAAAATAAATAGTATAGTCAATGTTTTTCTACACCCGAAGAAGCAGTTCATGCTCTCAAATAATATGTTTTTTGAAAAACAATAATACCATTTCCAATTATAAATATTTGTTTTTTTTGTATTTAAGTAGCAACCCTCGTATCCTCATACCAAATAATCAATTCAATTTGAGAGGAGAAAGTAACCGCAAATTTACTTGAATATATTTCGAAAACGTCTTTTAAAAATAATGAAAATAGAACTAAAAATGTTGGCGGGACGTCTCCTAGAGTGTTACCGTTCCTGAGCTTCTGGAAATTGAGTCCGGGATTTACTGAGACATAAAAGAGAGAAGCAGACCAAACATACACTGTGGCAAAAGAAGAAGATACAAATTTGGACGAAATCGTTCAAGAAAAAATGGTCAAATATCTATGTGAATAAGGCAAGACATGGATATGGAAGACGATGAAGGAAGCGTGGGGGTCAGAAACAATACCACAAGAATGGGAGGAGAATCTAATAGTTTCGAGAAAAGAAGAGAGAACAATCAAAGAAGATTCTAAAACCGGTTTGGACATTTAACAAGGATTGAAAAAGATAGATCAACAAAGCGAATATGGAAAGCGAAAACTATAGGAAGAGAGAGAAGGGGCATACCAAGAATAACATGAAACAAACAACAACAAAGTAGCAGATATAGGACAATAAAGGCAACAGACAATAAATCAAATGACAATATTGGCACAAGATAGGAAAAGATAGAGGAAATGAATAAATGGATATTAAATACATTTCCGGTGTACTAGAGAATTCAAAAGGAAAAATTAGAAGTTTTCTTCATATTTGTAATATTTGATAATGTTTTCAAGAAAATACTATTGGAATTTTGATAAAGATATTTTTTTACCTTTAATGGTTTATATAGCTTTTGTCAGAATATTTATTATTTCGTAGGTCTTCGGAATCTTAGTATCTACTTAGATTAATTGAATTTAAATTGGATTGAAAATGCAAGAGATTTTAGTATTGTTTGTCATTAAGATTGTTATTGATGGTTTCTGCAGTATTAAACTTAAAAAAACATAATTTAACAAATAGATTTAGTACCAATTTAAAAGACGAATTCCCATGACATTCTGTTATGGAAAAACAGCTCAATCGTATTAAAATTTCGTATTTTATCATTCAACCATAAAAATTCTCTTCGTTCAACGAGAATTAGAAGAATAATTTATATTTTATAATAATGATTAAAAGAATTTCTTGAAACATTGAATATTTTACTTACGTGTATACTAGGTTGAGGAACTGATTACCTGAAACCAAAATATGAGTGAATTATATATTTTAAAGATTTTTTGTAGTAACTCAAGAATGAATAGTGAATTGTAATAAAATAAACCTATACAAATATGAAAAAAATAATTGTAAAACGTAAGGTTTTTAGATTATATTTATAGAATCATACATTGGTAAAATATTTAATATTTATTAAAAAAATATTTTCACGTTTTTTAAATCGTATATATTGACAATATTTATAGTTAACATCTAATAAACATGCCTCACATCTATTAAAAATAGAAAACTTTAAATAAAGATAAGCTCTACTTTTTCCTTTTATGAGGGATTGCACTTGGCTACCAAAATTTCAGGAAAAAATGTGAGATGGGAATGGGGAAAATGAGTTTTCAATGATATTCGAGCACCAAGGGATTTGTAGGCGTTCATCAACTAACTGTTGGTAGTTTGGATCAATATTGTTGCCCAGAAATCCCCTCACTACACTAACAAATGCCTTCTATATTCTAAGTTCCTGTCTAATTTTTGCAAAATTAGCAATTTTCTTATTTGTGGACTGAACTGGGGAAAAAAAGTTATTTGAATCCATCACCCTCTTCATCCATAGCCTTTGCAAAGTTTTTCATCAATCCAAGTTTAATGTGAAGGGGGGGGGGGCAGAAAAACTACCATAGTTTTTTGTTCATAATCCTGGTCGCGGAAACCTTTCCGAACATGAATTAAAATATGATGTGATATATGAGGCACGCTCAGTAATTCAAAAACATATGTTGTCTTGCTGTTCCTCAGAGGATAAACAAATACTATCCTGGCTAATACCACGAAGAATACTGAATTACATGCTCTCCGAAGAACGCTATATCATCGAAATTGGCATCCCTAATCTCTCGCAATTACAAGGAGAGCGAGAGAGAGATTCTTTTATGCAGAAACCGGTTTATATAATAATAATTTACTTAAATGTTACAAGTTCGTCGTAAATGAGATTATCGAAACTCATGTTATACAAATTCACAGGAAAGCACATAATTTGAAAATTATTGTGAACTACATACATTTCAAATCAGTTTCCAGTTGGCAAAGACATTCTTGAATTTCTATTGTAGCGAGAAAAATATAAATCTTATACTCTTTTTTATTATTATATAATATTTTTCACCGGATGGAGTTTATCATTCAGTCAATAACAGTGTGACTCCTAATTAAAGACAGCCTTGACCTAAATTTCTTGTCAAGATAATGGAGAGTTTTTTAATTTTATATGAATGTGTGCAGATAAGCGATAAGTATATTTGTCAAGTTAAGAGTAGGAATATATTGGTTATTCACGAGCTACAACAAATCTCTGTTATCAATTGATATTTTTAAAATTAAAACTGAATGAAAGATATTTCAACATACGAAGTAAGACCGTTAGTACTTATTATAAGCCAGATGTTTGAAAGGAAAAGTTACAAATTTATAGTAATCTAACAAACCGATCAAATCAACGAAAAGCAATAGCGAAACATTCAGATATAACAGCTTTAGCAGAAAAAACCAAACTCACATTAGGGAATATGCATGTCAATTCACCTGATTTTGTTATTCAATATTCAAGAAAAGAAACATCAAAACATAACCTATCTCGTTATCATATGAACAAGGACTTTCCCTACAACTTTCGAATTGTTTTAATAAATATGATATTAGTATAAGTAACAAAGGACATAATGCGTTATCCAAATATTTCACTAAACTAAAATCTAAAAACAAGAAGTAATATTATATATCAAGTGCCTCAGTATTTAGAAAAGGTCATCAATCTGTCTTTTTCCGATTACTTGATAAATAATTTTTGTAATTGAAGTAACTTTTTCCAGGAAAAGACATTATTCCGCCCCATACTTGAAAACACCATACGTAAAAAAGACGAACGCACCATGAAGGCGGTTAACTGATCTACAATACGCGTATCGGCGCCCCAACATCAAACCCAGAACGTGCAAATTTACCTTTTAGAGTAAGAAACATTTGAAAGTTTCTTGAATAATTTGTCACATATTCTTTAGTAACTAGAATGCTTTTTGTTTATCTGAAAATAACTTTGTTTCCACGTGTTTTTATAAAGACGTGCACAAGAATTTCCCGACGTAATTTTTTTCTTTGCGCTAAATAAAAAAATACAATTGAAGTTTAATTATAAGTAAAAACCATTATTTATTTCTGTAACACTTTTCTGTAAAATTATCTTCCATTATCTTCCCCATTGTCTAAACCTAAACGTATTAAATTATCTCTACGACAAGCGATAAAGATCTCAAACACTAAAAGTACTTTTCCAGTAGATATTGTTCATCTACTAATACAGTCCTCATTCTCAGCAACGTATTTTGTTGAAAATTTCAGTTCAACTTCAGTCTCTGAAGACGATAACTTGGTTATCGAAACACGTGTCAGACAGTGTAATGGTGAGTGTTCGTGTAGTTGTAGTATGTTCAGTTTTTGCAGTTGTTTCCGGTTGTCAAAACTTTGGCAGATTCGTAATCCATATAATGACCTTTATAGAAAACGTGTGAGGCAAGCGAACATCTGTCAGGGTATAATTTTCTGTGAGAGGTTATCCGACCTCTTTGATTGACCAATGTAATTTTAATCATAATCTGAATGAAGAATTATACCAATTATGTTAGTTTGGTTTTTTGATCTTGTCGTCATATTTTTTATATTATATATTGTTGAAATATTCCGTAGTTGTGTTTATATATGGCAAAGTTATAAAAATGCATAAGATAATACTGTCAGATTTATTATTGCTCTCTCGTCTGATGGCAAAGTCACAATCAGATGTATTATATATAATTCGTTTTGAAATATATGAAGGATATTAATCTTCATAAAAAGGTTCTTTTCATGAAATTTCAAGATCTCTATTTTATTTGATTGAAGTATACTTACTGTAACGTGGATGATATGAATAATAGATTATATATCTTTTAGAACTTAATATTTTATTGCCTCCGTTTCTAATAAATTTGTGTTAAGAAAAATTAACAATTGTTCATCATTCTTTCTATAATGAAATGTATATGAGGATCCAAATTATTTAAGCGGAATGTCTGAACATGTGTTGTTGATGCAACAACACTTTCTTCTTAGTCACATGCGGCCGTTGTTGCTTGATGTCTTCGCTCAAACGTTGCAACAAGTTAGCATAATACTCGCCGTCGGTAGTTTTTTCTTTTTCAAGATATTTAATAAAAATTATTCCAAGCGAATCCCAAAAAACGCTCTTTGCCTTCATTGGAGTCGGTACTTTCTGTTCAGGAGCGACGTTGCCAAACACTCGATGGAAACATCTTCACGACGATGTTTTTGTTCTATTGTGAGCAAACGCGAAACCCATCTTGAGCACAGCTTTCTAGATCCAAATTTTCAGTTAAAATACTATGTACCACACTTTTTGAAATGCTAGCTAGCTCGCAAATACCAAGCAACGTGGCGTCTCAAACTTTAAACATATGCTGTATAGATTGTGGACTTTCTAATACAGTAGCATGTTTCAGGCAACTACTGCCATCTCTAGGTCAGACCAGGTACTTCTGAGACCATCCTCGTACAATAATAATTATTTTTGACTTCTCTGAAAATAATTGAACTTTTGATTGGTAATACCACATAATTATGTTCTCGTCGGTTTAGACGGTGTAATATAAATGAAACTTTATTTGAATTAAAAATATTCATCCTTAATAATATATATTTTTCATTTAATTATACAAATTACCATTATATACTAAAATAGACCTGAAATCAAGATCATTTTTTCACGAGAATTTATATCGGTATCATGATACTTTAATGTTTCCACCTTTCCACTTTGAGTCCAATTATTTTTAAAATATTTTTGTTTCCTGCCCTCATAATAACCAATTTGAATATTTAATTACCTGTAGCGTATATAGAAATTGATATATATGGGCTTTAATTATTTTAATGTCCACACCAGCATATAGAAATTATACGAGGGTAACAAACCGGTTTTTCCGGGGGCATATTTGACATTTTAAAGGATATACAGATGGTTTCACAATAAAGGAATTCAATCAAATGTTTGCGGCGGAAAGCATCATCCAAAGCAACTATAAATCGCTCTTAACCCTCCGTCGGCGTCGGTCGCAACTTATTCTAGTGAAAAGCTGTCGCAATGTATCAAATTGATACATCTAGCTTAGAATTTCACTAAGAGCATTAGTTCTTGTTTCAAGCTTAGTTGTAGATTAAATCCAATAATTCATTCTGCACATCTTTTTATTTGTTTGTTTAACTATGTTGTGATCACAAGAAAAATTATTTCTGTCAATCCTCGGAGACGTGATTTACGGGCAAAAAAATAATTGACAGCAATGGTCACCATGTATTTGTTTGATACATGGTTGTAAAATGGTTTTGATTGTTGTGTTTTTATTTTTACTTTTTAGTATGATTCGAAATATTTATGTAACTTACATAGAAATATAACCTAAGTAGGTAGGTACTCATATAAAATAATTTTATTTCTTACATTGTAGATTGGTAACACAAATAAAATCTGCTATTCCTATGTGACACAAACAAAAAATATATATTCTTAGAAACATTTCAAATAAAAATATTTTTAGCGGCGATCTTTTATTTAGTCTTCACCCGAGTCTTCTTTTTCTTGCAACCTTCAGTGATGACATGATGACATGGTGTCCACACTGGAGTTGTAAGCTCGCCACAAATATATCGCTTACAATTCTTGCAAATGGTTTTGGTCAATCTGGTTGTTCGTGATGTGTAACATAAAGCACAGCGACGACACTTTGTTGGAGCTACTTTATATTCTGCAGCCACTAGTCCAGCTTCTTCCGTTGGTCTGAATCTTCTGAGACCTTCAGAAAGAGAACGTGGCATGCCTTATGTCATAAGATCTATTTTGTAGTTGTGTTAAGGCTAATCCGTGACCCAGTTACCGAAGAAAAAGGCGACGCCGGATATTCTCCTGTCCATTTCCGATTTAAATCTTTAAATTTAAATCAGTTTTTCTATTACTGACCACTACGGAAAAAATTTCTGTAAGCTCTCTAAGTTGAATTTTAAAAGGGAGAAATTATCTTGCCACTCCTGATGGGAACCATTAGAGATCTGTTAACTATATTAACCATCTCGGATCACCTAATTTTTGTCTTATATTAATGTGACTGTGAAGAATCATAAATCTACCTACATTCTATTATATTCGTATTCTATTGTGAGATTTATTGTGGACTGTCCGTCATAAATGTCTTACTTAAGCGGTTCCAATGTCCCTTAGATCCATTAACTTATGAAATCACTTACCCCTACTTTTTTATTGATGTGACCCCAACTACCATAAATATAATTGATTATAGCTTTTGTATACAATAGAATTGATATTTATGAGAGAATAAAATTGCATAGATTGTCATATATAATCTTAACATCCAACGAGAACAGTAGTCTGATTATCAAAACCATTTTATTTATTTATTTATATTTCATATTAATAGTTTTTCAAAATTCAAACCGAAAGCTAGAATCTAGTATTTTCCTGTGTATAGTACATAATTTTTTTCTGTGACGGGAAAAACAATGATTCAATATTGGAAAAGAAAATTATATAAACTATGTTGCGACAGTTAAACCTGCATTGCTCAGATAACTTAAAGTAATAAAGTAGCTGTCACTATAATTTTGTTATTTATTTAAAAATTACAAACTCTTTGGGTGTTTATGAGTTACTTTCAATACTATTAACTGAAAAATGTCTGATTCCGAGTTTTCTTTGACTCAAGAACTAGTAAAAGTAGCGTCACAAAAATTGTCAGCTAAATCGCGGGAAATTTTCGAAACCGCGAATTCAAAATTCATGGTATGGAAGAAGAAAAATACATGAAGTTCATTCTCGAAGTTGGTGTTGTGGGCTTATCTTTCTAAATCGCGAAAACAACAAAAGCCATCAACAATGCACTTGAATTATTCAATGATTTCAAACTATTGGTTGGCGACCAAGTAATTTTGGTTTTTTAGTATAAAATAAAACACTTTTTTTAACAAAGAATATTTTTTAATCGAATACATAATTTCCATTTTACTTAATGACCTTATAATATCTTTCTTTCAGCTTCAAGATGCCGCGCTCATAAAATTTCTGGTCCTAATCAGCGAAACCAGGTGCGATGGATGGTCATCGGCATTTGTGAAAGTTTGACCATTCAAAGAATTCTGCAAACATCGAAATAAATGGTAATTATATAGCGCCAGATCAAAGCTGTATGGGAGATGTGACGAGTTGCCAAAGATGTGTGAGGCCTTGTAATATCATGGTGGAAAACTAAACCTTTGCAGTTTGACCATTCTACCCGTTTTTCTCCGATTGCTCTATCCAGTTTTATTAATTGTTGATAGTAAACTTCAGAATTCATCATTTAGTTCATTAGAAGCAGCTCAAAAAACATAACACCTTTGTAATCCCACCAAACTGGCAGCATGAGCTTTTATGTTGTTTTTCAGCTTTCGATGTGGTTTGTACTGGCTCATCCTATTTGCTACAAGATCGTTTTCGAATTATGTTACTGTATAGGACCCATTTTTCATCACCAATGATGATTCTTTTCCAGAAAAGGTGGGTTTCCTTTCGTTTTAGTCGTATATAGCCAATGTTTTCATTCTTTTTGTTAAATGAATTTCATTCAATTCTTGAGGTAACCCAAACATGAAGTTTCCTTACTAGACCAAAATATTTTAAGTGTTTTTCAATTATTGTGTACGATACATGTAGCCTCTTCGCAACCTCTCGAACAGTTATATGACGATTCTCTTCAATTATGACTTTGATTTGGTCATCATCAACTTTAGTAAGTCGACCAGAACGTTGTTATATCTTTGAGAGAAAAATCTCCAGAATAGAAAGCTACGATTTTTACGAATATACAAATTAATAATTTTTCAAATAATGCTCCCGATGATTAAGGTTGTATTTGGGATTGAAGGAGCTTTTGGAATTTGTGAAATCAGTTAGGTAACATTAGATGATTAGATTTCGGAATGTTATTAATTATGAAACTAAAGTAATCAACGAATTATGTAAACAGAAAATAAGTGATAAATATTACTGAAAAATATGTTAAATTTTATCGAATATACATAGCCCTTCGACCAGCAGCAATTTTTGAATACTGACTCATATACACTTTTAGTTGAATCTGACTTTATGACACCAGAAAAGCATGGTGGTTGGGGTCATCAACTGTCGTTGAAGGTTATGTTGATGAGTCGATAGCCCACGGGAAAGACATAGCTATAAAAGTCTTTAAAACGTGTGGTAGTGATGAAATAATACTTGATTTGCAACCAAGTACATCAATGGGAGTCGTGATTGCAGGAAGAAATATAATTTTAAGACAAGAAAATTCCCTTGTTGTACCGAATAATTCAAGGAAAGTCTCATTCATGCAATGCACATTTAATAAATGTACTTTTGATATGAAGGAAATGTAACTTAACAGACACATACCGCCATTATTAAGATAGGTCAGAGATCACTTTCCAAACAAAGTTTTAACTGCGTTGACGATGGTATATATGTTACGTGATTTGTGATTTTCTTGTATTTTATTTGTTAAATTTTACAAAAAAATACCTTCTGACACAAAACACCATCTAATACAACAGTAAAATAATTAAACACTTTTTAAATAACTTTAAAGAGCACACACTACCTCACAAGCTTTGTTTGGAAAGTGAACTATAACAATATGACGACCGTGACGAAACGTTCCGGTTGTCTATTGTGGGTGCATTCCACTAAGCACTCACGACAATCACGACCACGATCTTGCCATTCGACTATGTCTAGAGTGGAATGGTTTACGAGGCGTGCTTTAAGAACTTTTCTTATAGTTTGTAAGTTATTGAATTTATTAGTGGAGTGCTTAACTGATTTATATTAAACTAAAATCAAAATATCTTTTGCGCCGATAGTAAAATATTTGGTAATGCGACATAAGAATGCTTCATAATATTATCCAATACCGCATCAGACTTAAAAACAATTTCAATGGATGTATCAGCTTCCAAAATCGTAAATAACGTGTATTTTTTTCCATCAACGCTCTTTATCTTGAGTACGGATGGCGCTACGAAAATTTTTTACTGAGTTAACTCCAAATATTTTTCAGTTTTCTATACAGGGTGTCCCACGACGAGTAAAATTGTATATGGTAAAATACTTATAGGAGAATCACGAAAATTCCTACGTTTGGATTTTAGGATACGATATTTTCAACTAAAATATTTTGAAAGATGGCCGACTTCCCGTTCTACCAGAAGTCGACTGTAACTTTGTTATTTTGAATACAACACCCTGTATATTAATACATTTTTAAAATCTACATAAAATTTTAGTATACTTTTAACAAAAAACTTTTTTCCAAAAATGCATACTTTTTGACTTTTTTGTAAAAAATTTGACCATTGCAGACCCTTATAAATTATTTTTTTACGAAGATACCTTTGAAGATATGAAAATGGTTTCTATCCGGTAGCTTTTAGAAGGGCTAGACGTATTTGAATCTATGTTGAAAAATTTTTCATTTCATGTACTGTGTGTTTATAAAGTGTTCAAAGTTTAACATCATGAATATGAAATTTCTTTATTTTTTTTTTAAATAAAACCCGATTTTTTCTATTTTAATGCATTCAGGGGTTAAAAATAAGGCATACTTTCCTATACTAAAACCATGCAGATATTGATTGTTTTCTGTAAATTTTTAGAGATACAGGGTGATCTAAATTTTATTTTGACCCGTTGATACAAGCACTAAGAAATAAAAAAGTATTTTTCTTTATCTTCTCAAGGTCTGTGAAAAAAATCAAATCAAATTGTATTTACTAATCCTATTATAGATTTTAGTCGTTTCCGAGATATTTGTGGTTTTAAATTATTATTGTATTTTCTAGCAAGTTTTAAATTTTATATGTACTTTTAGTAGGCTTTGTAATAAATGACATTTATTTTACTGCCATTAGTCAATTGTTAATACTTTCGAAAATCGTTAAATTTTCTCGTTCTCAATTTAATAACGAATAAATATAATTTAGACCAATCCTGCATCTCTAAACATTTACAGAAAACATTTAATATCTGCATGGTTTTGGTATAGGAAAGTATACATGAATTTGCCTTATTTTTTACCCTTGAATGCATTAAAATAGAAAAAAACGAGTTCTATTTAAAAAAAATGAAGAAATTTCATATTCATGATCTTAAACTTTGAACACTTTGTAAACACACCCTACATGAAATGAAAAATTTTTCAACATAGATTCAAACACATCTAGCCCTTCTAAAACCTACCGGATAGAAATCATTTTCATATCTTTAAGAGTATCTTCGTAAAAAAATAATTTATTTAGGGTCTGCAATGGTCAAATTTTTTACAAAAAAGTTAATAACTCAAAAAGTATGCATTTTTGGAAAAAAGTTTTTTGATAAAAGTATACTAAAATTAAACTTAGATCACAACGGTAGAACCGGAAGTCTGCCATCTTTGAAAATATTTTAGTTTAACAGATCGTATTCTAAAACCCAAACGTAGAATCAAGTCAAACGTACATCAAATTAGAAAAAAATAGTTTCTTGTCAATTTGCGTTCATTCATTTTGAAGTGAGTTAATGAGAATGAAAGTTTGAAAATTTTAAGTTCTCCGAAGACAAGGTCTTGAAAACTGGGGAAACATCATGAAGATGTTGCTTTAATGTGAAGTAAGGCTTTATACTTTTGAAACGGATAACCTGATTTCCAGGAGGGAAGACGAATAACGAAACATCCTAAAAGGAAGTGAGCAAAAAAGTTAACCGAATAAATTAGCAACTCGCTATTTGAATCGCGGCAGAATTCTATTTTTGAATTCTTTAATGTGCTCTGAGCGGAACAATAATTACATCTTACGAATAAATTTGTTCGCTAGTAAGTTTTTTCTTTCAACTTTCATAATCATTTAATGAAAATTTAAAAAAAAACTCATAATCAGCACACTCATTGTTTATGTTTATATATTAATGTATGAGATTTATATGTTAAACCAGAAAATAATGATAAACCGTGAACTACGAAGATATTACAAACTGAAAGCATTGACTCTTAAGTATATCAAATTTCATTGCCATTTGCTTCTATTTATTATCCAAGTTTCTCTATTAACATATAAAACACCTGTCGTGGTCGTATTGAAATTCATTAAGTTATTTTAATTATTTCATTATTTGAGTAATGAAAGTTGATATGTTGGAATGAGCCGAATAAAAAAACATAACTGACCATTGCATAAATTCTATCATTAATTGAATTGGTGAAAACCATCCCTTATCGAAAAATACCAATATTATAGTTTTTCCTACTTTTTTTCAATTCAAATGTTTTTCGTTTATGCAGCATATTGTATAATAGAAAATTTATATATTTTGAAGTATCAACCCTTGAAAGTCTTTTAAAACTACCCTTTTGATGAAAATAATATAGGAAAACATCTTTTAACGATATAAAAACTGCAATGTCATTTTTACTGTGAAAAAATCATAGCACTTTAATAAAATTTAATTGGTTATTAATTTCTATTATTTAACCCTCAAATATTACCCGTTTTCAAAAAATTGTCTCTATTTGAAGTAATTTTTAATTGTCCATACCCTTTCAACCCTTAATAACCAGCCTTTCCTAGAGTATACGCTGTAGAGACCTTCTTGTCCACGACGCCGAATTGAGGTTCCAAGATTATCCATGACACTTTCCCGCACCGCTTAGATATTGACATTTCAACATTTTGTTTTTGGACTATGAGTATGTTCAGCATCTCCAATGGATCCTGTCTGCCGGATTTAATTAATCTCTTCACCGTTGACGAAGTTAAAACACTATTCCGAAAATATCTGGTTTGAAATTTTCGCAATTTGGCCGTCAAATTGAAATATTGTTTAATAATTAATGGATGTCAACACTTTACTGCATAAAGGGCGGCAAATTTGAATCTTGCTTTTATTTTAGGTAACCCTTTATTAACATATTTTCGTTTCCTATGGGTTTTAAAAGCAAAATTGTTCAACCTCTGCAAACCGTTCAATGAAGGCCCATATAATTTTATTTTTTATTCAAATATCTTTTCGCGTTTGTATCATGTCTCACAAGTTATTAGAAACCACTTGTTCGACTAAGTGTTTAATAGTCACACGTCGATCTTGCAACACGCGATCATGGGCTTTCATCATCTTCGTGTGGGGTTGCGGTTTGATGTTCGTTCGTATACAACATTTGAATTCGCGACAACAGCAAATATTTGTGAATTTGCGTTGGGAAGTCTTTTAGACGTAGGTATCACACGATTCTCACAGGATAGTGAGATATGAATCTTGAATTCGGACTTCGTCTATAGGCACGCTGCATTTTCAGACTTGTCAGTTTGTATCATAGTCTATACATAATAAGTTACAATATGACATGATGATACGTAATTGTTTTTATTTATACATTCGGTAGGGGTTGAGAAAGACATCAGTTCTCTTATATTCCAAATCAAGTAAGATGTTTAAAAAGAATTTGTGTCGGCTGTTAACAATTTTCTAATTCAACAATGTTCTTTGATAAATGAAAACTTGATTATAAACAGTATAGTGAATATTAGTATTTTCATCATCGCACTCGTCAGTTTTTGACTCATACCAAATAAACATGTTTATTTTTAAACAACCTGTATCAATTCGTCAACTTAACTATAAAACCGGCAAAAACTACAGTTTTCCAAGTGAGATATTACGAAAAATACAAATTTGAAGACAGGTTCGCATTCAGGCTCCTAACAACAGATATGGAAATTATACCTGGTGAAACTTCTGACTGAAGAAGATCTCAAAACTCTTATTAATATATTATTAATATACCACTAGGAATAATTATTATAACCAAAACCATCAATTCATCTCATAACCGAATGTGTATATAATTAATCAGTACCAGTAAAGTCAAGAAATATATCGAACATGATGGACAAATTGAAATAAAGGTCCAAATTTATAAGCAAGAAGACTTGTTATACCAACAGTCCGGCTTATACTATCAAATGTAAGCCCGACAATTCTTCATAATCTGATCTTTTTCAAGAATAATCTCCAATTTTTCTTAATACAATCAGATCTATAGTTTCAGAAGACAAGTATTGATAAACCCACAAGAATCAATCTTAGTGACACACGACAGTATCTCCTATAGAATAGTTCTCGAAGACGATTCTTTAATATGTTACGCTTGCAAAAATTAGTAGCCAAATAGTGGAACCAATACCACCGACTCACCTGTTGTACAATCAGAAACACTCCTGAACATACCGCCGAGGAGAAATCCAACGCTCAACAGGATATTAACCATCCAAATACTCCCATCTCTCACTCAGTCATACCACAACATTCACTAATCGATCTTAATAAGATAGAAAATCTTAGGCATGCTAAAAAGGTTCTATTGAAATAGTTCCTGGCTCTCAGAATGTATCACAACGTACATTGGATGAAATAACCACACCATCTCCACAAACTGATGACAGAGAGAACGAATTGTAAACAGATTGTTTAGAAAGAAAATAGTAATAGTTTCCATAAAACAAAAAAAAGGTGGAGCTATACGCCAGCACTTATGGAACCCTAAAGACAGGCTATTGCTGGACATGACTCTCCTTTTGTTCAGGATTTCGATCAAATATCTTTAGTCATCCCAAAAAGGTTCTATTGAAACAGTTCCTGGCTCTCTGGATGCGTCAAATGACAGATGATGATGACAGAGAGCACGAATTGTGAACAGATTTTTTAGAAAGAGAACCGTAATAGTCTCCATAAAACAAAAAAAAGGTGGAGCTTTACGTCAGCACTTATGGAACCCTAAAGACAAGGTATCGTAGTAACATATTCGAGCTATAAATTTTACTTAATTTATTTAAGTCTTTTTTATCATTTATTTTATAGCTTTTTCTTTCTTATGAATGTGAACCATTTCTAAAAATTTTCTTTTTCGTGTATAAGATTCCGTTTCATGAATTTTGAATCTTTATAATTGAATTTATGTTTTTTTGATATTTCATGGTTCGTTGATGCAGTTCTATTTGTATTGATGAGCTCTTAGTCTATTTTCTAAATACTGGGATGTCTGTCCTATGTAGACAGTATCACAATTAGTACAAGGCACTTGACATATAATATTACTTCTTTCGTTTTTTGGTATTTTAGATTTTAATTTATTGAAATATTTGGATAATGTATTATGTCCTTCATGACTTGCATTAATATAGATAAATTAATTAAGTTAGTTAAGTGATGAGTGAATTATTATAAGTTAATTAAGTGTCGTGTATTAATTAATTAAGAATCTAAGAGTCAATTAACCCCACGAATAGAAATAATATAAGTGAATAAGAAAAACATTACAGTATGTTATATGCATGTACTTTTATACAAATCTCAAATCAACAACACTTCCAGAGGATAAATAAATAGAGGTAGAATAGAATTTTTTACTAATATATTTACTGAGTAATAAATAATGAGAACAACAAAATAGTTTTATAGTTGATGTAGAATAGCTACAACAAAGTTCTCTTGTGGTGCTATATTAGCTTTATATAATTGTTCTTTTCTGAATGTTTTGACCACCCCAATAAAACGGTCGAGTAAAATGGTCCTATTCAGATGAATGAGATTTGTTTAAATAGTATATGAAAGTTTTCCTAACTATTTATAGTATCGTTCAGCTTCCGAAAATTGCTACGTAAACGGTTATTTTTGCTTAATAAAACTAGTTCTGCTATTTGGGTATTTTGTATGAATTTATTCGGTAATTAGTCCATTATTTACGTGTAACTAGCCGTTAAAATGACTATACTATATTTATAATCTAGTTTTACTTCGTGAAAGGATTTAACTAAAATTGTAATAAATAATCATATACTAGAATAACTAATAAAACTTTTTTCGACTCCAATATAATTTATACAGTTACGACAACGTAATAAATTGCCTAAAATACATATTATAATTAATTAAAATAACTTTCAAGGGGCGAGTGAATTCTTGGTTAATTGACACATTTGGAATGGAAGGAAATAAATTAGAACAGCCTTTGGCATGCCACAAAAACGTTTTCGTGAATGATTGTTATTATCACCTGTATTTATACATGACTACAACTAGATATAGTTTAATGTTATGTTAAATATTCTCCTATCTTTAAGCAAGCAATGCAATCCTATTGGGCGCACATTGTAACGCAATCACATACGTCTGTTAGCCTTGAACTGCTCCTGATCACTAAAACTTTTAGAATATTCAAATTATGTCGAATTCAACTTTTATTTCTATAATAGAATTCTTGAAAAAATGCTGCATATAAATTAGGTGTGTACAGTGAATTCTTCTTCTTCTTCTTCCCTCTTTAATGTAAGCAAAATGCTTGCTTTTCCTCGTATCCTCTGCCGTTTAATTATTAGAGAGATTATCGCTCTATCTCTTGCGGGGTCTTCCAACGTTTCGGCGCCCTAAGGGCGATTGGTCTCTAGCTATTTCGACCATTCTGTCGTCATTCATTCAATCTATAAGTTCGTTCCACTCTCTCGTTCTTCCCAGTATCTATTCTTTTACGTTGTCAAACATACTTGTTCTTCTAATATTGTGGGCTTATACACAACAAAATCATTGGTCCTTTCTTCTTCATAGAAACCACAGTTACTGGCTGCGTGTACCTGGATATGATTCGAAACTTTGCTCTTCCTCAGTTGGAAGAATTACAGCCGATTGTTTACTTCCAACAGGATGGTGCACCACCACACTGGTTTACAGAAGTTCGGGAACACCTCATCGAAACTTTTCCCATCCGATGGATTGGACGGGATAGCCCAATTCAATGGCCACCAAGGTCTCCGGACATAACACCCCTCGACTTCTTCTTGTAGGGTTATTTAAAGGAGATTGTTTACAAGACATCGATTAATAACATTGATGACCTGAATCGCCGCATTACACAATCTTTTAGTACAATCACTGGCGACATGTTACAGCGTACCTGGCTTGAAATTGATTACAGACTTGAAGTGCTTAGGGCCACCAATGGTGCGCATGTTCAAATGTACCAAAAAAAACTTTATTAGTTGCAGTCATACATGCAAAAACTGAATATAAATATCTTGTTTATTTTCGAAGTTATGAATTTTTGAAGTTGTAAAGATAATTTTGGAACACCCTGTATATTAAGCAGATAGACTGTTAAGTTGAACGTTCATCTATATAGTACTTGCTAATTTATATTCCAGGTATTTTAAGTGAATACTTCAAGTAAATCGAACAGAGTGGTATCTCAAAATTTTCGTGCTTTGTGTAACAGGAGAAATAAAAAGAAGTGGAAATCGACGATGTGTTAGCTGCAACGGTGCAATTTTCATTTTTATATTCCGAACAAAAACAGTGATACATCGGATAACAATTTTTTCAATTAATTTCTGTTTATACTTATATGTTAATAATTTTTGTATAGAGTTGCTTTTAAAAGATTAAGATATAGGTATTTATTTTTGCTGTTTCCACCATAATATAAATTTTTTCATAGCATGTATTATAAAACGTACACTTCAACATTATTTATAGTTTCGTTATTTCCGAAAAAAATGAAAAAAATTGAATCAAATATATAGTCGTGTGACAGAAATTCTCACACGCAAGGGTTTGCGTCATTTTTTGGGGCACAAGTGATGAATGGTTGAACAATGTGAGAATTTATCTTTTAATTTAGAAATATTCAATAATTATGTGATGAATTCAGTGATAATGAAAACGTTGTTGAATTTGGAAGAGAAACACGGCACTTTAAATACGCAGTAACAAACACTTTTAGTCATCCGGATGATTACTCTGAATCAATGAGTGGAAAAGACGTCGATGATAATGACGCTGAGAAGGCTACTTTTTTCGAATATTTTATTATTACAACTTGACGTGATTAACGCACAAATGCCACGCATAGTTTGCATTTCTTTTTCCGAATAATTTCTCTCTCTGACACAGACCCAAACATAGCGCCATCAGCACCCACTGGGCATGTCTCGAATTGTTGGTTATAACCATCAGTTGACGAAAATTAGTTATTAGATCATTATACCGTAATGTTTAAAAATCGTGAAGTCAGAATTTTAACGAGGGCAATAATTTCAATTGTTTATTATGATGTTTTGACATAATTTTTACGTTCAAGGCCGTGAAATGTTAATTTGAGCTAGTTAAATATGTTTGAATACATCAGTGTTCGAAAATAAACATTTGGTTGATTGATCAAAAATTTATAAGAGGACAATTATTTTAGGACAAATGATAATGGCCTTCCTAGACATATGTTGAATTGATTTAAAAATCGTTTTTTATCTATATAAATAAGGAAGGCAACTATGTACATTTTTTAAGAGAATTTTAATTTAGATAAATAATAAAGAATTATCTTTATAAGTTATTGTATTAAATTAACTAGTTTAGACTACAATGGATAATGATCGTCGTGGGGTGACTCTTACCATTACGAAAAAGGGTTTTATTATAAAAATTATTCTATATTCGAATGCTCCCTTCAATATAATTCCCTCCCCTCGCCGCACGTCTTTCCATACGTTTTTTCCATTGGTCGAAACAGTGCTGGAAGTCTTCTTTGGTGAATGTCTTGAGGAGGTCTGCCACTTTTTGCTTGACCTAGACTAGACATATGTTGCCACCGTTCCATTACAGCAACGTATAATCATCAAATCTGAATGGCACACCAGCATTAGTTTGCCAGAAGTCTTTGACAAAATCAGGAAAACCAATCACCGAAGACAAATCATTCTCCACCACGACAATGCGAGCTCTCACACATCAGTTCAAACAAAAACGTTTTTGAACAGTCAAAACATCGAATTGTTGCGTTATCCGTTTGTTTGGCACCCAATATTTCTTTTTATTCATACAGATCAAAAAAATTCGAGGTCAACGTTTTTCTATACCAAAATCCCCTAATTTCGATGGTCTATGGGAAAGAGCGGTTAGAAGTGTTAAAAATCATCTTCACCGTGTAGTTGGAGACGTTTCGAGTTTTATACATTGATAACATGCCTTGAAACTTTTCTTAATTCCAGACCAATCTTTCCCTAAGCCAATAATCCTAATGATCTGGAGCCACTAGCCCCTGGACACTTTCAAATCGAAGCACCGTTAATATCTTTTATGGAAAGAGATTTGCACGATATACATTTGCATTTTTTGGCGAGTTGGTAAAAGGAATATTTGCATAAATACAACCCAATTCACCCATCGGCACGATGGTTATTTTAGTCGAAGAAAATCTGCCACCTTTAAAATGGAAATTCACTGATCCAGGTAGTGCCCGTGCAGTCTCTATGAAAACAAACAATGGTGTTTGTAAACTCGCTGTCAAAAAAGTGTGTGTTATATCTACCCCTAGTGATAATTAACAAAGGACACAACACAATTTAGTTTATCACATATTTTAATTTTTGTTTGTTTGTATTAGATAACTTATTTACCCCATCCCATTGAACAATTGAAGTATATGAAAAAGCGGGCGGCATATACAAAATTCTTGTTATATATAACAAGTGGGAATTCCATCTCTCACCCTTAGATATAGGAGGGGATCTCCATAGTCAGAGTAGTTGTAAAGACGAGAGTATGTAGAATATGTGATATACAAAATTCATAAATGAATTCCAACTTGAATTCGGCTCGAAGGACTAAATGTTGCTTGTATTGGAAGGACAGATTTGTTAAAATGATAAGGACTGTATGTAATTCATATTTCCTTTATTAATGTATATTTCTCAGGATCGAACTAAAGCTGGCCACTCACGGTACTGCGGCTTCGTTCGACAGGACCGAACGACAAGATCGTACAATTTGGTTGAAACTTTGACGAGGGCACACACGATACTCTCATGTCATGTCAGATCAAAATGATAAAATTTTATTATTAACCAAAGATAAAACTAAAACTAAAAGTAACCGCAGATTTTGGCGCAAAGAATGGCCCAAGAAAAGGTGTTCACTGATTCACGTTATTTGGCTGAATTACAGCTGCATCCAGATGATTATAGAAATTACTTACGGATGGATAAATCTACTTACGTGGAATTGTTGACACTGGGCACTCCTTCGATTGAAAAAAAAGACACAAATATGCGCCAATCAATGCGTTACCATAGCAACAAACATTCGAATAATAACTTATTAGAAGTGTCAGTGTAAAGTTTGACATCACAAAAGTAAACCAGAGTTACGCAATAAATATCGAGCCATCATCAAGTACATGTATATAAAAGGGTTAAGATGTAAGCAGATTTACGAAGATATACTTAATACCCTTGGTGATTAATGCCCTTCGTATGTGAAAAATTGAACGGCAAGCTTCAAAAGAAGTAAATTTTCCATTGAAGATGTTGACCGATCGGGAAGGCGGCCAGTTTCTGTGTCACTCCCCGAAAATAACGATGCTTTTATCAGACCGTCCAATTGGGCTAAAATGGATATCTGAAGCACTGAATATTTAATACGAACGCGTTCATCATAAAGTTCACTTCAATTTTGACATGAGAAAAATTGCTGCAAAATGGATTCCCAAATGTTTGAATGTTGACCAAAAGCGTGCAAGGGTAGAAATTTGCCATTTGAAAACGATGTAGACTTCTTAAACCGAATTGTTACTATGGATGAGACTTCGGTACATTTCTACGAACCAGAAATAAAGCAACAATCGATGGAATGGCGACACTCTGGTTCTCCAAGACCTAAGAAGTTTCGTGTCCAAACATCTGCTGGAAAAGTTCTTGCTTCAGTTTTTTGGGATTGCCATGGAATAATCATGTTTGATTTTTTGGATAAGAATAGAACAATAACCGGAGATTACTATTCGACATTACTGACCACTCTACGGGAAAAAATTAAAGAAGAAAGACGCGGAAAGCTATCCAAAGTTGTTTTGTTTTTGTAGAACAACGCCACTGCACACAAATCTCATGTTGCCATTCAAAAAATTCGTGATTTAGGGTTTGTATTACTAGAATACCCCCCCCCCCCACCATATTTGGCTTCGTCCGACTATCATATCTTTCCTTAACTGAAAAAAAGTTTAAAAGGTCGTAAATATTCTTCCAACGAGGATGTAATAAAAGCTGTGGAGGTCTGGTTTGCAGAGTAAGAAGAAACATTTTTTTTTGGAAAGGTCTATCCAATTAAGAGTATATGTTGAGTAATAAAATATTTTGACTTTGAAATTTTGTTTGGCTCTATAGTAGGCTAAGGATTTTACAATATATCCTGGTGTGCTCAAAAGGTGTGTGAAGTTTAGAGGTAGGGAGTAGTTTTGTTTAATAAGTAACTGCATCAAATTGTTTGTTCACATAAATACGAGAAGTTTGGTTTAAATATTTTAGATTTTTGACCACCGGAAGGAGCTATGAAGATTAAAAGTTTTCCAGTATCATATCCGCTCAATAATTTGACAGAATAATACCCGAAACTGGTTATGCCATTTATGCAGTTCTTCGTCAGGAATATTTAAAGGTAGTTAAATAAATAAAAAAAATACATATATAAATATGTAATATTGCTTTTTATTTTATTTTATTTATTATTAAGAATTATCAGTAAAAGTTATAAAGAACTGAGATGTGGGCAATTCTGCATTTGCACTATGTTGGAATTGTCACTCATAAACATTATTGGAGCCCCGATACTGATTATGAACAACACTTAGTGGCGGTATCAATTGCCATTCTCTGCATAAGCCAGTACTTTCAGCTTCGAAGAACCCGTCATTTATTAATTTTTCAGCCATGATCTTAATTTTATAGCGACATTGTCCCCAAAAATACCGTATCTATCCTTTCCATGCACACTTTATATTGGTTACTGTAATTTCTCGTTTATTTTACGAAGCAGTTAATCTCTGGGATCTTCTGCTTTTCTCGTTCATTTTTTACGCAAAGACGGCGTTGTGATATTTGAAGAAGTAGCCGTGTTATCTGATATTGTCAACTCTTAAGATACATGTGAATCTTCTTCGGTTTCCAAGGTTCTTGGAGATAAAATGTAATCTGCTTTGTTGCTTTTCTAGCTCCATTATCTAAAAAATGTTTATATTATGTTGCAGATAAACATGTTTTTTTCTAAAATATTTTTTTAAGATTACAACAACAGAAGAAGATTGGATTGCAGACTCGTTCAAAGAAATGTGGAATTTTCCCAACTGTCTACGCACTACAGATGGAAAACACTTCAGGCTCTTACTATTATAATTATAAAGGATACCATAGTTATTGTACTTATAGCTATAGCAAATGCCAATTACGAAATCTTCTATTGTCACTTTGGAACTAAATGAAGAATTTTGGATGGACGTGTATTAAAAGATAGTAAATTTTATGTAAAGTTGATGGAATATTAAATATACCTAAGCCAGAAAAAATAGAACACTGCGACCGTATTTTACCCTATGTTTTTATTGGAGATGACGCTTTTTCATTAGGAGAAAATTCACTGAAACCATTTTCTCATTCGAGCGAAGAAATTACAGAGTGTCAAGAACGAGTCGTATAATTGAAAACGTTTACGGAATTTTGGCAGTTAGATTTCGAATATTCCATACTGACATTAAATGTTGATCCGAACGGCATTGAAAAACTAGTACTGGTGTGTTGCGTTCTACATAACTATTTGCGAACGAAAAGCCCTCAACAACATAATGAGGATCAAGAAACTGGAACACTCACATTAGAGCTTCGAGTTAGCTCGGATTTAATTGACCTACAAAAGTCTTCAAGTGCCAAAAATTAATCACATGTTTCAAAAATAACAAGAGAAAATTTTATTTATATTATATTTTATGAAGGAGCTGTCCCATGGCAGTTCTTTACTAATTTTAGTTCTCTTTTATAAGATGTTCTAAAATTATTAAGTTTTTTTACAAAATCTTCGTTTGCTTCTTCATTAATTTTTCAATTAAAATGTCCATAGCCCTTCTTCGTGCATTTCTATCTTGATATAGATCATTTCTAACTTTCCATAGACACTCTTGTTCCTTGTACAACTTAAAAAAAATTTCCGCATAAGCCATTTTCAACATTTATGAGAAAACAAATTTTAAAACAAATCGGTCATGGGCTAAAATGTTCATGTAATCGACACTGCTGTAATGCAGCAGTCAGTCTTTTCTGACTGCAGTCAAATCGTACATTTTAGTTGGATGCAAGGCCGCACACGATCCAATTGCATTCGATTAAGTTGGATGCAACGAAATTGTACGACGCTGCAGTACCGTGACTGGCCAGCTTAAGACTTGTTACATATTCCCCTCCTATATCTAAGGGTGGGAGATATGTTCGATAAATCGTACACTGAATCACGTGATTGAAGTGTTCCATCGGTTCTACTATATACATAGCATTTTATGGAACTAGTAGGCTAGTAAATAATTGTTCACAACAAATTTGAAAAATTGGTATCATGAAGTAAAGTTTTTGTAAAAACATATATTTCTATGCTTAGTTTTCATCTTTGAAATATTATTTGAAATTATTGATATTCAATTTTCAATTATTGTAATTATTTTGTCATTGAATAGTTTAGTTCTGGACATGAATCGTGATTAACATCAATAGCATCTTGGTAATAAATCCAAATTAAAGTATTCAAGTTTTCAAGTTTTAATAATTATAACTTAGTTCAGCTTTATGTAATTCATCATACCTACATAACATGAAGCTTTCATACTTCTGGTATTATCAATTGAAATGAAACCAATTTAGAATTGATATTGTTGAAAAACTATGCCATGACGATATAGACGATATAATAATAGATTTTTGTATG
This sequence comes from Diorhabda carinulata, assembly GCF_026250575.1. Lineage (NCBI taxonomy): Eukaryota > Metazoa > Arthropoda > Insecta > Coleoptera > Chrysomelidae > Diorhabda > Diorhabda carinulata. The sequence goes on along the minus strand of NC_079464.1, from coordinate 25,295,064 downwards.
AAAAACATCAATAATTGCAGTAATTGAGTGTAACAACCAAATTTTGTTTCATATGAATGATCCTGGTCGTATTATTAATTCAAGATGATGGAATTATTATAGGTATTTTCATATATAAACTTTATTGTTGTGGCATTGTGGCAATGAAACAAGACTACACTTTTTAATATATAGCTTTTGAATAACTATGTAGTCATGATCAGGAAAATAATTAATCGACAATTGCGGTATTACAAATTTTCTAGAAAATTATAAATTTATTTGATTAAAAAAACAGCCATGGCAAAACACATTAATTTTTAAATAAGATGACTTCTTGATTTATTAATCCTCTGATGATAAATAAATAGTTATTCGAAAATGGAATACATATTTTAATAACATCGTATTGATAACCTTTCAATCTATTTTATAAACACTGAGATGTCTGTCCTATGTAAAAAGCGTCACACTCAATTAGATGATTAGATCCCGGGATCCTGAGTCCCGGGGTCTCGGGATCTCGGACGATTTTATATGCCGAGGATTTCGAGAGTGTAATACTAATCCCAAGATTCACGGAATTGCAAACAATACGTATTAACAGTAGATTTGTCAGCTGATCTATTTATGATGTTAATTTTTGATGGATATTCCTATGTAAACCATAAAAAAGTGGAGTGCCATCTTCGATACGTAGACACTTTTTAACAACAAAAGACAATAATAGAATGCAATTAAAGCTTTGTTCAACTATTTTGGAAGCCGCGGGAGGTTTTTGAGTTTTTATTGAAGATCCACTAGTTAGACCGCATTAAATATCATCGACAAAAGCAAGTTGTTTATTAAATTACTTCATATACATCTATTGAGAATGATAACTGGAATAGGAGTATAGTTCTTCCAATATCAAATGCAGATTATAAAAACCTCATTTTATGAATTTATTATTTTTATAAATACTTATAATTATTTAGACAGATGCAGATCATTACACCTTGTTAACTTGCTGCAACTGAATATTGAGTAATAAAACGTAAAAAGACGAGTAAAATGTACCTGCCTGTAAGGTCGTTTGGTTTAAACAAGGTACCGGACGTAAACTGAGCTCTTTTTGTATCCTATTAGTCTATTACAACTTGGGTAGTCTTTTATCTGACGCAAATAATCGAATTATCCTTGATGATTCGGTTATTGCCATCCGTTTATTGTTTTTTTTTTTTATTTAAAACCACATGCTGACAAAATTTATGGTAATTTTTCTGAACTGGTATAATTGTATTCTGGATAATCTGCTACCTAAAATCTTAAGTAGCTTTGTCAACGGATTTCAGTTTTTCTTTACATGTTTTTCGGTTCTGTGAATGATCCACTGCAACCCCTTTCGTGACTACTAGATAAATGGAAAATTTATTTACTCTGGTTAATTCAGTAATTCTCATTATTATTGCTGAATATTCTCCTTTTTTACACATTCGAATATATTTAAAACAACTTACTGTGTTTGTATATCTAAATTTTTATTATTAAATTCATGAATTAAATAAATGTTTAGCAGAAATAATTCAAATAAATTGTGTGCATATCCTATTCGACAGCTTCAGCCAATAGAAATGCATTTATGTTTATGTTTCGATGTTTTCATTGTTAAACGGTGGAGATGATGAATCCACGTGGACTGACGGTTTGTTAGATGTTTACCGAATTTTATACGGGGAGTAAACATTATTTTTCATTTTTCATTTGGTAAGAGTATCGTTCGTATTTATAAAATATTGATTGTTCCCGCATTACTGTCATCTGCAATTGATATTGGAAGAACTATATCAAATAATTGTAATTGTTTAAGAGATTGAAGAACAACTTCGACATTGAAAAATAAGGGAAAGTTGATATGCAAAATGATGCCGTATAAATTGAAAGGAACAGAACTAATTTATCGTTAAAAGAAAAACTCCAACTTTGAATACAAAAGAAGATTAACACCAGACACATTCAAAGAAAGCGAAATATTTAAACTGTTAATGAATCTGTTCAAAGCAGCCTCCACAAGAGGTTATACGGAACACCCTGTATATTGATACATTTTTGAAGTCTACGTAAGATTTTAGTATACTTTTGTCTAGAAACTTTTTTCGAAAAATGTATACTTCTTGAGTTATTAATTTTATTGTAGAAAATTTGACCGTTCCAGATCCTTATAAATTATTTTTTTACGACGATAACCTTAAAGATGTGAAAATGGTTTCTGTTCGGTTGCTTTTAGCATAGTTAGGCGTATTTGTTACTATGTTGAAAAATTTTCATTTTGTACAGGGTGTGTATAAAAAGTGTTCAAAGTTTAACTTCATATATATCAAATTTATTTATTTCTTTAAATAGAACCACCCGTTTTTTTCTATTTTAATGCATTATCCAGAAATTATTTTTATCAATAACTGTTTTGATTCGATTAACTTTTGCTTCAAATGAACCGTATAACTTTATTTTATTTTTATAAATTGTTGAGGATTTTTTTAATAGTATGCCAGTTTGATCGTGGTCTATCTGGATATCTTGCTGCAAGTAAAGTACGTGTTCTTTGTCTCCTTCACCATATATTAAAAGCAAATTTACATAATCTTCGTAATTAAATTGAGAACGAGCCATTTTAACGATTTTCGAAAGTATCAACAATTGACTAACTAATTGACAATTTGACCTGACTTTTTTTACAAACCATGACAAGATACAGAAAAATACTTTTGTATTTCTTAGTGCTTGTATCAACGGGTCAAACTAAAATTTAGACCACAACAAAAAATTTACAGAAAACATTTAATATCTGGATAAAGGTGAAGTTTAGGTATAGGAGAGTATACATGAATTTGTCTTATTTTGTATCCCCGAATGCATTAAAATAGAAAAAACAATGCGTCCAATGCTTCAAAAGTTGGACGCTAGTATGATTAGACGCAACGTGTGGTCGTAGTACTTATGTTTCGCTTCCAATGTTGGCATTGGTATGTTGACCTTGGAAAGTCGGTTTTATAACCGGCGGCAACATCAAAGGAGTACTATTTTAAGTATTCATTTCTTTAAGTAAGTTTCCAGCCTTCGCCCAATGTTCAGCCAACGTTGGAAGGTGAATGTTGGCCCAAACGTTGGACGCATCGTGAAGTTGCAGCACTGAATCCCGCCTTCCTTCCAATGTACGTTGGGCGACGCATCGTGTAGTAGCGGATTTAGTTAGACATATTGATTTATTAACACACGTCGATAACCTCAGATTACATGGATGATTCAATTACTCGATTATCCATTCACTTCAAAAAAATAAATTGAAGTTATGCGTTCATCGTAATGGATTTGCGATAATAGCAACAAATTATCATTCAAATTTTGAATACATTGTAAATGAATATTTTAAAAACATAATACACTCCATAAAAATACTTATCTGATAACTATGTAAACTTTTAACCTTTAGATACAACTCAAAAGATCCTTTAAATGCAAATAGTAGTTGAGAATTTTTAACGGAATGAATACATTTCGCTTTTGTTCCATCAAATTAACAAATATATGAGGATAATTTGCTTCTGAATAGATGTTTAGAAACTATTCAAAATATGGACACCTGAAGATAACAACTTCTCGATTAAAATGGAGATAAATAAATTGAAGTTAGTAAAAAAACGATTAGACAAAGTAGGTTGTAGCCGATATTCGGAATTATATTTTTCCAAAATAACAAGATAGACTGAAATATATTTTTGAAAGATAGGAGAAATGGGGAAAATAGATATTAGTATTAGACACTTTCTGCTATTAAACGCGAATTTAAAAAGTTATGAGCAAAAAAGTGCAAAAATTTTGTCAACAATTTCTTTTTTCGCTCAATAACTTTTTATTTTTTTATTTTTCAATAAAATTACCTCAGAACAATATTTTAGATCGTTCTTTAAGGATTAATTTTATATGTAGTACCCATTACAATCAATTTAGACTATTTCAACATATTGTAGACCATATTTATTTACAGTAAATGCTGGAAATGAATAATTATAATTCAGAAAATTTAGAGAATTATTCATCAACTTCCGATCACTCATACTGAGTATCGTTTAGAAGTAATTTGATAATTACTTGCTAATAATAATCAATTTTATACCGACCTGGTTTCCGTTCTAGTCTTTGGGAACTCCCACGTTTGGTAATTATATCAAAAATCGATAACACTTAAGAAGCAATGGAGCATCAAATTCTAGTTAGGAAATTCCGAGCAATACTACTTAAGTGCACTGATGGATGGGAATCCAAATAATGAAATAGTGAAGCGAAAATTGTTGGGAAAAAGTTGGGAAATTGTATATAATCCAACGTTGTTAACATTGTTAACTCGAAAATTTCTAAAAAAATATTGGAAAAATTTGTCACTATTTGTTTTTGATTATTTAAACCCGGGAACATGAAAGTGATTTTTTTGGGCCTGTTTTCACATCAATATATTCAATCTAAAGTATACGGTTCATATTTTTGTATATTTAAAACGTTTATATCTAAGCTCAATTGACGTTTGTATTTTCACGATAACGTTTTGTTTATGTTAACTTCATTGGTCGTGGATTATTTTTGTTTAATTTTTTCTATAAATTTTTACAAATTTAATTGTTGTATTTTAGGAAATGGAAAAGTTAAAGCGATAAAAGATGTGATAAAGAAAATATGCTGTTCAAAAAATTTTTGATTCCACAAAAACAATTCATAAATGTACATTATCAACAACAAAATCATCAACAACAGAAAAAAGATAAATTTTGTAGACACTAGTCTATTTTTTCTTATGTATAAATTAAATTGCAAATAATTTCTTTTGGATATGCGCGGTTTTCGATCTCATAATCATGATTGGTAAGATCGCTATTATAGATAATAATAAAATTAGACTCTAATGAATGTATAAAATGAAAAATAATGAAATACAAATAGTATGTTATGCTGATGATGCAGTGATTGTCTCAGAAGACGAAGACGACTTACAGACTTAAGACTACTGTATAGGTTTGAACAAATAGCGAAAGCTTTTAACATGCAAATATTTGATAATATCCAGAGAACTAAGAAGTTGTAAGCTCTCGATATACGATTAGAGTGTAGAACAAGTGATGTCATTCAAATATCTAGCAGCGAACATAAAAAGTAATAGAAATCTTAAGAAAGAAGTGAAAGCTTAAACAACAAAGGCGACATTAATATCAGAGTACCTGAGAGATGTAATTTGGAGATCAATAGCGGGACACACATTATTTGACCACAAGAGAAATGATGAAATAAGGGAGATATGTAACATCCAGGATGTAGTTAGATGGACGAGAAATGGGCGAAGGGAATGGAGAGACCACGTGGACAGAATGTCAGATGACCAGGTCGTCCTTGTGCCTACAAGATGGTATGAAAGCTGGTCTTCATCATCCTAGCTGCAGCTAGGCAACCATTGATACAAACACAAGTCCTAACGTACGATGAAGAAAAGAAGAATGTATAAAAATTGACATGTGTCTCAATAATTTTAGCTTTTTGTCAACAGCACAGAAGCTTATTATAAGATATGTATAAAGATTTGGCGTTTTCACGTAGAATACAGAATGAAATACAATTCGCAAAAATTATGAAACAACTCTGTTCGTTTACAACCTATATAACTTTAAGAAAAAACAAATAATGACGAAAATATGATACTTGAATATACGAAATTCATGGAATCACAAATTTATTATTGAATTATGAATAAGAAACGAATGGTGATAGAAATATGAATTTCTAAAGACAGGAGAGATCATTTCTGTGAAAGATAACAGCTTCTATGACGTTATACGTTAAGTTGTGACCAGGAAAAGATAATAAAAACGTGGGTGTAACCCTTTTTTGTAAATAAACTCGTGGCCATAAATAACGTACCACCCTTTATTTCAATAAAAAAACCTAAAATGTTAATCTTTTGGGTTTCTTTTTTTTTCTTCTATCATAAAAAGTTGAAGTATTTTAAATGTTAGCGATAAAACGTAACAAAATTTCTTATCAGCAAATAACTGTTTAGTGTTTTTGTGGTTTTTAAAAATTTCAATTTTATGCATATTTTAATGTTTCTTCCATTCTATTGTTGTACCAACTTGTGGACAGCAGTAATTTAAGTCAATCAAGGTGTGTTAAAGTCGAGATTATTTGAACAAAAAATGATCAGAGTTAGGCAATTAAGTGAACGCGAAGCTGAAAGAATAGCCGAGTCGCGTTGGACAGGGACTGGCAAGTCTGTTTGGCTTACACCACACAACCATTGGCAGATTGAAGAAGTGTCGAGCTCAACAGCCTTGTACGAGAAGTCAGAAATGTAAATATCTTTGATAGATCAATGATACGACACCTCTAGAATGCTGGTCGACATAGCAGAAGAGCTCTCCAAGCACCTTTGCTAACCAGGCTGCATCGTGTTGCTAGACTAAGATTTGCAAGGCAACATTTAGATTGGAATTTAGAAAATTGGTGCCAAGATTTATTTACTGATTAGCAAGAATCAGAGGTCCAGATGGACGTAGGCAAATTCGAAGATGGCGAGGACAAAGATTTGCGCAGACTTGTATCATTCCCATGGAGCTGTTCCAAGGAGGGTCTATCATGTTTTGGAGAGGAACTTATTTTGATGCCCACACAGAATTAGTACCTTTTCCTAGACCCGCCCTCCTAGACCCCTTAACGCATTTTTATTTTTTTTACTCATTAAAAATCACTCAAAACTACTACATATTTCTTATTATTGCGTCATAATAATTGAAAAGAAGTTAAGCAATAGCAATATTAATTTAAATTTATTAAACAAAAAAATATTTTCAGATATCGGGGTGGTGCGTTATTTTTGACCACGAGTGTATATCTCACCTCATAGTTATTCTGTTTGATACTGTTAAGATATAAAGGGTAACGCGACTTATTTTTGAAAATTTTCAAAGGATAACAGTTTTGCACAGAAAAAGAATCTATCCATTCCATTCTGAAACGTGATAATTTTTTTTCGCAAATATCTGCCTCAATGTATGCTCGTTGCAGTACCCTAATTGTGACAAAACTACATAGAGAGAAATAGAAAGTATCTATTGTAGGTTTATCGAAATGGGAGCAAATGAGGAGAACTGAACATACGTCATATCAACACAAACCATACGCAGATACATCGTCAGGGAATTTAAAACCAAACAGAAAATTGGAAGACATTCTGAATTAGAAAATGAAAATTAGTTGAGACTTGTGGCATACATTAAAAGTTTCTCATCTATCGAATTTCCTTTGGACCAATCGAGATTGGGGTTTATGGACTAATGATGTTGCAAATAAACTAAGATTGGAACATCGATTCTATAATGAGAAAAGACAAGCAAGCTGGGATTCATTTCAAGGGTTTCTGAAAAGGTACTCAAATCTAAGTAAACGAAAAGAGGGAGGCCTGATACTGACGAGAGCTAATGGTATGGATCTACAGGATGTTATTTAATATTTTATAATGTTGTTAAAAGTACTGATAATGATTTGATTGATAATTCGAAAAGAATCTTAAAGCGGTATCCAAGTTAAGATTAAAATTGAACGTGTTCTAACCAGAAACGGTACTTATTCGTTATACCACCACCACGTAAATTGCGAAGTATGAATAATAAAAGTGTCTGACTGGGGTGGAAGACTATTTTACAAAAAAATGGCGGAGAGAGTGAAAAAAAATTTTTTTTTAGGAATTTTTTTTTGAAAAAATTTTGAAAGGTATTGTACTAGGCGGCATTAGTCGGAAATTTTCGCATAGGACTGTATTATGTTTATCTACTGTTTGGCGGGGGATAATGTAAGGTTACATTCGATTGATGATAATTGTTATTGTTATTTGTTGATTGAATTTCGGATACGTTCAGAGGTAACTACGATCGGTGGATATGCAGTAAACGCTGGTGTAGGGAGGATAAGGGACTAAGGATCGGTACATGGTTGGAGGGTACCAGACTATCATTAAAGACCATCGCTCTTTTAAAATATGCCTGGTCGCAAGAGTATTCCTTGTGCAAATTTTTAGAACAAGGGCTGGCTATGAGTAATGAGGCTATGAGCTATTGGAGGAATTATTTAAGGAAAATTTGTGCGAACTCATTGCTCCTTAATAAAAAGAAGGTCGGGAGACCCGGCATGACTGTGGAGATTGGGTTTTTGGGGGAATATGCCGTTAAGATGGTGACTGTTTTTTATACGCGCTCACGGATAGAAAAGAAGCTACTCTTGTGACAGTTTTTAGTGAAAATATTGAGAGAAGTACAACGATAATATCTGATAAATGGAAGGCCTATGAGGCGATTCCTACAATACCAGGCATGACTTTCCAGCACTATACATTCAATCACTCTGAAAATTTTGTTGATCCCTAAACCGGAGCTCACACGCAGCGAGTTGAATCCATGTGGCGAAATGCCAAGAGAAGTAGGCAAAAGGTCGATTAGTATCTGTGTGAGTTCATGTGGAGGTCTAGGTAAATAAAAATTATTATGGAAATATAGGGATGGGATTATGCATGTAGAATTTTTTGAAAATATAATTTTTTTTTACGTTTTCTGTCTCAATTTTAATTGCGTCTCTTCGTAAACACTGTATTTCGTCGTTATTAATATTATTATTATTATTTTGGTGGTGGTGGTGGTGGTATAACGAAGAAGACTCCCAGAACCGAAGAAATTGGAAATATTTTTATTATTGCGTGTTAACACTTTTTTCGCCTGTTTTGATTGCGGAGGTATAATACAGAAAACCTGAATTTTCAGGAAGTCTACTACCTGGATCAGATTAAAATTATTTTTTACCTGGATAACATATCATTAATAGAATGAAAGTCAGATTATGACGTTTTTTTTCTTAATGTTCATTTTTTCATTCCAATTCATAGATAATGCATTTGGATACTGATATCATTCTTTGTATTCCAGCTCCAGACTCTCCAGCTATTGGACAAAAGTTTTTTAAGCAATTAAGAGTTACTCATCTAAAGAAGTCACGAATGGAATGCGTTTGAGTCGATATGTCCTACATTGGAACTACAGCAGAACAGTATCAACATCTTTCAACTTAAACACAAGCTATTTATGCGATGTCGATAGCTGCGCTTGCCGATATTTATTTTCTCCGCCCTCTAAAATGATGTTTTGCAAAAAAGCAAAAGTATCCGCGCACGGCGTGCACGTTTGCGTATATATTATACAACTCTGCTTCTAAGCTTGTGAAACTATTGATCGATATTTACCGAATTAAGTTAAGTAATTTGATAATAATGAAAAAAATATGTTTATGTTTCTAAATATTTTTGATATTAGGGATCTAGATTAAAATATTTTGCTAAAGAAAAGTCGGAACGTCCATTTTTATCTTTCTTTTAAAAAATTATCAAATAAAACTAATTTTAAAATAGAAGATACCTAAAATCAAGAAGATTTAGAAGCATAAACATATCAAAAGGTCTAAGAAATAAGATATTAAAGAAAACAAAATATGTTAACATAAATTACAAAAGAATCAAAAATTTTCATAAAACATTATTTTTGGAAGGACAAATATGGCTGCTAAAACTACAAATATCGATTAAAACTAATCAAGAAGCTCATAATATTCTCCAAACTTCTTACAAATTCGATACTTCGAGATTTACGTGAAAGGGGTTAGGTAGTTTTAGAATATGGAGAAAAAATATCGAAATACAATTTTCGTATTTTAACAACAGATGAATTGTCTCATTAACTTTAATTATAGCTTAGCCAATTTATCAGCTTTAACATAAAAGGGTAGAGCTTGAATATACTCAAATGAATGTCAATAATTAATTTTATGAAAACAGTATATATACATTAAAGGCACAGTGACAATTAACATATCGATCGATAAGTTTCCGGTCTAGTTAATGAAAAATAAGATTTCTAAAGCTTCATCAATCATTATGCATTATTTCATTTATATTTCTATTTATTTTAAAAATCATATACACTACGACACAAAGGATCTATTGTGTCTGAGGGAGCCAGTGTTTACAGCTGAACTATTAATCTCACATCTTCTAGAAAATACAGAATGTTTGATGACTGTAGCTCTGCCAAGGATCTTCGTCTTCTATTTAATACGCTGCTAGGTCTAGCGTCTTTAGCTGTTTGTTGAGTGCCCCGATAAAACTCCTGTTAGTATTCGTAGATTGTTCTTATTTGGGTTGATACATTTAGAAGATCTATGATACCACAGAAGGGTTCAGATCCCAAGAAAGGGCATAACTGGACCCCGTATTGTAATTTATTGTGTGGAAATAATATTTGTACCAAAGTATTCGACGGATTTTTTTATATTTATATATTTTTTCATTATTAATTTGAATCGGAATTTGGTTCACTTTTTGTTAGTGAAATCTATATTAGTAGACGTTTCTAGTTGAATCTAAGTTTTCATTTTTTTGTACAGGTCTCGATCTTGTAAGTTTTTCTTTGGAATCATGATAATATATATAATCAAGGTAGCAGTGTCAAATTAGCAAACTTTGTAGCTTTTTTGGAGCTATTTAGTTGCTGAAACTCCGATTTTGTGGCTTAAGCATAAAATTTCGATAAATCAATGAACATCGAGTCAACTAGTGAACCAAAATTTGTTGCTTATTTGTCCTTATCTATCTACCTTATCAATCCTACTACATACTTGACCTATTTTTAGCAGTTCACCATGAATCTGATGAAAACTGTGTAAGTGGTACGTCTATTCTAGCCTGTATTTTGTTGTCCTTATATATGTCTTCGATTGTTTTGATGATGTCTAACGGTATTTGTCTATAGTATAAAAGGTGAACCACGTCTCTTAATCTAGCTCTGTCCAAGGCTTTCGTCATGTCAATTAAGCAAATGAATGCCAGTTGATTATATTCTAGAGCTGTGGATTTATAGTTAGTTTAAGAGCATTTTTAGTTAATAAGCACTACTTTGATAGATATTAGATTGAATGATATGGCATCTTCTCACCATTGTCACATATCGTATAGTGTCACTACAAATGAATTAATTTAAATAACAGATGTTTAGTATTTACTGAATGTTCAAATTGGCCACAAATTCCTTCAATACACAATCGTGTCTCTATAATATGGTAAATCATTCGCATCTGCTTCCTCGGTTAGTGTTCATTTAGAGTTTTTTAGCCTTTAAACAGCCTTAGATGAAAAATATTATACTGTTTATATTAAATACACTTAATATAACCAGTAATGGATAGAAACTGCTTGAAATATTTGGATTGAGATATTTACGCGCATTACGCATTGAATTTGCTGCATTATTTTTCTGGCCTTCACCTGCAGACACCTGTACTAGCCACGAATCCAAAATGTTTCATAATTATCGAGTAGTTGTTAGCATCGGTTAAATTAAATATATACATAATAAGAATGTTCGAAGTTTCATTTAATTGTTGATATTTCCATAAAATCCATATTAACAACGTCTTCATTCGCTCAACATGAGTTTCTCATTAATTGAGTTCCTTAATTATTGATGAATCTATTGAATTGGATATAAAATCCAATATGAATTTTCCCCAAATTCTCTCAGTTTATTTTTACCAATAGTATTAATAGAAGTGCGTTGATATTCACGTTACATGTGATTAAAGTTGAAAAAATCGTATTTCTAGCATCAAAGAGTTTTCAAATATAAGATTCAGTATTAAACAAATAATACATTACGTGCCAACGAATTGTCAAAAAAGCTACCCGATTGAAAATATATCGGAAAAATATAGCTTTAGCAGAGCTTTGCAATACAATTAATGACATCAAAAATAAATACTCATCTGGAACTGATGGACATACAGAAGTCAGCTTGTTAGGGTTGACATAAGGATGTCTTCTGTTTCTTCTGTTTATAAACATAGGACATAGGACTATATCTAGTGAACTAATCACCCTTAAATCATGGTGCGATTCTAATCTTTTCTGTCTCAACGTTTCTAAAACCAAAGTTTCATCATATAAAAATACATTGTTGCCTTTTTTATTAAAAAACACCAACATTGAAGTCGTTGAATCTGTAAAATTCTTGTTGTAGACAGATCTTTGAAATGATAGTTACATATTGCCGCCTCCTGTTCATGCCCTTATTGAGTCGCATCTCCCTTCTGGAGTACGTGTAATGCGACTCAATTTGAGCGAATCTTCACACCACAAAAGAGGGCTGTTAGATATTTACTCGGACTAATCAGCAGGGCTCACTGCCGGGACTTCTTTGAAAGATTAAAAATTCTGACTCTTCATTACTCATTCATCTTTGAATCCATTTGCCTAATTCGTAAGTACGCTTCTCCAATTTCTTACGACCTTAGGAACGCAGAGCACAACTTTTACCTACCTACTCCACATTCGGAATTAGTTAAGTGCTCAATATTTTACAATGCAACATAATGCACAGTCACTTGCCAATCAATCAATAACATTTAGAAGCACTAGTTATTACCTATTATTATCACCTAACATTTTGTGTTTTATTGTGGTTTTCTGCATATTGAAATTTTGTTTTATTTGTATAAATATTTAAATAAAGATTTAGTTATTTTTATGTTTGTTTTTCAGTTTCTACAAGCTATTGTCTACAAATTGTAACAATTTTTTTAAAAATAAAGCATTTCTCTCTCTCTCTCTCTCTCTCTCTATATATATATATATATATATATATATATATATTATAATAAATTACAAATGAAATTAATCATTACCTACCGCCACATGAAAACATTTTAATTCAATCGCCAGTCGAGGAGGATATTCTAATCATAATTTAAAATATCTATTGTGCTTTTTTTGCATAATAATAAAAAAAACCTCAGTGAAACGAATTAGTCTACTTCTGCTGAAATGGGACTGAATAAATTCCATAGGGTTACGCCGATGATACTGTGGCAATTATAAAACTATTCAAACTTGACGTTGAAAATCGTTCACAACACGAAAATTGCCGTGACGTATTTATTTTCTATTTGCATAAATAATTATTAAAATCCGTTCCCTATCTATACCGTCCGAACCATAATAAGTAATAATTATTCAAATGAAAATGTTTGAAATTCACACTTTTTAGCTTAGTATCTATATTACTGGTCGAAAGTTTTTGGTAATTTTATACTTTCGCGATCGTTTTTTGGATCTAGAAAATCCAAAAATCATCCGATTTCGAAGAATTTTTTTTAAATCTTTGTTTTTACGGCAGATTTACGATAAAAATTATGGGAATAAAAAAAAATTAGAGCTTATATTGGTTTCAGGGCTTTAAGTGTTCATGAAAATGCACTCATTCACGTATAATTGATGATAACTTTTTTCCAAATAATCAAAAAATTGTTTTTTGAAATGAACACAAACGTTTTTAATTTTTTTTTCTATATTATTCGTTTTTTTTTGTGTAGATTGACAAAAAATATATGAAGCGTTTGATGCTTTGTAAAAAAGTTATGAACGATTATATGCGTTCATAATCACATTTAAAGTCATAAAACTATAGAAAATCTCCAGGTGAGATATTTTCCATATTTCTTTTCATAAATCCGCCGTAATAACGAATATTTAAAAAAAAATCATCGAAACGGATGACTTTTCGGTTTTCTAGAGTCAAAAAAAAAACTAATTTCTATGTCAAGTGAAGGTCTAAACGGTGTCTTACAAGTTAAAAACAATAATGTCCATTATTTTTATATACGAGCGGATGTTTATATTTCGGTCGGTGATTACGATAAATTGAAACTTGTTGAGTGGTATTTAGCCCAGTGAGAGGCAAGAACGTGCGTTGATTTATTCTTTTTGGACAAATACTTCTTTTTGTGAAGATTCGTATAATACTTTCTCGCAAATTCAAACTTGCAAGTTATAAAATGGGAACTGTCAGTTGAAACTCGTACAGTAATCGCAAGTCTAGGTGAAAGTATTATACCATTATCGCTTAATTAAAAATACCTCGACGTACATACTGATGCAACATTATTCTGAAAAAACATCGATATCTTAAAACATCGATATATTTTGAAAAATATCGATGTGCAAAAATATCGTCGATAAGAGCGATATATCGATGTTTTTGCCGATGCTTCATTAACGCATTTGATTACATTAAAACACATCTTATTACATGATTACATGATTTATTGTTGTTGAGTAATGGTTGCTCCAGCTTCCGAGAACAATCGCTTACTTGGGACAGATGTGGCAACGATGGGAAGGTACTTTGGAAAGCTTTTAAAATAGAGATTTCATTATCCCAAATTCCAATGACATCTCTCTTTATTGATATTACAGTAATTAAGTATAGAGTAAATAATATGTAATGTTCTCTATCCTCATTATCGAATTTTTAACCCCCTTTGGACCCTTAAAAACAACTCCTTGATAAAAAATTGTTTCGAAAAATATTTCTTTTGATGAAATGGAAAGGATTTAAATGTTATTCCACATTCTCGAAAATGATTATCATATACTCTAGCTTTTCAAACCTTAAAACTACTCCTAAATTAAAACAGTAAATATATATGATTACACATTTGAAAATTATTGAATTATAGAGTAAGAAATCTCAATTTTTTTAATAATAAATATAAACAGGACAATGGATAAAATAATATATATATATATATATATATATATATATATATATATATATATATATATATATATATATATACATAAGACAATAGTTTTGGGTCTCTATTACTATGTACTTTCACTTTGCTCCAAATATTCACACTCCGAAATTTCTAGTTTACTAGTTTACTAAGAAGAAAAAATACGATTAGTTTTTGGACCATAACTATTTCAATTTTGACGCTATCACAACTCATAGAAAAAACATTTTAAAAGTAATTAAAAGAGCTAACACTTTTTTCATTACAATGTATAGTGAAAAACCTTTTATTTTAAAACGGTGGAGGGTCAAATGACTCTGTGATTGCGCTGCGCGCTATTTAAACAATCATATCTCCGTCAATTTTTGTGAAAGAACCAAATTATTTTTCAGAAAAGGATCTACATTTTTCATCATTATACTTTCATATGTATCTTTCATTATTTTTGAGATATTATGAAAAGAAGGTGGTTTTTTTAAAAAATCGAAAATTTTTTTTTCTTAGAATCGTGAAAAATATTTGTCCTAAATCAGTCAAACTTCTAGAATCCTCAAACTATATTAAAATTAATTCATAACCGAATTCGATTAATTTTAATTTTGGTGGAAATGGCACTAATGAAACCCATTGATTTAAAAGAAAAAACCAATAGATGTTGCATTACAGCTCACTCATTTTACGCGTAAAAGACTTTTAACAAGGCTCATTTTAAAGCTTATTTCAAGCATTACAAAACCCAATTTCATTAGAATGCATAAAATGTATCTGCTTGCCGCTAGATGGCATTGAATACATTGATTAATAACTAAATAAAAAACGGCTTTGATCTTTAATATTTTGCTTAATATTGCACTTAGAACACTTTATAAAAAAATATTTATTCAGTTTCTTACCTGCTACAATTTTTTAAATACAAAATTTTCGTTAAAATGCAAATTTTTGGAGATATTTGCAAAAAACCGATGAAAAACGTGAAGAAATTCCGAATTTCTAATTATCAACAACTTAAAAAGTATTGGATTTTCTGAAAAACTTTATAGATAAATATCATCCACGAAAAGTATTATTTTATCATCATTTCTTTCACAAAAAACAAATTCCATTTTATTTAAGTAAACTTTGAAAACAACAAGAGCACACGCGTATGACGCCATTTTGTGTAATCTAATGAATTGTCAAAATCAGCTGAAGTCCATTTGATAATGGCCGCCGTGAGGTGAACACATGCTTTTGCCGTGAGTTTCTGTGTAGTTTATGAAGTAATTTAAGGGTTTTAACAACTTATTATTTTCAGATTTATCGCTTCTCAAAGTGTTGCTACTTGAAAAAGTACGAAATTTCCTCCCGGAAACGTGGCTTTATTTTCTACCATGCAGTATTCTGGTTAGTATAGGTAAGCTATAAATATAGTCTGAAATACAATTATATTGGAAATTAATGAAAAATGAGCAGGATTTTGACTTAAGCACTCCTCATCTTATGAGAAGGAGTTAACTCCACCTAAAGCTTAAAGTTTGTCCTTGCAACTTTAAGCTGTCACTGGGTTATCACTTCGCGAACTTTAAAAGTGTTTAGTAAACTTAAACGCAAAAATGGAAATTAATTTCTAAAAAAATTAGTAGGTATTCTATATTTTGTTAATTGCTTGGAAGCATACTAAAAAACTGCAGAAAACTCAATTGACGCTGTGTTAATTTCACTGAAACGGTATATCTATGAAATCTTCTTAACACCATAAAACAGATAAACAATTCAAAGCAACTCTCACTACCGGAACACCCAAGAAAAATCAATACGGATACATAAGACAAAGTCGATTGTTTACCCTACGTCCGTAGGGTAAATATTTTGACATGGATCAGCTGTAAGATTTCCTAATTGTCAACTGTTTACGCCACCGTCGCTGTCTATTTTTCTTGCACTCTAAACTGTCCCTCAAAGGCGACTAGTAGTACTTTTGAAATGGATATCTCTCTAATTCACAGCAATACTTTCTGTTAGCGTCTCTCTCTGATTATGTACTAACATCATACTGCCATGTTGTTCATGACTTTCAAAATTAAACAATTGAATAAATGACTAAATTAATTAAAATGGAATTTCTAGAACCGTTGCCGATATTCTTTCACAATTACAATGTCTGACGCGCGTTCCGATAACCAAGTTATCGTCTTCAGAGACTGAATGTAAACAGTTTAGTCTCTGAAGACGATAACTTGGTTATTGAAACGCGCGTCAGACAGTCTAATTGTTAGTGTTGATTTAGTGGTGGTGTAAACAGTGTATTCAGAATTAATGACTAGTAAGTTAAATATATGACACATAGTTAGCAGTGATACATATGTCTGGTAGGATTTAGAATTATTACCTGAAAAGGTAAGGTTCACTCTAATCAAAGCAACCTCTACCGCCAGTCAGGTGGCTCAAGCTCTAACCGAAAAAGCTAGAAACAAGCAACATAACAAAGAATCAGCAGACCTGAAAATCTTGTTTTCCAAACGTTGTTATTTCCTATTCTATTATGTTTCAGTTCATTTTTTTTAACCATACACTGAAATTTCTACAAAGAAATCATTCTTCAAATAAGATTATTTGTTGAACAAGGTTTATAAACTGATATTAAACTAAAATTATAACATTAAAATATCATTATAATAGAAAGGAGATTATTAAAAATAGATTATTCAACGTCTGAAAATGAGAATTAAAAACTTCCGCCAGATTATTCATGATATTGTTGGAAATGTATTTTAGAAAAAAGTCGCAGATCCAATTCTCACACGCTCAAAACATAAAACGTAATAATTTAATCGAATTTCACGTCACCAATCACAGGGAGTTCCTGTTTCAGATAAAATTTTAAAAGTTTTGTTATTTGTACGTAGTCCGATCCATGAGTTCTCAACCTATCACAGAAAGTAAGATTACAAATAAAAAAAACTGTTATTATTTTTTAATATATTCTCCCTTATTTTCACACACTTTTCAGAACGTCTGGCAGAAGCTTCTATGATGCATCTTGAATGAAAATATTCGTATAGGTACTGCTTGTTTAATTTTATCGTCGCTGTTTTTAATCCATTAACTCAATCTTTAGCTTTGCCAACAAAAAATAGTCGGTCGACGCCATATCAGGGTTATATGGTGGATGTTCAATCTCTGTGAAGCCGCTTCCGCGTACAGTAGCTTTGGAAAGCCAAGCAGTATGAGTTGGAGCATTGTTATGAAGAAAGCGAACACCTCGACTGATTTTGCCGCGCCTAATTTGGAGATTTTTTTGACGTAACTGTCTTCATAAGTCAGAGTAATATACCACGTTCAAGGTTATATTTGATACCTTGAAGTTACTCAATAGGATACCCTCGCAGTTTCAAAATATTGTACCCATCACTTTCTTGGTGCTTTTCGTGACTTTTCTTCTTTGGTATGATATGAATTTTTCATTCCGATGCTACTCCCTGGAATCTCTTTTGAATGTCGGATCACCCGGTACAATTGATCTGATTACATTATCTTGGTACTCGCGGCAAAGGTCGATGCTGCGTTTGCACTTTGCACTGCACTTCGAATTCGAAGCACTAATTTTTGTCATATTTACATGTTTAAGTAGAAACCTTAGAACACTTGTTTTCAACTGCTGGTCTGGGCTGATTGTTTGGTTTTTGGTCGCCGGTCACTTGGAACAATTTAATGTTTTCTGGAATAGTCACCGTCACAGGATATTCCTCTCGTGGATTATCTTTACTCGTCCCCAGCGAAACAACTTAGACCTATTTGTAATTGTTGAAAATGATGGAAACAAGAAATTCAATTTGAGTTATACTTTAATACAACTTGACTGAGTGGTAGTTTAAGTCTACTATAATAAAATGAATCGAAGCAGCAAGTTGAAATTTTGTGTAAGTTTTGTTGAGACTGATACGTGCATGAAGAATTTCGCGAACCCACTCTATTTACTATATGATGCTAAGAATTCGAGGAACGTACTACTTCATTTGGCAAAAATGTATATACTTAAGTTTAAATGAAACGATATTTGTGCACTAACACTGCTTTAACAACCTTGCGCACTATGTTGTATGTGCTCGCGATCTTCAACTATGTTCTTTTATTATTCGTTTTGTCTTGGTATCTATTGAACAGAATATGATTATAAAAATTATCGAGGAAGACAGAGGACGCGCAACCCCTAGCAATTAAGTACAGTTAATTGCGTTTTGAAGAAACTGAATACTACAAATGAGTTTGAAATTAGTAATATGTATGTACTTGCAGTTGTTTCAAAGTGGATTTTTAAGAGTAGAAGATGTTCCATCAAAGTTAATTTCAATTATAGTCTCTGTAAGGGAAAGTCTAGACACGAGCTATATCGCTCATGTATAAGAATCTTCAACACTTTGGTCTTCTTATCCAAAACTAAAAGGCATTTAATGGTAAATAACGACGAAGACATCAGTAAATACACGAAATTCATTGCATATTTGAAAAATGAATCAGTTGGCTATAGACCCAAAAAATCTAAAACATTTGCCCCTGAAGAAATTAATAAGTTTCTGTAGCAAGCTCCCGACGATCATTATCCCTTTCAAATTTTAATGTAAGTTTAGATATTATTTGTAACATCTTTCAGGTTGCTTTAATATTGGGAATCGCAGGAGCTCTGCAGAGGGAGGAATTATATAAAATGAAGTGTAACGATATCAATAATACCGGAATTGTTTTAATTATCATAATACCTGATATAAAAACTCATGTTCAATGTTGATTTACAGTTTGAATAGATTGAACTTGGTAAACATTTAGAAAAAATATAAAAACCAACGACCCACAAATATCTTTTTGCAGTATAGAATTGGAAAATGCAAAACTTAAGTTGTATTTATCAATACCTTTTCAAAAATTCCCTCGCTTATCACAACATATTTGAATTGAGCTAATCTAAAAAACTACACTCAGCATACATATCGACTCTCTTCAGCGTCTCTGTGTAGTGGATTCCGGTGGTGTTATAATTCAACTAAAGAAGCGCGGTGGGTGGAAATCCAACAAAGTAGCGGAGGGTTACGTAGACGACTCAATAAAAAACAAAATGGTTTCCACAGAGAAAATTTTAACGGGAACAACTAGTTCTAATTCAAGCAACATTATAAATGTTCACGATCCTACCAACAATCCATTAAGTACTAATACAACTATAGACGGTGTTATTTCTATGAACTCGTTAATTGTTGCCAATTCAAGTACCAATAGTAACGTAATTTCTTCACTCCAAATTAATAATGCTCTCAGTTGTACGCTCAATATTACTATTACAAAATAACAATTGATAAAAGTTTTGTCAAATTTTTTCAAGTCTACGAACGTAGACAAAATTTTGTATGTAACTCGTGAGTAAAGTAACTTTTTTTCACTCGTAGGAATTACCCGTATGGTCAAATCGTCTTACTAGTGAAAAAAGTATTACTTTACTCACTTGTTGCATATATAACTATTTCTGAATAAGTTACTCAATTTTCACAAGAAATAGATAAAAAAACGAGAAGAGCCTTAGCCCATTCTCTTATTGAATAAAAAGCATTCACATTATTTCCATTTTTTTTTTCGTTTAACAGCTGTTAGTTAACAATCACAATTTTGCAGTCTTTTATTTGTATAAATCACACATGAATTCGTAATTTTATAACAATATATTGATCAAATACTTAAAGATTGTCATTTGACTCGTCTCTTTTTGTAATTTTATTATTCATGTCTATAAATGTTATTTCCTTAGTAAAACTTCTATACTTTGAGTATATGTCCCAATCGCTCGTGTCCAGACTTTTCAATACAGAGACTTCACTTTAAATGAGAAAGATTTCTGTTAAGGAAACTAGGTCCAATAAAGAATTTATAAGATATGATTGCTAAAAATAATACCAAAATCAAAAGTGTAAATCTGTCGAAAGTAACTTATCACAATAAGTGGACAATAATTCTATTCTATATTTGAGCACTGAGTTGATTTTGAAAAACAATTTTTTTGATAGATAGCATATTTGAACAGCAAATATTGCAATGGATGTTTTAGCGGTTCTGAATTGCACAATCAGCGAAATGATAAGCTGGAAATAATAATCGAACGACATTTATATTGTGTTAAGACAGATTCCGAAATTAAAATCGATAGACTAATAACAAATTTACATATAGATTTGAAAGGATTGAATAAGCACTAAAAGTCTCTCAGGAAACGGCAAACTGATCTGTATCGTCGGTGTTTATCTCGAATGACGTGTATATAAAGAGATTGATTGCGTCAACAAAAATATCATCATAATTTTGTTTTCCAATTGATTTCCGATTAAATAATCATTTAGTTATGGAATGTAAGCATTTTTGAGAAAAATAAATAGAAATAAATTTCTCGGCAAAACAGGAAGTACTACCAACATTAAAAATACTATTTCAGTGTATTGAAAATAGCACGTCACTCAATAAATCGTGTGATTATCTAAGAAAAACATATTTTTTAACCAAAAATCGATTTTATTCATCATTTTAATCTCCTTCAAGAGCAATACAATCATTTCAACGAGTATCTAACTTCTCGATGCCGTGCTTGTAGAAGGATTTGTCTTTTGTCTCAAAATAAGCCTCAGTTTAAGCAATGGTTTCTTTGTTTGAACTAAATTTCTTACTGACGAGCATTTTTTTTAAATCAGCGAATAGTCAGTACAGGCCAGATCTGGAATATACGTTGGGTGAGAAAACAATTCGAAGTGTAATTTAATCGTTCAATTTTACCATCATAGTGAATCGGTGCATTATCTTGGTGAAACAGTAGTTTTTTCTTCGACATATGAACCCGTTTTTTCTTGTTTTTCGCATTCAAGCGATCCAACAACTCTATGTAACATTCGCTATTGATTCTCTCCCTTTTGGAGATAGTCGATGCACAATATTCGAAGCTATAACCTTCCCATCTGACTGTTGTGCATTTGAACGCTTCAGGCGTGGTTTACCGGCTGCAGTTCACTCAGATGATGATCGTTTTGATTCCGGAGAGAAGTGATGGATCATTGTTTTATCACAAATCGATGCAAAATCTCTGATTTATTATGTGTGAACCTGGCCTGGCATAATTGTAAACACACTGCCTTCTGATATAATTACGGTATCAGCTATCTCACGCAATTTGAATATTCGATTAGATATAACCAATTTGTGGACTTTTTTGATGTTTTCTGGAGTAACTATCTCAATTGGACGACCAGAACGTTCACCATCATCTGTGTCTGTACGACCACGTTTGAATTCAACAAACCAATAACAAATGGTTCATTTCTATGGAGTAGAGTCCGGATAACACTTTTAAAGCCACTGCTGAGCTTGTACAGTATTTTTTTTCATCAAAAAGCAATGATAAATTAACACACGAAATTGTTTTGAAAATAACAAAAGTAGCTTCACTCAAATGGCTATCACTCTTTTCTGACTTAACGTCATGGAATTCTACTAGTTTTTTGACAGTTGGCACTCCAAAAACGTCATATGGATTTGATAATGGCAGCGCCATCTGTGTGTCAGTCACACGACATATTGAGTGATGTTATGATTGGGAGTGTTGGTGTAGCATTAATATAAACAATATGTTCAGTAATAATACATGACCAATTTTATATCCGTATTCTACCAAGTAGAATTTCTTTTTGGTTGAACTGAACCGGTTTGTCTTAAACGTTATCCAAATTTATATATAATTATATATTTATCGAGTGATTTTCGACAATTGATTATTTGGCTGTGATCAGTTCGATAATTGAGTATTTTCTTTAGCGAATTCCGCATATGTGTCAAAAGCCGGGTTGTCACTGCGCAAAAATGTCTTCGGTCGACTGGACGATACCAATTGCAGCCTGATTTCACCATATACATGGTGAAGAATACGGAAGGCGAAACTCTTTGATATGCGATCAAAACCGACTGGCGTTGACTCATTTCGAAACTTAATCGCGAAATTAGTTTGGGGGTGAGTACGAAGTCGAGAAGTGACAACCTGGCTTATTATAATATAACAAATTTTCATATTTTTGCAGGCGTGTTGTGAGTGAAGTTAACAGTGTTTTGTATTCATGTATATCCCGAGGTGAATTCATTTTTAGATCTAGTTGTGACAATGTATAAATTTGATTATAAATATTTGATTATAATACAAAACACAATCGATAAAACAATAAATAAAACGGTCGAAAAGCCGCAAATTATTGCAATTGAAATATTATTTTCACTGTTAATTTGAACTATTTCAACGGACTGGTACCAGCGGTCAAATTTTTTGTATGTTGATAACAACATATTGTCAACAAAAAGTTTTGCGATAAAATAATTTTGGCAATCAGAAAATTTTATGAGATAAACTCACACGACGAACAAAACAAATGATAAGATATGTAAATTGAATTACCAAATATTAGATTTTTGAAATATTTAATGTACACATACATATAGTTGATCGATTTAATCAACTTTTTTGAAGATAACCTTGAAAAAAAAACAAATTATATTGCTTGTTAATCAAGTTTAATTTTCTCACTCAAAGGTTTGTCGATTTCTCCTAAATCAACTTTAATTCATCATAAGGAGACGTCTCTACTACTCTTTTACCTTGGAGCACGACATCCTCCGATTTTTTGCGATCGGGTTTTACCAAATTATAAAAGGAAGGAGACATTTTGCCATATAATGCGACACCATCAAAACAATTTAAGATGCACAGAAAGTGCCTCAAATAAATAGTCAGAAGTGTGCTCCAAAGTAACGCCAAAAAGGTTCAGTTACCTTGGAACTCGACATCTTCCGCTCTCAAAAATTTTAATTGCATTCGTTTTGCGATAAAATGCGACGTTATAAATTATTTTGCGACGTCGCCGCTGCATTACGATGGTAAATCACATACTTTTTGCGATTGGGTTCAAGCAAAGCTTTAATGAAAGGATAAATATTACGATAGAATGCGACACCATTAAAACAATTCAAGATGCGTAGAAAGTGCGTCAAATCAATAATCAAAAGTGTGCTCCTAGGTAACGCCAGAGAAGCTCAGTTACTTTGGAGCTCGACATCTTCCGCTTCTAAATTTTAATTCGTTTTGCGATAAATTCCGACGTCATTATATCATTTTGAGACGCCGCTGTTGCAGCGTTATTTACGATAATGATGATAACTCTGAAGCACATACTTTCTGCGATTATGTTCAAGCAAAGTTTAAATGAAAGGATACATATTACGATAGAATGCGACACCATTCAAACAATTCAAGATGCATAGAAATTGCCTCAAATCAATAATCAAAAGTGTGCTCCTAGATAACGCCAGAGAAGCTCAGTTACTTTGGAGCTCGACATCTTCCGCTTCCAAATTTTAATTCGTTTTGCGATAAATTCCGATGTCCTTAATCATTTTGCGACCTACCTACCATCGAAGGAACTGAAGAAACTCATTAATGTGTCAAAGAAGCAGTAGATAATAACGAAACAGCAATTGTGGTCGAAGTCATATCTATTTAACCGAGAAAATCCACCAATTTGTGATGTTATTAGAACCTTAACGTGAAACATTAATTGTGGAACTGCCGAATGTACAAAAACGGGAGAATACTTTTTAACTGTATAGCAATCTTTCTACTTCTTACGACGCCATCTCCCTACGGAGGTTGGCGATCCAAATGGCTATTGTCGTACGAGAAACCGCAGCTCTAAAAATTTCTGTAGACGTCTCTCCGAGCCATCTGCGCAAGTCTTTCAGTCATGAATCTTGTCAACGGCCCAGCGACCGTTTTCCTTCGATCTTCTCTTCTATTATCAGGCGGAGAATCTCTCTCATTACGAGTATATGTCCTAGGTACTGCAACTTTCTCTCTTTGATAGTCGTGAGAAATTCTTTATGTTTACCCATTTGCTGTAGGACCTCTATGTTTGTCTTATGTTCCTTCTAAGACATACGTAGCATTCGCCTGTAGGCGTATATTTTGAACGCATCAATTTTCTAGTCTGTGGCCGCATCCATGGTTCAACTTTCGCACTCGTACAGAAGAACAGGAAATATGTAATAGCGAAGCATTCTGGTCCGGAGTTCCAGGCTGAGGTTGTGGTTTGCCAGAAGTGTACTCATATTGTTCAGAGATTTCCGCGCTTGCTCAATTCTTGATCTGGTTTCGTGTTTTGGGTCGCATTGCTGGTTGATAAGCGTGCCCAGGTATCTCCATGGAGTTTTAGGGTAGGTTAAAGCGTATAAATCTTTTCTTGGTAAAAATAGGAATATTGCAAACATAATTAAGTATCTAAAAGAAACTCAATTGTATTACAAATTGTGAAGTGACATATAGCTAATAACCTTTGCTGTTGACGTTCAAATAATTGATTTCCAATTTTCATTTTATCTAAACAAATACTAAAATAATAGATATCGATGATTAAGGTTCTTGCAGTTTTTATTGTTTCACTGTGGGCTAAAAATTGGATAGGGTATGTATGAAGGAAAAGGTAATTAATAAAATCATTCACAATTCAATTACTCCATTTAATGATGGTAATGAAAGTTGTTTTATTTGCAAAGAATTTTCCTTTATGGTGCTTGGTTTTAAAATTTCATTTTCCAGAAAAAAAAAACAATTGGGGTACAAAAAGGGAACAGTTCACGTCTGGTACCCTGTTTAAACCAAACGCCCCTACAGGCAAGTACATTTTATCCGTCTATCTTCAATGGCAATCTGAGTGGCAAAGATTATTTCAAAAACTAGACTAAGAAAAGGTCACACTAAAATTACGCACGAATATTTACTATGTAGAAGAAATCTATGTGTACAAAGTATAACTGATAACTTACTGCAAGACATATACATTATATGCGTCGAGAAGGCAACAATGTAGTTTTCCAAATGACATGAAAACCCTACTTGGAAAGAATTGAGACGTATAATATTTATAAGTATCTGTTAAATACGTCTTTAATTAACAAGTTGTGATTAAATTACCAAATCCATCGCTCTACGGAGCTCTTAAAAGTGTTACTTGCCTGACACTGAAGCTTAGTTTATGGACCCAAAATTAAATCTATAAACATTCAACTAAGCTTTCTTGGTGTTAATTTTTTGGTTTATGCAGGATAATTATAGTTTACTGGTAAACCAATAGAAAGTTCCTGTATGGGTACTTTTTGTCATGAAAATGAGGAAAGCTCCTGACACTGCCCGTCAATGTTCCATCGTCTATAGATATTGCGGACTTTCAGATGTTCCTTTTTCCTATTTTCTTATTTTAAATCAGTTTTGAAAATAAAACACCACGGCGCATTTTCAGGAATAATATTTCCATAACCAAAGAACAAGGATGTAAGTATACAAAAAAATGCCACCAATACAGACTGACCTATCCTAATATGTGTTCATAACCTCACAAAATTAAGGAATTAAACTCAAAAGTTAAAAATGGGCAAACTCTTAGTTTAGTTTCAAGTTAAACTTATTGTTAATTTTCTGCATGAACTACAAGTACCATATCAGTGTCTTTCAACTAGTAATATGAATTATATCATTATAAACCAAGCTTCATAAAATGTCTAGAATTCTGCTACATTACTATATGTTTCATAATTTGTTCAAAAGTACAATTTCACTTGTTTCTTCAATTCCCGAAAAATAAAACTTTGAAATTTCTATAAGCTAAGATTTTCCTAATTAGTTTCTCAAATAACTTTTTTCCAAAAAATCAACAAACAAGCAAAATTCACATTTTTTGACACATCTTGTATAGGACTTTAAAGATATTTGCTTGTTGTATTTTGTATTTTGGGAAATGCGGTTTTTTATGAAATATAACTTTTTTTTCTAAAATTGAGAATAAAAAAATTGTTCGCTGTTAATTTTTTACGAAACTCAAATATTCAAATATAACAAAAATACTTTTTTATATCGATATATAAAAACCTCGAGATATTTAAAAGCGAGTAATACCCGTTTATTAATGACTTATTGATGTTATATTCAACATTAGAAGTTAACCTCAAATTAATGTTTACCTGTTGTAAATGCGGCATTTCGAATATGATCAGAGAAAAATCCTTAAACAAATTCACTCCGCGTATTTGATACAAGTTAGGGAACAATTGTCCAATGGAAGTCAAATACGGTATATTATAAAAAATTAAGTATCCCGATATTGTCTTTAATTTGGGAAAAACTACATTCTCAAAATCACTTTCTGTATTCTCGAGCATTATAAAAATTTCTAAATTACCAGCTATTTCACTACAATTTTCTAATTTTGCTAACTGTGTAACAGAATTTCTTAGACTTAAACTACCGCAAATGTTACAGTATCCATATAAATACCGTAAGGTGAATATAAATATTAGGATACGAGACATAATCGTCGAAACCGTAATACATGAACTTGTCTCATACTCAACGCTCAACGTTCGGCGGGAAACTGTTTAATATCAACAAACAACTCTTAGATGCCTGCGGAGGCGTGGCGTACACCGAAATCAGTTTTAGAGTCTGCGTACACGTTGTCATAATTCCATTAAATCGCTTTTCCTTACACAGCATTGTCAGATGATGTATTTTCAGTAAATAATCGGAAATTCGAAAATCAACTTTCAATCTTTTAATTGTTGTGAAGAAACTAGTAAACGATTGGTGTATACTGAGTGATTATATTACTCAAAATTAATGGACTGATTCAACAGTTAAAATAAGTTTTTACATAATTGCTAGGTATAAACATCTACCTGCAAAAGCTATATCCAAATTAGATTGTTCATAGTTCTATTGAGAAAAAATATAATTAAAATTTCGTAGCGGTGGTAGAAGACTTTTATTTTTGAGTGATATTTTTCTGACTTATCAATGGTTACACTTGATTTATAGATGTTAGTATTTTGTTAAGAAAAACAGATGAACCTTACTAATTGGTTAAAGTGGAACTCACTTGAATTTTGAATAATTTGACTCTTCGCTTTCTAAATCACTGTTAACCGAAACCACGATTTAACAGCGAATTTGCCCAAAATGAATCGAAAATGGAGAATGAAATTTTTTGATATCTTGCCTCGTTTTCGAGATATCCATACTTAAACTTATGACTTAACATACGATAAATACATGAATAATTTGATGTGTTTCATAAAGAATTGTCGGTTGTTTTTCATTATTTATAAAATATAAAAAAATATTTAATGATAGATTAGTGCTGAATGCTTTCAAAAGTTATTTATTTTCGTTTGTTTTATATTTAAAAAGCTAGACTACTACTAGTATTTCACAATTATCCTGAAAAAGTTTTGTAGCCATTATTTTTGCATCATTTATATTTATTAATTATACACACTACATAGACATACGTAATAATCCTTTAAAAATTTATAATGTTCGAATGTATAATTTAGAAAATAGATCTAGAAAAGTCACACGTCATCTACTCACACTCTGGATCACCCTGTATAAACAGTTTTATAATTTGTATTTTTTTCAACTTATTTATCAGTGAATTCCACAGTTTATCACTTTAATCATACTGACCTCAATAGATATTTACACGAACTGGCTTGTCCTTCTATGGGTTCATGATATTTAATAATTTAATATCAAAATGTCTATTACTTCAATTATACTACTTGTAGTGTATTAACGGCAACAATGAATTTTTATGACTTGAGTTATACATACTTTTTGAATACTACTCGTGGTGCGCAGTGTCGGTAGTTTTATATTCTCGTGGATCAAGATAAATGTGTGTGAGTAAAACATAATCAAGGACGTTGGTACCAGACGCAGATATAACATAATACATAATAATGAGCTATAGTAAATATTTCCAATCGGAATAGCGTTTTCGTATTGTGAGATATTCCTGTTTCTTTTATTCAATTCATAAACAACAGAAATGTATTTTTTAATATTTAAATTACAATTACAATTTTTTTACTTCCATCTAATATTATTTCCGATCATCCAGGATGTCCCAAAATTAGTTAAACAAATGATTTAGTTAAACAAGTGAAGTTTGCAACTTTGGAAACTTTGAACTATTAATAGCCATATTTTTTGTTTCCATTTTTGGTAATTATGCAATTTAACCCCCTCACCTCCGATCATCTTGAAATTTCTATATGTTTTTCACGCTGAATAAGAATATATATTTATATATGTAGAGCGAGGAAAAGTCATCTTCACATAGTTAAAAAATGTAAAAATTGAATAGTGTCTTACTTATACTTTATAATTGTATTATGCAAAAGAAAGTTGTAAGTAGTGGCAGCGGGGAGTGTTCCTATCCTAACCTAACTTAACCAAACATAACCTAACCTAACGTAATCTAACCTAACCTAACCTAACCTAACCTAACTTAACCAAACCTAACCTAATATAACCTTCGGTTGAATTCCTTTTTAAGAGAACTTTCTCGTAATGTAAAGTTAGGCTAAGTTAGGTTTGGTTTAGTTAGGGTAGGTTAGGTTAGGTTAGGTTAAGTTATATCATGATACGTATTCACATATACTCTACTCAAGATAATGTGGTTAAAAGGGTAAATTATTACAATGGAAGGGGATAAGAACGAAAAAAGGCGAAACCAAATTGAGATTTTGCAGATGAATCTGGGAAGATCTAGATTAGCTCATCACATAGCGTTCGTCGAGGCAAGTAACAACAACACTGATGTCAGGATAATATCCGAACCAAATAAAAAAATTTCTTGTACTAAAACTAAAGGATGGATAACTGAAAAAAAAAGAAGGATGTTGCGACAGTTATATTTAATAAGTCTAGAGGTTGAAAGAACACATATAGAACATGGTCATAAGAACTGTACATACTTGTATATCACCAAACATAGACCTTTCAGAATTTCAGAAGGACATTGACTCAGTGACGCAGATTCTTACGAGACATGGGTCGTTCGGTACCTTTACCAAAAGAATTAAAAATAAGAAAAATCACACATGCGGTATGTGTGAACAAAAGGACGACCCGACCCATGTCTTGTACGAATGTGCGAGATGGGATCAAGAAAGAAGAGCAGTAGAAAAGAAGATCGAGAGAATATTACCGAGAGAGAATGAGATAGTTGATTACTTGAAAAGCTCCCAAATTAATTGGCTAAATATATCAGAATTCATGACGGTAGTAATGAAGAAGAAAGAAAAAGGGGATAGAGAGATAAAAGGGTAAAGTAATATCGTAGTAATTAAGGGAGGTGTGCCGGTGAAATGGCAGTCTCTGTAGCACACTATTAAATTTTTACATTTTTCAGCTTATAAAAACTATGTGAAGATAACGCGCCCAACATTTATATATAAATTATTGTACAGTGTGAAAAACTGTACAGCATATTAAAATTTCAAGTTTATCGGAGGTGACGGGGTTAAACTGCATAATTACCCTATTTTTATAGGAAGTCACTCGGTGCAAGTTTACTTATTTTTACTCTGTATATTATTACTATTATTTGGTTGGCGACAGAGTGATTTCGGTTTTCTAGTGTGAAATAAAACAAGCTTTCAATCAATTATATATTTTCCATTTTGCTCAACGTACTTTTACCATATTTCAGCTTGAGGATTTTGCGCTCGTAAAATTTCTGATCTTTATCATTTGAGAAAGTTTGACCTTTCTTCTGTAAACTTCGAAATAAATGGCAATCAGATAGTTCCAGATCAGGGATGTATGTATGGGCGATGTGGCATCACTTCCCAGCCAAGCTCCAATAGTTCTCCACGAGTTGCCAAAGATGTGTGAGGCCTTGCATTATCATGGGGAGCATTAAACCTTTCTGATTTGACAATTCTGGTCGTTTTTCTTTGACTGCTTTATCCAATTTCATTAATCGTTCAAATAAACACCAGAATTAATCGTTTGGTTCCTTGGAACCAGCTGAGAAAACACCACACTTTGGTAATCCCGCCAAATTGACAGCATGAGATTGTTTTGTTGTTTTTCAGCTTTGTTATTCAAAAAATTAAGCAATGCAGTAAAATGCGAAATTACTCACTTACCAACTTTTATATTTTCAATGCATTGAATAGCAGCTTTCTGTCATAGTTTAAGAGGAGTCTCTATACCTACCTATCTGTAACTATACTGAGGTTTATTTATGGCAATGGTTGAATGACTAATTAATTAAATTAATTATTTTGCAAAGGTCCGAAAAACGACTTTATAAGCACATAAACATCGAATTCGTGGCACCTCGTCTTAATCAAGACACAGTCCGCAGGCTCAAACGCATCAAGCCTTTTGAATTTGTGTGAAAAGTGACATTTATAATCTAGTTTGATAGTTAGTGACCACAATAAACGTATATATCTTAATGATATATGATAAATTGATAAATGTCCCAACTTGATATGTAATGATGGAAGAATGAATTATGTCTCTGCTTACCAACGGCTTCTTCATCATATTGGCTTTAGTGTCTGTAAAAAAATTTCTTCCAATCCAAACAATTTTATTCCAGTCGCTTTGTTCTACTGTCCCAGATACAGAAGATCGTGTATAAGAATGACATTGGTCGCTTAAATTTATGATAGTCTCATACAAGTTGAATCAGATAATCGTTGTTTTATTACATCGTTATGTAACATGACATTCGACTTGTTACGTTTTTCTTCAAACATTCTGAATATTCCTTTGTTCACATATTATGATACACAAGTTACTTCTGATTTATTTATTCTGACATTCGAAATTTGAGGAAATTAATTTTATTCATTCTAGAAAATTCAATGACACCTCGTAATTTATTCGAACTCCTCATCTGCCTATTTACACTTTAATCAAAGTTAATTTTAGTAAATTTGAGGTAATTTTATTCTTTATTTTCGCTGGTGAGTTTTTCTCTGCTTTTTTTTATTGTGCTCACAAAAGTTCCAGTTATCTTTATGGATTTCCTTATATTTTAATCAAATTTTGTGTTTTCGTATGTTCTATTTATTTGAGGAACAAAAAAATAGAATAAAACAGACTGTTGTTGGTCATATTTTAAAAAATATTGATTCAGTATGTTTTAAATGTTAGAGCATAAACTCCTTTTATTAAAATCTCTTCTTTCTAGCGTACTCCAGTAAATTGTTTCTATCAATACATATTGATTAGGATAATTTTGTCCGGAGATAGTTTTCATTTGTTTAATTCCTTATATTGATTTAATTTATAAGGTGTTTCCAAATTTTCTACCTTTATTAAATGTATTTTTAAAGTAGTTCGTTAACAAGCTGGTGGCATTCTATTCGATATTGATTATTTAGTTCATCGTATTTAAATACTTTACCTAATGCCAAATACCACTTCTTGAGGAAGAGTCTTCTACCGGGAAATTAAGGTTATAGTTTGTTTTATTATTTTGTAAATGTGCAAACAGAGATTTCTCACAAAACTTTGCATAACGTCCAAGGATTTTTCAAAATTAGGTACAGTCTCTGGTCAGGCAGTTTTAGGACGATTTCTAATTGAGCTCCCTTTTTAAAAAAAGTTTCACAATCCACCATACTGCAGCTTTGATCATTTGTGTGCAATCTTTTTTACGATAATGCTTATTTTTCCTTGTAGGTAAACATAATTAAATTTTAGTAGTACCTAATTACTTTGAATGCCTTTCACTTATGATAATGGAAAACAATTATGACATTTCAACATAATTAATTACAGAAATACCTACTACTTTTGATGTAAACATTTTTTTAATAATTATAATATTCAGTAACTGTAACTTTGGAACCATTAAATTTAGAATTGCGTGGTCTTAACGACTGTATTTTTGTTTAATACATAATAAAAACTGGAAATATATATATATATATAGGGTATAGTAGTAGTAGTAGTAGTAGCATAATTATTTTATGTAACTTTTATTTTTTTGTAAACCCAACAGAAAACGAAATATTACAAATTGCGTTACCTTATGACTACATGGTATAAAAGCTACATAGACATAGAAATAAAATATTCTTTATATTCCAATAGTGTTGGAATATGTTGAACAATGACTCGCAAAGTATGTTTAGCTTATCGAAACGCAAACTTCTTCCGAAATAATGCGTTTCCTTTAACGAATAAACCAGAAATTCTAAGAGCATTTACAATTTTCGACTCCCCGAGAATTCATTCTGTTTCTTTTTAACGATAATATAACCTCGGACGTGATAATTTCATGAAAATGTACGTTACAGCTAAATCAGGTTATTGAATAAGAACACAAGATTTTCGTAACACAAGCGAGACCTTTATTTTTAAAATGGAAATACCGGTGCAATATTAGAAAAAATATTTATTAAGCCCTAAGACGTACCACTTTTCAATAGCTTAATTATCCCTGTTTACATTAGTAGATAGGTAATTTTATGAAGGGGAGGTTAATATCGGTAAATTATATGGCCGAAAAAACTCCTGGACTGTATTATTCAGAATAATAAACATAAAAATAACATTAAGCATTAGTATTCTTTTGATTTTCATAGTAAGTGCTTCTCTGTTCATAGTGCAAAAAGTGATTATTAAGACGAAAATATCGATGAAAAGTGCCGCAGTTGCAAAACTTCTGACAAATTTTACTATATTTGTGGAGAATTTATGGTGAAATCGCAAGCCAGGCTATTTTCCGAAAATGTAAAAAAGGCCTTTTTAAAAAGAGAGAGATTCGTTGGGTAGAGTTTGGAAGAAATAGGAGGATTTTTTTAGGGGAATTTAGGTATGTTTGATTCGGCCCTGATATAGAAATTTTTTCCTCTGCAGGGTTGGGATTTTTGTGGTTTTGTTGGGATGTGTTTGTCCAACTGCTTCTAGAGGGGTTATTTTTTGACCGAGAAAAGAGTGAGGCTTGTAAGTAAAAACGATTCTATTATTGTTTGTTTTTGTGTTTTTTGCTTTTTTTTTAATTTTTTTTGGTTTTTTTATGTTTTTTTTGTTTTTTGTGTTTTTTTTCTTAATCTAATTTGGGGTGGGCGCATACAGCTGCGGCTGTATTATTCCCTATCGTCGGCCATTTGGCTGGAGAACCGGTTCACCAGGTTGCAGGGAAACCGCAGAAAACTTTCAACTCCGACGATCGACGAACAGTGTGGGTGGATGTTGGGGGTCGGAATTTATCTGATTTCCGGAAGATCCTCGTATGCTGTTGCTAGCAGTCGAAGTGGCGGGTGAGGGAAATTTGTTTTTGGGTTTTGAGCCAAGGGGCCGCCTATTGTTGGCCTAAGGGATGAGGAGGGTCTCTTTCGCAGCGGTATTACTTGATTCGATGGTTCGAATCAAGTAATATCCGTAAGAACAAAGCAATGGATGTAACAAAAAGTAACAAATGTGTTTAGCCGAACTGTCCTTTATGAATCATCATTCAGATATTTATCGTATAGAGTAGCATAGCGGTATGAATGTTTAGACACTATACACCATACACATACACAAGTCTATAGTCTCCATAGTTTTCCATAGTTTAGACTATACTTATGCTAACTTAGAATCTGATCTCAGCGTCAGCTACCAAGCGCAACTGATAGTCAAATATTCTCTTGAATATCTGACGCGACTAGAGCGCATCTGCCGGAATTCTATGGAAAACGTTCTAACGTAATTTAAAAATAATTGATAAAACATTATCTAGTTGATCGAATTGTGAATCTAAACCGAAGGCTTTTCACTATATATTGTAATGAAAAATGTTCTAGTTCTTTTAATTACCTTTAAAATACTGTACGTACGTATTTTTTCTTCTTAGTAAACTGAAAATTTCGGAGTGTGAATAAAGTGAAGTGAAAGTATACAGTTATAAAGACCAAAACTATTGTCTAATGTATATATATATATATATATATATATATATATATATATATATATATATATATATATATATACATATATTGACTGAATGCTTCATGGTTTTTAATTTAATTTCGAACATTTACTTTAGTTCAATTTTTAGTTTTGTTTTTTTCCTCTTAGTGTAGTCTTTTTGAATATTTTTCAAATTGACTAATGTATTTTAATTTTTGATTCGTTAATTTTTGTTATTCGTTGTTCGCCATCGGCAGGTGACGATTAGAAACCATGAAGATTTCAGTTTTTTCAAGTTTCTACAAAAACGTTAATTTGAGATATATGAATTTACTTAAGAAGTTCCCTCAATTTAAAGAGAAAAATGGGGGTTGCCATTTGAAAAAATTAAGTTTTCGAAGTTTTTAAATAGCAACATTCGGCACCATTTTCTGAACACCCTATATAAATTTTTGTAAAGGTTTCCACAGATTTTGAAAGCTGTAAGTGTTATTTGTTACAAATATTAGACCTGACTGACTTAAACTTAGAAATATAATTTTTTTAGTGGAGGACTGCAAGTGTCCAAAAATTTCGAAAATGTGAAATAATTAAAAAATGTTGGACTTTAGGCATACTATGCTTTATATAAAGTTATATCGAAATTTCTCTTAGATTCCAAAAATTCAATAAAAACCATAGCATTCCGCTTAAAATAAGTTTGGGTCCACTTCCGATATAACTGAACACTAGGCCCAGTACTTTACCATATTGATTCAGTTCGTCGTGAAGGACTCTGTACATATTATGGCACATACATTTTAGAAACGTAGTCAATAATACATACCAACGTTTATTTATGTATATATAACACATTTGAATAAAGGTAAGTATGTGTATTGCTCGGATTACCTCTGGTAGATTTTTTAGTTTATTGTCGTATTAATTTAATCAGTTTCTTTCAAATATTCAAGTGAGAAATTGTCCCCAAATTAACTGTTAGATTATGTAAAGTACAATTTTTCAATTCAGCATATTTTTTGGGGGTATTTTGTACATAAATACTTATTACTAATTAGTTCTGCCCTACATAAATAATATTTTAAGCAGTGGAACTCGTTTATATTCTATTAAGATTTTAATATACAATAATTCATATAATTTAATTTAAACAATTTAAATTGACATGACCATATAAATTCTAAATAAATTGTTGTTTACACCCCTTAAAAATAATAGGCGGAGCTAAGATCAGTTTCACTTTTGAAGTTAAGGGTAATATGAATTCCAAAATTACTTGCAAATCGCTTGCACAGTAAAAAAATTCGGAGGTAAGACCCTATTTTTCGGTTCAATGACTGCACTATTACAGATTCTCCCTGACTTTTAACAATAACCTTGTACTTTCTCTCTTTCTATCCAACCGTTTCACCCACATAAAGTGTAAAGCTGTTAAGATATTATTGTTAGAAATGTGCTAGTACGTATGAGGACATTAATTGAACAATAAAAAACTCAATAAATTATAAGTTAAAATTGTTACGAGTTATAAATTCGAGCTACTAATTAAACAGCAAATTTATGTTTCCTCAATATTAGAAAAACAAACTTATGCATAATAGTTAGGACTATTTTCATTAAAATACAGGAAACAGAATAATTTCAATTGCGTGCGCCTAATAAATAGTGTCAATTATCTGGAGTGGAATAATTTGGGAAAATACTTTCTGGTTCTTGCTTATTAACACATAATTAGACCAAATCTTTACAAGGTGAGACTTAATATCATTTCTACTCCATTAGTATTAAACGCCAACTATAATGGAAGAATTCAATGGAAAATTGTGAGAAATAATATATAGAATAACCTTATAATAGTTATTTATGCAACAAGTGAGTAAAGTAATAATTTTTTTCACGAGTAGGACGATTTGACGTCCGTAGAATTAAAAAAATTAGATAAAACTTTTGTAATCAATTTTTATTTCGTAATAGTGATATTAAAAGTACAAAACTATTATAACGGACATGGAAAAATAATATTACTCGGTCACTGGTGTACAGAAATTTTTTGTAATTATACAAAGAATTTACATTCATAAACAGAAGTGAACGTGAAGGTATTCAATAGAAACTGGAATATATTTATTTTGTACGTGCATATGAATGACTTAAGAGTTCATTTTATTCACAACAACTTTCACTCTATGTGTTACTATGAGTTTGATTTAAACACTATTTATAGAGTTGTAAAATGATCGATCCAATTGATGCTAATTTTATTCCCCATTTTTTCTCTATTTGCAGTACCAATACTTAGTATAGTTCTTCCAATATCAATTGCAGATTATAAAAACTTATATAAAAGCCGTTTCCGATAAGTTTGTTCGATCTACCATGGGCGTAGATACCTCGTTTTATAAATTTATTATTTTTATAAATAATTTTAAAAATATGTATATATTATGCAAGAAAGTATTCGTTAAAAGGCATTCGAATTATTATTAATTGGACGGTTTTTATAATTGTAGTCCCACTTGGAACTTGCCCCATACAAACAGAAATTTTTACTATTGTCAACCAACACGAAATTTACTACATCGTGATTAATAAACCAGTTTTATCTAGATAAATTATGTGTGTATTAGAACTTCTTTAACCGCAAACAATCTTGTCGTCATCGAACTATCCTTGACGATTCGGTATATCTTGAGTAGCTTGGTCAACTGATTTCAGTTTTACTTTACATGTTTTCGGTTTTCTGAATGATCCACAGCAACCCCTCTCGTGAATTCTCGATAAATGGAAAATTTATTTACTCTAGTTAATTTAGCAATTCTTATTATTTATTTACAGTAAAACCCCGACTTACGCTACCCCGTTTTATGCGAATTCGCGTTTTTTAATTTTGATTTCCGCGCGCATTGGCTCTCTCGCTCTGTCCTCTCAGTGTTAAGTTTGTGACAGGTTTAAACGTGTTCCGCTTGAAATTGTTTTACGTGCGCAGTGCGTTCTACGTATAATCTCTAATTATGCCATCTACAAGAACGAAAAATGAGTCATTTGAGCCTAACAAGGAAAAAAATACACTGTTTTTGAAGCAAAAATTAAAATTTGTGAATTGGCGAAAAAATTTGACCTATCGATTCAACAGTCCGAACAGTTATAAAGGTTAAAGAAAAAATTATGAACGCTGTGAAAGACACTCAATCTTTGAATTCAACAAACGGAAACATTGCTATAGTCATGGTGTGGTCATCAAGTAAGAGTGGAAAATTGACCCGTTGATAAAAATACTGTGTGCTTTCAAGCAAAACAGATTTTTGAAAAACTACAAGAAGCTGGGAAGTGATTAAACCTAGTAACGGCTGGTTCAGCCGATTTAAGAGTCGTTGTAATTGGCATAGCTTCGCAGAGAGTGGAGAAGCGGCGAGCGTTGATAAAGAAGCGCATCTCTCAATCCAGAAAAACTCAAAACAATGATAGATGAAGGTGGCTACGCGAAACTATTTTCATCGTAGATGAACCGGTCTTTTTTGGTAGAAAATGCCTAAACGAACTTTTATTTCGCGTGAAGAGAAAACTTTTCCAGGTTTTAAAGCCGCCAAGGATCGATTCACAGTAATGGTTGGTGCGAATGCAGCTGGACATTGTAAATCGAAACCTCTCTTAGTTTATCGCTCAGAAAATCTAAGAGCCTTAAAAAATAAATATCCCAAGCTGGTTTGCCTGTCATTTGGAAATCTAATGCAATAGCTGGGGTGACAGCTTTTCTTTTTGAAGACTCGTTTGGCCATTATTTTATTCCTGAGGTGGA
This sequence comes from Diorhabda carinulata, assembly GCF_026250575.1. NCBI lineage: Eukaryota > Metazoa > Arthropoda > Insecta > Coleoptera > Chrysomelidae > Diorhabda > Diorhabda carinulata. The sequence goes on along the minus strand of NC_079464.1, from coordinate 25,256,800 downwards.
ACGTTACCACCAATTAAAAGAAATTCCAAAGTGAAGCTACTAATTGACAATGCACCATGTCATCCTCCCGCAATTGGAAGTATTTTTTCCACCAAACACTTCCAGGTTGCTTTAACCAATGGACCAGGGAGTTATTAAAACATTTAAAGCTTACTACACAAGGCGATCATTTGCACATCTACATGAAGTTATTAGACAAAACAATTAGCTTTCTGTTAAAGAATTTTGGAAGCAATTCAATGCTTTAGATGCTGTTAGAATTATTGGACAATCTTGGAATGAGGTTTCACAAAAAACTCTCCATGGTGTCTGGAAAATACTGTGTACATTTTTTTTTTCACCACTGAAACCCAAAGAGAATCAGTTTCAGATCCTGAACAAATCGATAGCATATTAAAAGTGGTCTATATTGCCAAACAATTAAATTTAGAGTTCGATAATGAGACGTTCAAGAATTGCCAGATTCACACAATCAAGAGCTAACAATTGACGAGGGTATAGAAATGCGCGTTTGAGCAAGACATTGAACAACTGATTCGCTAGAACCAGTTGAATCGGTATATCAAATGACAATTGCAAACTTAACAAAAGGACTTAATTCAAAGGGGTTATCTACAAATTTTAGAAAAAATAGATTCAAAATTTTATGTGAGAAGAAGAAAAACTGAACTCGTCAAGCGACATTGTTAGAATATATGAAGCCTTCTACATCAAAATAACTTCGGTTTAGGTTACTTTATTCATAACAATGTAAATTGTTCTATTATCTTACACATTATTGAACATTTTTCTTCTCAATTATTGTTTTCTTTAAACTCTGGTCCCAATTAATCATACTTTATATATATTTATAAGCAAAGTGGAACGCGGATTCGATTTACACGGCAATCGCTCTGACTCACCTACCGCGTAAGTTCGGGGTATTACCATATTTTCTTTCTTCTAACATTCGAATATATTTGAAATAACACACAGCTGTATTTGTATATCTAAATCTTTCTTATTAAATTCATACCTGTCTTTAATCTCACTACACTATGTAATTTCATTGTCTTCATTCGCCCATGGTCTAAATTTTCTACTTCTATTTATTTAAAGAAATTTACGAATTAAATAAATCTCACCAAACGGAAACCACTAGTCGCATATTGTCTCTGGTAGTAATATTTCGAAGAAATTGTGTACATACGTCTTCGGCCAATAGAATTTCATTTATGTTTCGATGTTTTCATTGGTAAATAGTGGAGATGATGAGTCCACGTGGACTGACAGTTTTTCAGATGTTTGAAATATTAATTGTTCATTGCATAACTATAATAATATTTCGAATAATTGTAAGTTCTAGTTAGTTTAAACAAGCTCAGTAGAATTTAACACGAAACCTTAAGAGTATGTCAATGTTTCCATTTCCATCCATACACCATCAATAAATCCTGTTACTCTTTCCACATGCAAATCAGTTGACTTTTTCTTGTTCGAACTTCTAATCAAGTCAACCTTCCACAACTAATTGAAGAGATTTCACTTTAACCTCAATTTCTTTCAGATAATATATTTTCTTTCTTTATTCTAGGAATTAAAGGAAGAGGAAAAGGAAATGTCCCATGCTCAGATCTCTATTTATACACATTGCAACTGCCTTGCACCTACAGTGCGTTGGCGATTATCTTATGGTCAGACATTTATTTATAGCTCACCGGTGTTATTTGTGCCAGTTCAGTGTTTTATATTGCGTAGCCATGACATTTGTTTTCGGCCTACGCCTCTCTTTCCTTCGATCTTTCCTTGTATGATCAATTGGGGTATTGTATATCTTTCTCCTATACGAACGTGATCCAAGTATCCAACCTTTCATACCTTGATCAAGTTGAACAACTCTCTCTCAGTCCCCGCTCTTCTCAGTACATCCTCGTTCCTCACTCTGTCTGTCCACGGTATACGCAACATTCTTCGAAGGTTCCACATTTCGAAGGTTTCTAGTTTATTGATCGAAGATTTTTAATGTCTATGTTTCCATGCCGTACAGTAAAATTGACCACCATTCTATACCGGGTCAAAGGTCAAAGGAGAGATTACGGTTACACAACATCGGTTTAAATTTAATGAATGCCTGTCTTGCGTGTTCAATGTGGCATTTAATTTCCTGCTGAGGGTCCCATTTCTCATTTGTAGTTATCCCTAGATATTCAAATGTCTTCACTTCCTCGATAAGCTTGTTATCTATATGCAGTTGGGCACTTAACGTTGCATTGCTACTTATTGCCATGCACTTGGTTTTTGTTGCATTTATTTTTAAGCCATATGATTTCCCAATATTATTTATTTTATCCAGTAATAATTGCATCTTGAGTTACCTTGTCTGTGGATATTGCTGTTTCGTCCGCATAGCGAATATTATTCAGCGGGTATCCAGTAACTTTAACGCCATCATCAGAGCCCTCAAGAGCCTCAGCAAATACATTCTCTACATAGATGTTAAAGAGCATAGGAGACAAAATACACTCCTGGCGTACCCCTTTTAAAACTTTGAAGTCTTCTGTTGATTGTTTGATTCAGCCTAACCCGCGCTTTCTGGTTCCAGTAGAGGTTTTGAATAATTCTGATATCTCTGCTGTCGATATTCGCGTTCTGCAGCGTTTTTATCATAGTATCATGCTTGACGGTATCAAACGCCCTCTCGTAGTCGATGAATATGATATAAACGTCGTTGGTCAATGCAGTTTTGAACGAGGGTATTTAGGCAGAAAACTGCTTCGCGTGTACCCACACTGCTTTCGAAACCAAACTGGGTCACTCCACTTAGTTCTTTTAACTTTATGAACTCCCATGTGTGAGGGATACGGAGGAATAGCTTGAGCATATGACTCATTGAACTAATGAGTCGATTATCTTTGCATTTTACCGCTTTTGATGTTTTAGGAATCGTTATAAAAGTTGAGTAGAGCCAATCGTTTCGAATGTGACCTGTGCTATAGATGTCGTTGTAAAGATTCACAAACATGTCAATGCTATTGTCTTCGAACAGCTCTATAGCCTCGGTGAGATTGTCATCTGATCCAGTAGCTTTACCCAGCTTTGCAACTTTTATGGCGTGTTCTACCTCACTTCGGATAATGGGAGGGCCAGATAAGTTTTCAGTGGGTAGGCTTATGCCAGGATATTCTTGTCTGTCATTACTGAATAGAGTTGAAGCGTAATTCCTCCATGTCTTGACCAGTTCCTCCTGGGTATTCATAAAATCTTTTTGGTCATTTTTTAGGCGGGTGGTTTCAAATCAAACAAACCGTCAGCTGAATGCGTTCACAGACCCAGCTATTATCATATGACTATGACCTGATTTCATCGATTAGTTTCATTTCTGAACTACAATGACCATGATCATAGTAAGGTTAATCGGATTATAAATTACCCTCCTCTTATTTACTTATAATCCATAATTTATTTAACTTTAGAACTATGTCAAACTAAAGTTGCTATTCGAATCGTAAATTTTTTATAGCATCATCAGATGTGGAATACCTTGGTCAGTTTTATAACTACTATAGTTCTTTTCAATGTTTCTATATTGTGATATCATTCTTATTTCTGATTTATTTAAACAAGTTTTCAACGGTATTTCTCACTCACTTAATTTATTGATACTCTTACACTAAGAACACCAAACTAGTCACTATTTAGTAAACTAAGCACTAACACTCATCCAATTATTTAAATATACGGTCTACTTGTGTATCCCGATGTTTCCGATTCTAGTAAGGGATCAAAAAAGTAAAATGGCTTGATTCTATAAAACAATATAAAGAAATATTTGAACAGCCTTTTCTAGAACCGCCGCATGCGCCAAACTTTAAATTCTTTTATCATAACCGAACAGGGCCGGCTTCTCAGTCCATGTCGTGAACGGATTGGCTGCTTGTCGTAAAAAAACGTAATTTTTACTATAGCGTGATATGAAATTATATTATGACGCAATGGGGTTGTTAGTTGTATATACTTCAATAGTTGATTGGACATTTTTGTATAAAGAATATAAAACGATATCATTTGAGATATTTGATTATTTCCTAGTAGCAACAGGAAATGTAGGTGCAAAATTCTGAAATACGCACTCGTCGATTATAATTTTTCTCAATAAGTTCCAATTAGCCTTATGGTCACGGTAAGAGAGTAAATAGAGCTTGAATTCAAACTTTCATGAAAATCGAGATTAAAATAAGTGTCTTTAAAAAAAGTTTTCCAAAATGACTACCCTAGAAAATAGGAAACAGGGTAGATTTTGAATGAGGAGGTAAGTAAAGCTTGAATCCAAATCTTTAAAAAAATCGACGTTGATTAACAAAATTCCACTGTTTTAACGGTTTTGACCGCTGGTTCCTGGCCTATAACAATACAAATATTCATTGCATTTTGAAACTTGTTTTTCAAACTATATGAATTCAATATTATATTATAAAATTTCATACCATTATTCTTATTTTAATTAATAGATGTAATTTCTAATTTTTTATCATTTACTATATAAACAATTTCATATTTTTAATTTATACTTAAAAATCATATTTCCTGTTCTTTATGATGAATACATAGTTATACGAAAGACTAGAATAAATATTAAAAAAGTATTTATAAGATATTTTTTGCCACAACCCTAGAATAATTATAAAAGTTTGTAAAGACTTCTTTATCCCATAGAAAGATCACATTAATAACCAAAAAATTCAATTTTCAGTGGAGCTCTGCAAATATTTTTAGATCCGGTTTTCTCAATTACGACAATGAATTCAACTGATTGCTGTCCTAATATTGTTCGCATAGAAAAAAAGTTAAGTGAAACCTACTTTGGCTGTGGAAAATTAAATTGATATATATTACGATTCTTCTCTCTAGTTAAAACTGATTTTCGCTTGTTAATAATTTGTATTGCATGTGATTACCTCAAGTAATAGGTCAATATGATTATTCACTAATGCAGGTCAATAGGTGTTAAGTGTTAAGAAATAAACCTACTTATTACTTATTAGTACTAGTTAGTGCACCCGATACAATATATAATAGAGAGACACAAAATTTTAAAGAATTATGAAAAATAATGAAGCAGAAAGTTTTCACCTCTTCCCAAAAGAAACTTATCAATTTTCAAATATGAGATAATATAAATGCAATTACCTACCATAGTAATGTCGAACATTTGAAAGGAATTTATTGAATGATTGAATATTAGGCACCTCGATACCAATTAATAAACGTACGGCGTAATCATAATAAATCATACTAAAAAGTATAACGACCTGGTTTATATTGCAAAATATAAAAATAGATATTCATTGATAAACAAGTACACACTGAGCGATACAATTTATCCTCTACACCTCCCTTTCCTAAAAATACGATATTCACTATGACCAGTTGTGAGGGGCGTTCCATACTATTAATTAACAAAAATAAACTACAAATAGAAGGAAAAAATTAACGTACTGGGAGATTGATTGAATTCTTCGTTTGTCCTTTGAGATATCAATATAAAAATTTAAGAGATTATAGCCATATAACTATCTTACGGAATGAGTTTTATGTATGGAACGCCTCAAATATTGTCCTTTGGGATATTTTTATTGTCTTATTTGAATTGAAAATAATTGCTTGGATTTGGAAATATCCGTGCCAACTCAGGTATAATACTATTTTCTAGTAAATCTAAATACGCTGGACCATTTAATTTACCCTCAATGAAAAAGGGACCATTTCTTTTGTTGCGTATCATTCCAGCTCATACATTCAGTTTTTCTGGATATTGGGTGTGGGATTCACACATCCAACGAGGATTGTTACGTGACCAATATCTACAATTATACCGATCTACGTTTCCATTAATACAAAAAGTGGCGTCATCGCAAAACATAATATTACTTAAACAATTTGGATCGATTTGATTTTTTTACATCATTAATTCTTCAAACTTTTCACTCCCATAAAAATCGTCATCTGACAACTCTTGAATCAACTTTACTTTGTATGGATGGAATTTATTATCACGTAAAATTTCCATTACGGATGTTTGCTAAATATGAAGTTTCCTGTATATTTGTCTAGTACTAAATTATGAATCGTTTTCTTACTGGTCACCAGCGTCTAAAGATTTGTTTTCGTTTGATGCAGTTTTTCTGCGCCCTGATTTGGATAAATCTTCTAGTTTAGTTAAACTTTTTCATTAATTTACTGACAGTAGATCTTGTTATGGGATTTCGGTTAGGATATAAATTATTATTAGAGATATTACACGTTTCTTGCTGACTTTTATCAACATATCATCAAATATCATCAAAATATCAATTCGTTCTTTTTCAGATAGACGATCAATAAACTTCAACAATAATAATTTATTGAAATGTCAAATTTGTTATTGTAGCAGTCAAATATATTATTTTAACGCAAATGTAGCTATACCGAAATTATGGCATTTACTCATAGGCATAGGGAACATTAATTGAAAAATAATAAGTAATTCTTAAGGATTTCGAAAAGCGAAAAATATACAGGGGGTGATACGTTCGAAATAACAAAGTTCATTATTTTTTCAGAAAAAGGAAAGGTCTGACAACAGTGTTAATACTAACATAAAACCGGCCGTATCACATGACCCTTTAAAAAAAATCGTACAAGCCGTTTCTGATATAATTTCGGCATTCCATACATAAAACTCACTCTATGTAATGGGTTGTGATGTATTTTACGGGGTAATTGAAAAGTAAACAATTTTCCACAAAAATCATAACAAGTTCAATACCCCGTACAATATAAGAATGCATATCTGTTGCGGCTCAACCAAGATGGTAATTATTTAGAATTGGTTAGGTTAGGTTAGGTTTAATTGATTCATCATATGTAAGTTGTACCATGTAATTTCTAAAATAATGGAAATAATGTGTCTCCCCCGCCTTAAATTTACTATTTGTACCCTCAGAAACAACCCCAAATGCGTGAAAAATTTTTTTGAACCTTTTTTGTCTGGAGCCCCAGTTCTAAATAATTACCCTTGTTTTTTTCTTAACATTTGACAAAAATAAAGTAAACTTTTATAACAATCTTTCATATCAATTAGGGCATCAACTGAATTTTTATTTTATGATTTTTCAGTTGTGTATATTGTGTGATTTGATCCAATTTATTTTTTCAAATTTACCATTGTAAAATAATATTTTATCGTTATAAAATGATACGCGGAATCGGACTGATCTATTATCAATGTCTGACCAAAAAAAATTTCCAAATAAAGGAGAGTAATATTTTATTTATACAATATAATATACAAATTGTACAGATAATTGAAGTTATATAAAATAAAACATTTAGGTTTTATTTCGTATCTGATCAATATTAGTTTCCTCTTGCTTGTATTATTGTGCTGCCATCTTCCCGAACCATTTCAAAGGATGGATTATCGTAATGTTTGCTACTCTTCATTTCGTGTACATCAGATAATTCTTTCGGTAACTCCCAATGGGTAGCGTCGTTATATTCTAATTGTGCAGGAATTCGTTTTGTGAAACTTAAAATATACCCTAAAATAAACAAAATTTATTTATTCATTTTGTGAAATACTTAGTTGGATTTTGGAACATTCTACATATAAAAATTATTGCAGCAACTTTAGATAGCTCAAAAGAAAATTTTAAAAAGTTATCTTCTTTGAATAAATATTTATTGATTGCCAGTGGAGGTTGTGCGATTTGGGTTTTTGTAACGGTTTCAAAGACTATTCTAATTGAAATGATGGCCGAAATAGGATTTATCGAAGCAAGATCGGACAATGTACCTAAGGTAGATGCATTCATGTTGATACGTCCTTTCTCAATAATTAATTATTTATTTCGGCTGAAATACGTGGAGTAAAAGCAGATACGTAAATACTACTAATTAGACTTTCTTATAGTAACGTCATTATTACATTTGTTTGCATGAACTTTATTAAAATGTAGTCAAAAAGATGATAGCTTATGATGATGATGATAGTTTTCTGTCGTTTTATTGCCCACGGACGAGGTGTTTCACGAAATGCCCTTTTCTGGTCTTTTTGACAATCGAATTTGGTTAGAACAGCAGATTTTTTTATGGAATTTTTTTGCATTGTGTTAGTTTCCACATCATATAATTTTCCAAACCTGTTTCAAACTACAGTAAAGACTAACAAGTTTTTTTGACGATACCTCATCTTGTATTTTACAAAATTGTAGAGCCGTGCGAGTGTTTTTTTAAAAGATTCCCAACAACTCTCATTAATTTGTATTTACTTCGAATCTCACTTAAGTCTGTTTACTTACTTTTTACGTCACACAACGTCCCATTCAATCATGTGACAACAAATGCCTTTTGGCGCGTCATTTATGTATTTAAATTTAGTTTTTTTATGAACTAATATACTGTTTAGAAAAAAATTTAGAAATAGTGTGTGATTGAGAACGATATGCTAAACGTAGTTAATGTATAAAAAAAGTATGCAAGGACCCTATTCATCAGTTTGGTGTCATTTTTATTACATGCAAGTTGTACTGCTAGGACATCAAATCAGCTGATATACTGTAGCACTTTCTTTTTTTATTGTTAATCTTATCTTCTTGTTGGTACATAATTTTGATTACTGGCGTTTCTTTACTGTAAGATCTTGGCACAATATATTGACATTACGATGAATTGCATGCAATATCTTGTTTCATATGAAACGAACTTATACACATCATTTTTTTAAGTTAACAATTCACGAAGTTGGCTCAGATTATAGAGATATGTTGACAGAATATGTCATAACTCCGATTTATTGTGCTTTGTGGCAAAAAACTTGATAAACGTACTAATCTAACTCAACTTATATCAAAAATTCGCTCAAATTTGTTTTTCAACTATAACATTAGTTATTTCATTATTTTCTATAGATCATGAGTGCAAGTATAGAATTATATAAATTAAAAATTTTTTTATGGATTGTACTGTATTCCTTCAATTCAATTCATTATTGTATCTCTCTATAGCCTCTTCTATTCAGAGTTTCGTCTTCCTAATTTTGAATTTTAACAACTTTTGGTATTCTATAACGAAGTCGTACCGTCCTGTTTTACCATTTGCCCTCTAATGAGATCTAATAAAATTCTTCAGCTCTTCACTCATACTTCTTTTGCACCTTTCTTCAGAGCTTTCTTTTTCGTAGATTGCTTTTAATAACTTCCTTCCTCATCTGTGTAATATGTGTTGTGGATTCTTATTAAGCTCAGTCCTTATGAATTACATGTTATCACAACCTATTCACAACGTTTTTTCACACAACTATCTGCGAAAAGGTAATGTACCATGATATTTTATTGTATTTGTGTTCTTCTCTTCTAAATTGCCTATTATCATATTGTTTTTACACGATTATCTCAAAAAAAGCAATTATACTTTAAAATTTTTGATTTATGTTCAACATTTCCATTGATTAATTCAACAAATCCTACTAGATCTATTTTATTTGTGTTCAACATTTGTTCAATGACTAAATCAAAATCAACTATTTCCATTTCTTCTGAATTGCCTGTCATCACATTATTTTTTACACGATTATCTCGGAAAATGGAATTTTTCACATCACGATTTTCCACACATGCAGTCCATTAGGCTTGCTGTCCATAAGACAGGAAATGATAGTCATGTTTTATCCATTGACACACATTATTTTGTTGTTTTTTATCTCCACTGTGAACTCGCGCGGTATCCAATTTGAACAGAGCTTTCGCATACCAAAATATTCATTCACGATATGTCTAGCACGTTCCTTTCATATTGTTAGGTTATAAGCTATATATTATGATTATCCGAAATTATTTAGTGAACCTTTGATGACTTCGTCGGTAGTAGCCGCATCGTCTTTGGTGGTCATTTCATTTTTATAGACTTTTTCAAACAAAATTTACTCTATTCATGCGTCAGCTTACGAACTCTCCAGATCACCTTATATGGTTGAAGAGCAACCACACAACAATCTGCGGATCTGAAATGAATAGTTACCAAGTACAAATAGTTGTTTCAGAATTAACAGCTTATATAATAATCCTTTGTCGTGATCTGGATGATTAATAAATAATCAGCAATCCACACTACAACTACAGGTGTGTCACTAAGGCTTCTATTGGTGCATTGACAAAGTATTTACCCTTGGTCGTTGTTTGTGACACTTATGGAAAATGAGTAGAGGTGGAGGGTTGAATATTTTCTCTCTGGGTAAACGCCAAGAAAAGTTGTCGTCGAAATAATAATTATCAATAAAATATTCGTCTATTCGTGATAGAAAATATCCTGAAACACAAATTATAATTGTTGTCACTTGTTTTAATTTGCAAATTTTCAAGGTATATCACCATACTTTCACAAAGTTCAAATGGGGATAATAGTTGTTTAAAAAAATTTAAAGAAGCAGGAAAAACTTCTTAAGGAAGTAAAAGAAAAGCAATGAAGAAGTTGTTATTAAGAAGAGAATCTATTCAACAATCCACTCAATGTACCCAAGTCTCATCCATAGTAACAATTCGATTCAAGAAGTCTACATCGTTTTCAAATCGAGCATAGATCGAACGCGATGATTCTACCCTTGCACGCTTTTGGTCAACATTCAAGCATTTGGGGATCCATTTTGCAGCAATTTTTCTCATGTATGAAATATTCAGTGTTTTAGATATCCGTTTTAGCTCAATTCGATGATCTGATAAAATCATGTCATGAACTGCATCGATATTTTCGGGGACTGACACAGAAACTGGCCTTCCCGATCGGTCATCATCTTCAATGGAAAATTTACCTCTTTTGAGGCTTGCAGTCCAATTTTTGACGGTCGCATACGAAGAACATTGATCACCATGGGTTTTAAGCATATCTTCATAAATCTGCTTACCTCTTAACCCTTTTAAATACAGGTACTTGATGATGGCTCGATACTCCAATTTTACGATTTTCATAATTTCGGTGGACATCTTTTTTCTTCTGATTTATTGCGTAACTCTGGTTTACATTTTTGACGTCAAACTTCACACTAACACTTCTAATAAGTTATTGTTCGTTGCTATGGTAACGCAATATTTTGTTTATGCATCCTCGTATAAAGGTTTGTGAAAGACCGGAATATATTTATGCTTTTCAAATAAATAATAAAAAAAAACCCTGAAATATGACTTTATTCAAATTTGGATGTCTTCTTAGCCAATAAATTGAAATTCTTTTTCTTCTACGCCTTAACCTATCAATTTTTGTTGATTGCAACGAAATACCTTGTGGAAGGTTATTGAAAAATGGAATTCAAATGTCTAGCCGGAATGTCAATATTTTATCGAGATATTCTTGGTCCACACTACATAAACGTGTGTGTTTGTGAGACACGGAGAGAGAGCTCCTTCGTCTAAAAAATATTTATGAAGAAAGGGACAAAATTTGTATTTTTTAACCGCTTCCAAGGAACCAAACGATCAATTCTGATGTTTAATGTCAACAATGATCTGGTACTATCTGTTTACCATTTATTTCGAAATTTGCAGAATTCTTTGAATGGTTAAATTTTCACAAATGAAGATGACCTCCAATCGCACCTGGTTGAAGTTTTTGCTGATAAGGACCAGAAATTTTATCGGCGGAATCATGAAGCTGAAAGAAAGATGGCAAATGTCATTGAGCAAAATGGAAAATATATAATTGATTAAAAACTATTCTTTTTTTAAAAAAAGTGTTTTATTTCATGTTACAGAACCGAAATTATTTCTTTGGTGTATTCTAAAATCTTCCAATTGTCGCTGGGTGCGAGTTCTGTGAAATATGGTGGAAATTGAATTTGACGATCGTTCATGAAAATTTTAATACGGTGCATTCTACGGGTGGAACTTTTTTTGATCATGGGATTTTACTAGAATTCTCTTCGAGAAGCATATCAATAAAGAAAAATAGGAGGCTATAACCTTGTTGCGTTATTGCTTACTCCTGACGTTTTTTGCTTAGTCTAGTTTACTCACGTGACTATTTTGATGTAAATATACAGAGATGGATTTAGGCAACATCCATGGTCAGAAATGAATGCAAAGAATTTTTGTTATGTTGTTCAAATAGCAAATAGCTGCAAACACCGCTCGAAAACATCGATTTGTTCATGTTTTTGTTCTATTATGTGCAAACGTAAAATGTACTTTCAAAAGATTTAATCTCAACTTTCGCGTTATTATAACGATTTTCGGAGAATTTTGCATATTCTCAAGTGTACTCTCCTACTTCACTACACTTGGTACAATGGTATTTTTTCAAGTGGAACAGCAATCCTTGATCAGTAAACAGAAGTTCCTATTTTTTATATTTAAAACATGTCAATCTGAAGTATAATAACAATCAAACTATTGGATGAAATTAATAAAAATTGCCAGTTGTTGTATGATATATGGTACTTCGAGCAATATATGGAATAGTTATTTGGTGGACGAGTCTGAAAATTGTGAGATGAGCGAAGCGAGGCGAGCAACAGACGAGTCCAACAAAGTGGTTCAGCCGCGGTGTACACAACATTTTTTAGACGACGCATAAGAATGTAGGAACGAATTCTATTATATTTTCTCTGGTTAAAGTTTTTGATTTTTTTGCAGTGTACCCTATGTTTTGTTTTTCCTGGAAATTGATGAGTTTTGGATATTTGTTTATGTGAACATCTTGTTTTATTGCGAGAGTACTTTTAATCATCGAGATTGTAGACTATAAAGTAGAACTTTTCCAGATTTTAGATTTTTCTAAAAAATAAGCGAACATACGTTTCGCCTTTTTCTGGTGACACCACTTCATAAAGAGCTCGTACTATTTTTCGTACCCTGCTCGAGATTTATCCGGCAACGAATTAAGAACCGCCGCATTGCTTTCTTCGGTGAGATCTTTTCATCGCTGTTGTTTTCTTTCTCATCATCATTCATTGTTATTCATCAAAACTTCGGATAAAACAAATAATTTCAAAAAATTAAAAATTTAAGGTTTTGCAAAATCAATCAAGTCAACATTGAAGTGGCTAGAATCGCATTTAAGGAAGTTAAAGTTGTTTACTCCAGAGCATCCCGAAAGTGTTTTGTAGTACGGAACTGTTACTTTCACTACATGGAATCCTCAAAAGGCAATTTCGGTATGTTAATGAATACAGAACGAACAACTTTCAGCTGGCGTCGTCTAAGAATGTAATTTGTGAAGACCGCATTATTGATCGATAGTATATATTCAGAGCACGAATACCAATATGGTTGTCACGCATTTTGGCTACGGGATATGTTTCCCATCCTGATAAACGTCAACCATTAGTTGGATGTAGAGAAATTTATGGCAGCCAAATCGTAAGTGCAAAAAGAAAGACAAACTAGCGGTAGTGAGCTCTTTTTGATATCATATGCAATAAAGGTTAAAAGATAACATTGATTCCACATGGCAAAAATGAAGCTATAAAGTCCTAATTCTGGTTTTATAAGCATAGCCAATATAGCGCTATCAGTACCTTCAACGCGTATTGTCACCTGTAGGTGACACGACTTTATGAGTGTAATACAAATGAATGGCTATTATGACCTACTTCAGAGCACTTCCACTATTAATTTGGACTATTATGTATCCTTCAGTGAAATATTACTTGTCTGATAGATCTACGCTCTGTTTTTTGCTAAAATTGGCTCGAACAACGTTAGTACAAACATTAATTTCATATTTTTTAACAACTTGAAGGTCTATTGGTACTAAATAAATGTTTTGGAATAACCAAGAGAAAATTATAGCTGATTGATCAATATATCAATATTATATGTCACCTATAGGTAACAATAGGATTGCTGTCAATAAATTATGCTCTTTAAAACAGGATTCATTGAAATAATATTTCAATTCCATAATTAATGAAAATACCAATGTAAATAACAAATTAATGTCATAAATCTGTCGTAAAATTCTATTGTTGAAATTATTGAAAATAGTTCAAGTATAGGGAAAGTAGAAATAACGATGTTCCTTCAGGAGAAACTGGAAACATTACCGAGGAAAATAGTGCAGACGAAATTGATTTCGATATGAATCATCCCCATCCAGTGTTCTTAGGACTGAAATTGATGTACAACATACTTTCTGATAACACAGATGACGAAGATTAAAACGGAGACTGTCCATCTGCTCCTTTACAACCTATCACTTTTCATCTGTCCATCTTACATGACACTTCAGAACAGAGTGACATGCCCACTCTGAGAAGAAGAATACGTAAGTCAGTGGATTCCACTGCCGTTTCAGAATCGAAAAATAAAAGGACGAAACCAAAAAAACTGAAGAGGATGAATTGTCTGCGTTGAAATATAATTACTCTGATTTTTGCACTGATTCTATCTAAATGATAATATCTATCATTATCATAACTTCATTAATTTTTCAGGAATGAATCTTCCTTCAAGTGATCTTTTTTTTGTGGAAAATATTGTACTCGATACTGCTTAAACCTCAGTAAAATTAGATCTAAAATTCAACAATGTACAAGTTTTTGGTTTTAGTAATTTGACAGTACTACGAGTCGAGTAAGTTAACATTAAATGATAGTATAATTTTCGTTTCGCATCCATATATTTGACTAGGATCGAACATTGAAAAATTGCCAATTTTGTTTTCTTGATTACAATATCCTAAGGAATGCATGAAATTATTCTTTCACCCTTGAACAAAAAAAGGAAATTGCTTCTTTTACCTCCACTAGAATAGAAATAACTACTATTGCAGTTAGTGTTGTTGTCTCTAATTCTACATAGCAACTTTTACAACAATAATTATTATAAATATCTTTTTATGGATTTACATCACATTGCCCTGACACTAATATATAATTTGAGTTTAGTCATTGAATTTTCATGTTGTAATAATTTGTGGATTCTAATTTTGAACTAAAATGGAAATAATAAGAATACGAATGTCTTGAAGGTTTGAATACCATCAAAATCTTATGTATGTTGGTACTACTCGCGATTGCAATAGAACAAGGAACAAGGTCAATGATTCTATTTAGTTAGATATATTCTTCTTCTTCTACTTCCTCTTCCAATAGGACCAGATCCTGTTCAATCATGTACGTTTGGCACTCTTCTTGGATCTTCCTGAAAACCTGATTTCCAGCTCTCGTATCACCTCTTTGGTGGTCTGCCTACAGTTCTGCTGCGTGTGTTCGGTCTTTGAGTTTTAGCCCACTTTGCCCATCTGTCTTCTTTTTACGTAATCCCTCCAGAATCTTTTTTTTCCCCTACCCATCTCACCACATCCTGTACATCCAATTCTTCTATTATGTCATCACTCCTTATTCGATCCCTGAGATTGACTCCCTTGATGGTTCGCAGTATTTTCATCTCTGTGGTTCTCATTATTCTTTTTGTTGTTGATGTCTCGGCTTTGGTTTCTAAGGTCTCACACACGTTTTATAGATTCTGGTCTTGCTCTGTGAGCTCATCGTTTTGTTTCTCCACACTTTATCTCTCAGAGAGCCGCTGACTTTTGATGCTGTCATCGCTTGTGTTCGTACCTCCTCTGTCAGGTTTCGTTCACTAGATATATTCACTACCAGGTAATTGAATCTTAATAATGCTAATGTTTCCATATTGATAGTAATTGGTTAAACTAACTCTGGATCCACCGATCTTCTGTAAATTATGGGTAAATGTATGGATGTATGGAATTACCCAAAGGATCTATTGTATATATATATCAATAAATCCCACTCCTTTTAAAAAGTCCAGAATGTGGTGTGGCTTCAATTACCAGAGATCTTCGTCTTCTATTTCATACGCTCCCAGGTATAGTGGTAGTTTCGTTTCGTTTCTGTACAACAAAACCTGCACGCCACGTTATCTGCTAGGTATAGCATCTTCAGGTGTTTGTTGAGGCAATAGTGCCACTATAAAACTCGTGTTAGTATTTGTAGATTGTTCTTACTCGGCAGATCCACTCTGGTTATAGTTTCCCAGAAGAGTCTTTGCCTGTCTTAGCCCTTGTAGGTTGTCCTAATAATTGGTTTTGCTCCTATCTACCTTTTTCTCTAGTGCTTTTTCCATTGTTCTGTAGCTGAAAGCTTGTCTCCCCTTTGAAGAGTAATAATGATTGATTTTTTGGATAAGTGTAGAAGAATAACTGGAGATTACTATTCGACATTACTGACCACTCTACGGAAAAAAATTAAAGAGAAAAGATGCGGAAAGCTATCCAAAGTTGTTTTGTTTTTGCAGGACAACGCCCCTGCACACAAATCTCATGTTGCCATTCAACAAATTCGTGATTTAGGGTTTGAATTACTAGAACACCCCCCTTATGCACCCACTATTATGGAGGTCTATCTGGAGGACTATCGTGGAGGTCTGGTTTGTAGAGCAAGAAGAAACATTATTTTCGAAAGGTCTAGAGACGTTGCAGGTTCACTGTAATAAATCCTAATGAGAGGAGAATATGTTGAGTAATAAAATATTTTGACATGCAATTTTTGTTTGGTTCTAGAGAAGGCTAAGAATTTTTCAATATATCTTTGTATATATGTTGGGCGCGGACAACATTACTTCACATAGTTTTTAGTGTTAAAAATTTAGACTATCTTTTAACACCCTCCTCTGCCCTTACTCCTCTCCAACATTAAATATAATTAGTTACGACTAATGTAATGACACAAATCTATTTCTAACAATATTCATTTATTTACACGTACAAATAATCATCAATATCTATTGGATACATTTGTGACATTTCTTCAATAGATGCTTCAAATCTAATTTAATATGAATAATGTCTTTTAAAACATCCCAGAATGATTCTGAAGGGTCAATATATAACTAAAGGAAATATATTGATATTATCCGTTTTTGGAGAAGGAGATTTTGTGATAACAACAATCCACGATTTTGAAAATAATCTATACCATCATTTACTTAGATTCCTGAAAATTTAGCATTATTTGAATCAAAATAAGTCCTTTGACATCTTTTTGGCATTCTTAGAAATGCCAATCAATCACAATTTTTTAATAGTAGATTAGATACGATTCTTTGTAAATACACTACGATCTAAAATGATCGCCCTTCGCTAGAGCTGGTCATTTGAGCTACAGATCTACATCTAGAAATAATGAGAGAAATAGTCTTGGAAAGGTTAATTTTCCTTATAGTGGTCGACTGGAATGCTTGCTGATTAGCAGCATATAGGGTTTTTCACTCTTGTTTCCAGAAAATCTCCAGTCATCGGTGTCTTTTCTTTCTACTCTGACAAGGAAATATCCAGGAGTCGTATCGTAATGATTTATGGGATTAAGGAAAACGTGGACAAAAAATGAGAATTTGAGCGGCCAAGAAAATAACGATCATGACTTGTTCGACATTGATGAACGGGTTTTCAACCACTATAGGTCTTTCTTCAGTTCCAATTTTCGCAATAAAATACTGATCTACATAAAATTGAAACAGTCTTAGTGTGCTTTTATAAAGATGAAAATAGCATTTGTTTTTGTTAAAAGTACTTAGGATTAAGATTTTTTAAAGTAAAATATCTGAATCTTCCTGCTGGTTTCATTTTCAATTATCTTGAGGACACGTGGGTGAATTTTCATTCTGTTTCATTGTATCAGTTTTGACGGAGATTATACTTGTATCGATCTCATAATGGTAAACATAGATTCTTGATTGTTCTTATGCTTTCTCTTGAGGAAATTGAAAATAAGAAACCTATCGAAGTTCTTCTACCAAACAACTTTTTTTATAATATTATTTTGTTTTAGTTGACTCAATAATGAGATTAGAAATACATCTAGGAGATGGAAATGGTACTCATTGTAACAGAATTAAAAAAGTGGTACTGACGTTAAAGCCTGCACTTGTTGAATTCGATTTCAAAAATTTGTTCAATGGTGATAAGATACTTGCAGATACAGTTTTGAAGACTGTAAATGACAATTGGGATCTAGTATACAACGACGTGGAAAATAGAATTAATGAAGTATTTAGTGAGTCTTTCGAACAAGCTGCGAAAAAATTATTTGAAATTATATGTTTCCCAATGTTTCAAAGTTAAAGATAAACGTTTGCTCTTTTGTTAACGGTTTTTATGGAAAAAGTTTTGTAGATTCTATGGTTTTTCAGTTGAATTATATAATTGAATAAATAACTGCGTATATTTTCATATTTTGATTCTGTTGAACACGTTGAAGAACATTATTAATAATAATTATTATATAATCTTCTTGAATATCGAATACAAATCAAAATTATTTGTTAGCTTCGCTCATATATAGAATACTTTAGATATTTTTTATCATATTGGAATACTAATTTTAGAAATTGGTGTATAAACGTCGCGACGTCGCGTCTATTTTCAAGAATTCCGAGAAGAAATATGAGAAGAAGATATATAATATTATTATCAACAATTTACAATTATTTTTGGAATGCACCGAATTCTGTTTATTAAATTACATTTGAATGGTTAAAATGTGTGAAAAAAAAAATAGCTGAAGAGTAAATGAAAATAATATGAAGAGAAGACGATTGTTGTATATATATGAAATTTCACTTTATGTGTTCTATGTTCATCTACTCTTGAACTATTTTTTTACAATTACATTCCTTTCTCAATTGGTTTTTCACATTTTTCACTTTTTCACATTGTAGGTTAGGACTAGTTTCGTCAATCCATATATGAGTGCCACTTAGTTTTTTACTTTGTATAAGTATCTCCATTTCTTTCCTGCTTTTCCCACTTTTTTAGGCTCTCCAATTCTCATATCAACGATGTCCTCTTCTATATTGAACTTGATATCTAAAGTTTCCATTACTTTATCAACTTTCTCTATTGTTTTTTACGTCTCCTCCATTTTTCATATCCTGTAATCATTTTTACAATTAAACTCCTTTCTCAATAGGTTTAACTTCTGCTCAATTTACGTTAGGACTATTTCCGTCAATCCATATATGAATTCCACTTAGTTTTTTACTTTGTATAGGTATCTCCACTGTCTTGCTGCTTTTCACATATTTTTGGGTTCTCCAATTCTCAAATCAACGATGTCTTTTTCTATATTTTACTTGATATCTAACGTATTCATTTCCTGTTCTAGAAAGGCAAATTTAACATCTCGCTTTTGCACTCTTCCCTTTAGTATTTTGCATTTTTTTCTTTTGTTTCTTTCAAATTTGTTTCTTCATAGTATATTTGAAGTTTATTATTTTTTACTAGCATAAAAAGCATATTCTACTTCCAACAATTCAGAGGATTCGCTTTCAGCTAATACTCAAATTCTGTATTTTTCACACAATCCGACAACGCCGGAAATATAAAATCCAGACTAGGTCAGTTATTACTGATGGTTTTTATACATTTTATCAGCTAACCTGTTTACTTACCCAGAAATCTTATTTTTGATGAATAGCTAGTTTTTTCTTAAGTGTACCAAAATCGTTAACTAAGTAGCACATCTGTATATTGCATGTGATTTATTATTTATCACCACAAATCCCAAATTTGTCACTTCGATACGACGTTGCCAATCCTTAAAACTACTTTTTATTATTTACGAAATTTCACATTTTTGGCGTTCTTGAACAATGCCTTGTGATGAGAGAGTAAGGAATTAACAAATTCGTCATGTCAACCATCGTTTTTAAAGAGAAAAACGTGATTAGAGATGAGCGTATTTAACAATGAGGATAACGATGTTACAGAAGTGAGCATGTTCCAAATTCTAGCAGATGTTAGCTGTTACTATGTTATTTTCTGATGCAGATGATACTGCCCGGGTCGCTCACAAAAAAACATATGTTCATATCAAAAAAATCCGTAATCAGATTGTCTGTTGAGTATTTGTTTGATGGCCCAATCGTGCAGAGATATTTTGAATTCCATTAACACATGTGACAATTTATGGGTTTTTACTTATGCTCTTGAATTCTTGAATAATGGAAGAGAAAGCGGTGTCTTCATAGGCTGATAGAACAAGACTTCCAGCACTGTTATAAGAAATATGTACGTATTCAAAATAAAATAATATTTTTTGACTGCTAGTATTACTTTATCAATAATTTGTGAAATCCATTGAAATGCGTTTATGGGACTATTTTAGTCAGTTGCAACAGTCAAATGTTGAAAATCTTAAGGGATGGTCCGCAAGTACAGAACGTTCGTCTAGACCTACTAAAATGGGGCAAAGCCGGGAAAGCTTCACTGGCCCGACTATGGTAGGACGTCGCAGTGAAAAGGTTAATGCCACTTTGAAGATCTTAATAGTGAATGCAGCCAACGCAAATGACTCTGATTCAAAAATATTTCAATATCAAGTCGTTTCATATTTTCCAATTTCAAATGATACTAATAAATATCAACCAGAATTTCTTTCTTTAATTTGTTTCTTCCAGCGAGATCCACAGATTCATTAGTTAAACATTTATAACTGTTCCTTGAAAAGTAACTTTGAATTACCCTCACTACTTTATTTCAACTGATATGTGTATGAAAAATTACTTAGGAGAATCTTAGCTTTAAGATGCATATATTTTCCGGTAACATTTACTTGTTGGGTTAAAGTGAACAATCATTTCTAATGGTTCAAGATAGGGATTACGCCGTCTGCTAACAATCCTAGAAATCTTAAATTATTTTCCCTTTTCTTCTTTTACTAGGTCTGTCAATCTTTTTATATAAACTTCCATATCACTTGAAATCCTGTTTATAGCTTTTCTTTCAAATTATTTAGAGAGTGAAAAGTGACTAAATAGCATTTCCTCTTACCAAACTTGAATCTTACCGCCCTATTTCCGCCCTAAATAACTCTGCTGTCATATTTTCATGATAATTAGCTGCAGATGTTATGAGATATTAATAAAGCATTCATAATAATAATCAAATGAATCTCACCAAACCACCCCGCTGCTTATTGCAGACTTTCTGGCAGGAATATTTCGAAGAAATTATGTACATACGCCTACCGACAGCTTCGGAAAATAGAAATGTATTTACGTTTACGACTCAATGTTCTCCTTGGTAAACAGTGGATATGATGTATTTTGACAAATGGACTGAAGGTTTGTTAGATAGATTTTATACGGGGAGTAAACATTATTTTTCATTCCTAATTTAGTATGAATGTAGTGCGTATTTATGAAATATTGATAGAAATAGAAAATAACTTGGTAGCCAACTGAACAGAACATAAATTTATGAAAATTAATTAAAAAAATATAAAATTCCTAAAAGATGAATAACAATAATTTAACCGAAACAATTTAATTTCCAAGGACTCATTTGAACGATCACAATTCATATGTACCTTAATTTCATACAAAACTTTTATTAATTCATGATTTTCGGTCGGTGAATTTTAATCCCTTTTACTGCTGCGAATATTTAATTTATATTTAACATCCTGCCCATTGTTTGAATAAACAAAATTCATGGAGATTTACGTCCAAATAATTGCTATTCCACCGTCAGAGTAATACCGATATATGCCTCGGCAGAAAATATTTTACCCGCATTAATCTTCGAATAATTGGTTTCTGCTGAAGTTGTTCATTAACAATTTGAATATGTTTTGTGTTTAAAATAAACTCTGGAATAATATCTACCCTTTTGTTGAGAAGTATCCTATTGTGCAGAGAATTTCGAGACAAAAATACGAGTAGAAGGTGAGTTATCGAACTACAGTGAAACCTCCAACTTCTCAGTTGTTTTTTGGAAAAGACATTGATCAAGTACTCATATTATATAGAAATAGAAATATTACGACTTTGAAAGGTGTTAAATCAAATAAGTAATACATACTTGAACATACAAGTTGACTTTTAGAGGCCAAATCAAAAGAAACTTGCGGCACTCCATGTTGTCCAAAATCGTTAAACTTTCCCACTGACGAAATAATAATTTACAGTTTCATTTTCCATATGGGATGCAATATTAAAGGAAAATAATGAAAAAACTTTAAAAAGACTTTTTAAACAATCACGTTTGTTGTGTGCCGGTAGAAAATTTATTTTTTTAGGACCCAGAGGAGTCCTTGGACAAGTTAAATTATACCTCGTGTGGCATCAACATCATGCTCTGGAGCTACAACTTCTTTTTATGAATGAACTGGCGAGGGAAGACTGATATGTTGAATGTTAACATCATTTTGGAAGGCGAATGAATAATATTTCTTTGGATATTGTGCAATACTCGAAGAATTTCTTGATATGGACCTTGAAGCCCCAAGAGCTTTAAAGATGGTAGTCACAAAAAATGAAACAAATGCGAAGAAACATAAATACATAAAGAGTTATTGGTCCACAGATTCATTTTTTAAAAATAACATTTTTCAAAATATAGGCATTTTCAAATGAGGAATGGTGAATAGATAACAGAACTGATTTGTTCACTAGATTATGTTTTCATTCCATAATAGATCACGCATCAGACAATATATCCTGAATGAATCCCAAAAAGAGAGGCAGGAGTGTATACCATAAGATTTCGAGGAAACGGAACATGGAAACTAATGCGTACATCGAGCGCACATTGCTTTCAACACAACAATTCAATTCGTAGATATCTTATTACGTTGATGGGAGAGCTAAAGAATCTATAGAGATTGTAAAAAGAATGAAATTATATCTTTCAATAAATTACTGACCTGTTATTAGACCAGTAACTATTGCAACTGCCAATGTGACCACCAATCCAAGTAATTGATATCCAGACTGCGTTCCAGCACTACGGACTGTGTCAGCTTTCATACCTCTACTTGGGTAAATTTCGTGGAGATCGTTGGGATACATATTTTCTGTAGCAATAGCTGCCATAAGGATACTTAATAATCCAGATAGAATCCCTGGCATTCCGTGGAGATTGTGTACACCACATGTATCAGAAATACCCAATGATTTTTCGATGATCGGCTAGAATATTTTAATAAAATTTATTGATAAATTGTTCTACATAACTTTATGGGAAGAGGGTTCATATTTTCAGATAAACAGTTTTTCAATCTACTATGGACAAAGTATTGAAATGTGAGGAGTATTTTTCAATCTGAGCATTATACG
Source organism: Diorhabda carinulata (assembly GCF_026250575.1). Lineage (NCBI taxonomy): Eukaryota > Metazoa > Arthropoda > Insecta > Coleoptera > Chrysomelidae > Diorhabda > Diorhabda carinulata. The sequence continues at coordinate 25,233,710 of NC_079464.1, read as the reverse complement.
ATATTATAATAATTTTGGTGATACTTATCGAATTTTTCTTTACTGCTAGAAAACTGAAGAGGCTGTATTAGTCCGCGCGCTGGCAGGGGTTTCCGTAGCCCTTTATGGGTCGCCACGGGCGGCCCGGAGAATCGATTTTTGGGGGTTTGGTGGCCGGCACCCTGGTCAGCATTTTGTTATTTAATTGTTTGAACGGCCGTAATTGCGGAGAGTGATACTTTCCCGCACGCGACTGCAGTTCGGGCAAGCGGTCAAGTGCGGAAAGACACTTTACGCATTAGTTAGGAACATGATTTTTTCTACGATCGTATATACAAAAAAAGATTTTTCTAAAATTATTTTATTCCAACAAACATAATAATATACAACGACGATGACGATGACGGCAAAGGTTTTAAGTCATTTGGCAGGTAACAGCTCGGAATTAGTTTCATTTGCAGCCTTCAAAATGGCTTCGAGAAGTTCTTCGTCGGATGAATCCATTAATATTATTGTACCGGATTCGGTTTAATGTGGTTTAATTTAGAAGAAGATTGCACTTATTCGGTCACTTCCAAGACGTTTTGAACAACTTTGACGTTTTAGTAACAATTACATAGTTATATAAAAAATATCTGTATTATTTTATATTTTCAAAAAATTAAGAATGTCACAAAAAGCTAGAAAAGGTTTAAATTTTATTTGTTGGACTATTTCGTAAATATTTATTTACCAGTAGTAACAATAGTTATAATCTCAGAAGTAAAAAACTACCTAATAAGATCAAAATTTGCATAATTTTACTTTCCCGTACTAGTGCGGGAAAGTGACACTTTCAAAACTAAAATGCGTGCGGGAAAGTGGGTTAAAACGCACGGTCGTAGAAAAAATAATTTTCCTTCAAAAAGAGCTCTCATACGTTCATATTTAATTATTTTCACTTGACATTCCATGACAATTGGTTAATAAGCTACAGCCGATTTTTGGAGCACGGCTGGTTTCCGTTCTATGCGGACACCGCAGCGCGCTGCCGCACGTGAGTGTACGAAGCTTGCAATTTAAGCGACCGTTTTCTTTGGCAGTCTGTAGCATAATAATTTTACCAAATAACAATTGAACAACATTTGTCAGTTGCTTTTCATATCAACCACCCATAAAGGGCTACGGGAACCCCTGCCAGCGCCCGGACTATATCAGATTCATATATTTCTTCTATATACTAGTAGAACATAAAACAGAGGTGGTACTAATTACAAGCAGGAAACACAGGGAGAGAGAATCGAGCTACAAATTGGGGGATATAAGATCACATTTCAACAGTTTATACGTTATTTGGGAGTGATGATCGATGCCAGTCTGAACTTCAAGTAGCAAGCAGAGTCCGTAGGTGTAAAGGCTTCTGGAGTAAGGAACATCTTATCTCGACTTATGCCAAATGCAAGAGGACCAATACAGAGCGAAGAGAGCTTTACTGACGTCGGTAGTCATATCGGTGATCACATTCATCACATTCAGCACAGTGTCCGAGTATGCAGTATGTGTCAGTTCAGTAGATCCCTTTATCAGCAGAGAAGATCGACCACACTGATCCCGATAAAGCTAAGGAGAAATGAGCGCAGGAATAGCATTGATCGCTGTTAAATCTCGACCAAGGGAAGGTAGACTTACCAACTTATCCCACAAAGAGGTTGATTATTTTCTAACCCAAATGATCTCCGGACATGCATGCTTCAGGGAATAGGTTTTTAGTCGGTATCGGAAAGGGTTCCAAGTACAAAACATACCAGGCGCATAACAGCAAGTCCTGACCATACGTAAAAGTATTTTCCTACCTCTACGGATGAACGAATTATTGAAGATCGAACATTATTTTATTTTTCAATATATTACTTCGCAGGAATACTGGTAATGCCTTCACTAAGAGTTGCATTTTTTTCATGTACTATCTAAGATATTATTGGCTGTTCTTTGTATTTTTCAGGCGTTGATAACGCTATCAGACACATTTGTGAAGAGCGACCTCTACTAAGTTTTTCCTTTTGCTTCCTTAATCAGTTTCATTTTCGTGCGAATCAATCTCTACCATTTGTGTTTAATAGTCTACTATCAAGTTGAACCAAAACACATATTTTATATTATTTGACATTTGCTGATGATTTCATGGTACCGTAGTCTACTGTAATAGTACTATAACATTATATCATCATTCCTCCACAATTATCTTCAAATGTGAAGTCACAGTTTCAGTTATTTCATTGTAAAAATAGCTTGCAAATTAAACTTGGCGGTACTGTTCTCTCCAATGTATCAGCTGCAAGAATTCCTTGAGTTTTTGACAAAAGAGAGTTTATAAGAGGAAAAGAAATATACGATGACAGTATGGATCCAACAATTGCTAGACGATCTGTAACTATATGCTCAAATAAAATTTAAGCAGTAATTTTGGCTCACACCATAAGAAAAATACTGTACAAGTAACCGTACGCATTGCACAAACGATATTGAATGTCTCTCAATAGTACAATTTCCTCATCTATTGGAAAATATCAGAGAAATGTGATCTGCAACTTTGGGACTTAATGAATTGAAGTGATTTTTGTGAAAATTCTAAGTTAGACAAGACAAGCTTAATCAAATTTGCAACTTACCATACTAGCTGACAATGAAAATAAATCACAAAGAAGTCTATATGATAAATCAATTGCTGGGATTATTATGATACCATGAAGTTAACACTTACTGTTAAACGAACATATCCGAAAACGGAGATAAAACCAGCAATAATCCCAACTATTATGGCCCCCAATGGTTGTATCATTAGATTAGCCGCGGCTCCGACAGCCACTCCTCCTGCTAGTGTAGAATTCTGGACGTGAACCATATCAAATTTTTTTTCGGGTGTCAACAAAGCAGATGTAGCAAACGCAGTAACTGTACAAGAAGATAAAGCTAAATATGTATTAACAACAGCTCGCCCTCTTCCTTCGGATTCGACTTCGATCGCATTGAAACTTGGCCAGTATAACCACAAAAAAACGGTACCTGAAATAAAGAAAATCAAATTTGAGTGAAAATTTGGATATCATTAGATGCGTGAGTGTTTACAATAAAGTATGAACTAACCAAGAAAAGCCTCAGTGTCATACCCGATCTTAATCACCTTGTTACTCTGGTTGCCCTGTCAGACCTGAAACATATCTTTATAGATTGGAGATGACCAGGAAAATTCTTACCAACTATCGCCATGCTAGAACTGAGCGAAGATAGATAGATAGATATAAAAAAAAACATGAAAACGTAACACTGGAAGAAACTTGGTACATACGTAAAACAGAGTAATTGCTAGACACTACTTTGGAATGGAGTTGGGCCTCGAAGATCTAAATGCGTCATAATTAAGAACACAAACTCTCATTGGAGCACAATTGATAATAAATTGGTAGTCGTCACAAAGAAATAACAGTGGATAATCGAAGAAGATATAGGAAATTTTGTTGATACATAAATACTACCATCGAAGAAATTGACGGAAATCACAATAAAACACAATTTTTACTAGAAACTTATTTTCCTGGAAGTGAATACAGAATAAATTGCAATTGCTAGACAAATTGTAGTTAAGAAAAGGTGGAATTCATGATAACTATCCTCAAGTCTTCCAAAAAACTTGAAATTACCATTTTTTCAGTTATATTACAAATGGCACAAGACGTACTTCTACCATACTTGTCTAAATTTAGTCAGACTAGCCAGACTAGTTATACTATAAACAAGCAAAAGCGCAATAGTTCGCGAGGCAGGAAAGAGAGATACAACAAACTGAAATAATTTTCTTTCTTACAATCAGCCTTACATTGTTTATATTTAAAACGATTGAGAAATCTTCCATTTTCAAGGAAATAGGCATAAACATGTTTCCAACAATGTCATTAAAAAAGAGAAAAAAGTCAGGATTTGGCTACGAACTTATACAAATTGGACAATTTTCAATTCAGTTCTACTAGTAATTAAAGTTTTATAGTTGTTTTCGGTGTTAGGTTTTTGTGACGGAAACTGTAGTTGAAGCGATTCCTAATCATTCGGTTTTTCACAAAGAAACTTTTTCTAATACAGGAAAAGAGACACGAAAAACAGTGCAGATGAGTGTGCGAAATTAAGGTAACTATTATTTATGACTTATATGGAAAATATATTTGTTAGAAATTGATATTTTTTTTTAGTAAGAGAAAACTTTAATAACCTTTTAGAAATCATTTATTTGAGAAAATGAAATACTAGTCTTACAGACGCCATGCGAGCACCGATGGTATAAAAATTGGCGTATTTAACGGAAGGTTGAAAACATAAAACATTTGAATATTTACACACAGCTTAGATTTTTTCATAAGTAAAATGTAATTCCATTTTATAATCAATCGACAAAAATGGAAAGATAATGTTATTTATTTTTGTCAGTTTTTTATTTAGTATTATACATTTCACTAATAGAAAGTAACTTGGTTTGTATGTATATTTTTTAGGTATTTCTTATCATTTAAACAGATTAAAAATAAACATATTTCCAAAGCTCTGTTTTTCAACACGTCTATTATTTTCTACTACGTGAATAAAAACCTGTAAGTCTTTTAATTGTAAAAGGTGATTAAATTAGTTGTAAAAATAGGCTTTGTACATTAAGATTGAGTTCTAAAGTTTTGTATAATTCCTTTCTGTATTGATGAGTAATATAACCTAGATTCTGTTTTTTAATGAAACTGGGAGCAAAAAATTCATTTTTCAAAAACATTATTAAAAGAAAACGTTTAATAACTTATACTTAGTTATTTCATAATTCAAAACTTGAAAAAAATAGTTATTGCAACAAGTGAGTAAAGTAATACTTTTATTCACGAGTAGGACACGGCAATTCCTAAGAGTGAAAAAGAAGTTACTGTACTCACGAAATTCATAAAAAATTTTTCTTGACAAAAATTCGACAAAACTTTTATCAATTTTTTTTTGTAATAGTAATATTAGTAATAATATTATTAATTCGAAGTGAAGAAGAAGTTACATTACTATTGGTACTTGAATTGGCAACATTTAACGAGCTGTTCGAAGAAATAACATCCTCTATAGTTGTATTAGTACTTATTGGATTGTTGGTAGGATCGTGAACATTTACAATGTTGCTTGAAGTCGAACCAGTTGTTCCCATTAAAAGTTTCTCTACGCTATCCATTTTGTTTTTTATTGAGTTTGTTGTTTTTCCACTTTGGATTTCCACCCACCTTGCTTCTTCAGTTGAATGATATAACCACCGGAATCCACTAACAGAGACTTTGAAGAGCGTCGAATTGTATGCCCAGTGTAGTTTTTAGGTAAATTCAAATATGTTGCGATAACCTAGGGAATTTTTGAAAGGGTATTGATACCTACAACTTGGGTTTTACATTTTTCTTTTCTATACTGCAAAAAGAAATGATCTGCTTCGAAATTTGTGGATCATTGTTTTTTATATTTTATTTATGTTTATCAAGTTTAGTATATTGTCAGATATTTCACTAATAACAGTAATTCGACGTTGAACATGAGTTTTTGTATCAGGTACTGTGATAATTAAAACATTTCCGGTATTATTAAATCGTTACACTTCATTTTATATAATTCCTTCCTCGCAGAGCTCTTGCGATTCCGAATATTAAAGAAACCCATAAAGGCCTTTCAGTTTTGAGTAAGTCGAATAAAGTGTTCCCCATTTTGGATTTAGTTGCAAAGTAAACTAGTATCACTTTTCTGTGAAGCTGTTTCTGCCTTTTTTAGTACTCCACTCCATAAAAGAATTATATTCCTTTAAATACTGCTCCCTGGATTTCTCAGGGAGAAGATACATAGTCGCTGCAGTTGCCGATTCAGCATCTTCTGGTGTGCAGTTCAAACTTTCTTCACTATTACTCTCCATCACTAATAATAATACTACATTCCTTCTGATTAGATACAAAACGGATTTTCTTCAACGAATATCAAGAAATAAAAGTGTGACAGTTTATCGGTTTTTTTTTCACGCTTTTTGACCGATTTACAAATCACATTCTTTATTAATGCAAATGAATGAACAAAGAAACGTACATATCATAATGGACGTAGAAAATTGCAATTTTTTCAATGGTAAAACAGTACTTGTGAAATTTATTTTGTTTCCCTGTTAACATCAAAAGGGAATAATAAGGAAAGCCGTTTAAAAGGTTTATGTGTTTATGTAAATTGACCCTTTAGAGTAAATTTCTCACTAACGTCAATTTCCCAGAGGTAGGATATATATTTGGTCAAAAAATCATAATGCTACCTTCAGAATTAACTAGAAAGCATAAAAATTAATATTAAAACCGTTTTTCTTAAAACTAGGTTTTTGCACGTCTATACGGTTTCCCTTTCTACGCAAGAGGTATCTGTAAGCATTAGGCCGGGTTTCTTCACTTCCTAATAAAGTCCCTACTAACTTTTATATACCGAATAACCAAAAATTCGGTGTCTTCACCTTCTAATAAAGTAAACCTCCGAGTAAATCGAGTTATTTGCCAAATAAGTTATTAGGCAGTCACAAGTGTTATTTAAAGAGTTTAGTTGAAACTTAACCTTTAATATACATCAAAACTGTTTTTTTGTTTGGTATAACTATATTAGATTAGTTTACTTTTGGAAATATTCTTCATACAAATAATTGAATATTTGATATGGATGCTTTTAAAGATTTAGAAAATTTGTTTGATGAGGAATTGATTGAGGAGATCCAATTACAATTTTTGGTCTGACGATGAAATTTTTTGACCGTTTTCTCTTTCTCTAACTAGCAACTATTTCAACATTAACCTTAATGTGCAAATATAATTAGGCACAGATCGTTGTCACAAATACAAATCTTAATATTTTAAGTATATACTAAAATGTATATTGCTTTACTAATGAAATAACTTAGAATTGATATCTTTGTGTTTTTTCGATTATAATAATAATTGAATTTCAAGAAAACGAATAGCAGCTTCACTCAATTATTTTCAACTAATTTTATCACCTGCTAGTCGCCACTTTGTATATCGAAAACGTCATTGTATAATATTCTGAAAGTGGAATATGTTATGTCTGCTTATCACTGGATTTCAAACATATATAAAAAGAAACACTTATCACATCCACCAACAAAAAATGATTTGAAATTCATCAAATTCCGTTATAGACGGAGAGATTCCTGCAGATGAATACTCGAAAGTTATTTTTCAGCTTGATTTTGTGTATAATGATCGTAACCATGTCGAAGATGAAATCGGAATAAATTGAATGCTCACTTTATACGAACTGTTTGTAAAACGATTTCAAATGTGTAATAGAATATGCAAATGGGTTCAACGGATAAATATTATATTGATCGCTCGATCTTCTCCTTCATATTTTATTACAATTGAGATAATTTCCAATACATGAAAAGTTTTATTGCGCAGACGTTTCATATTCATCGTATATTTATTTTTAAAGTATATGTTTACGGTTTACATGACAGTTCAAGATTTAACTCCCTTGGTATAAAATTTGTAAACTATTCTTTCTTGGATAACGAGACATGAATTTTATAAATCATTTTTAAATTCTTCTGAATATAAATACCTATTGATTGTTAGAAATAAATTGATACTGTACATTGATTTAAAAATATTCAGAACATGTTCTAAGTTTGCCAATCTGGCGCCGAATATCCACTACTGGCGGGCAGGTTTCAATCTCGTGGCTTCTCTCACGCTTGTTCCGAACCAGTTAGTAACTAGTTCGAGATCGCGGTAATATGCATGCTTGATTACAAACTATTCAGGGTTTATTGTACCACGAGGATATTTGCAATTACAGCAAAATACGGGATTTCTACTATTCGCCTCTGAAATGATTTCGATATTCAATATTCCGAAAATAAATCTGCCGTTCTTAAAAGGAGAAATCAACTATTTTCCTGGCTAATGCCTCGACAAATATTGAATTACAACTCTCTGGAAAGATGCTGTCAATCGACCCTTTGTCGATATTAACATCCCCAATGGCTCGCAATTTCAAGAAAGGTTGTAACCACTGATTACTTTCGACGTCATTACGTCTCATCAGAGCAGTTTAACAACCCTCGTTCCAACTTGACAATCGAACTGAAGACAACGTCAAAGAGCGTCGCTATGAAGAACGGCAGAATTCATTTTCGAAATATTGAATTTCGAAATGATTTCAGAGGTGAATAGTAGAAATCCTGTATTTTGATACATTTTACACACCTCATTTACCATCATCGGAATCTATATTATCGGTGACTACCCTAGATTTCTACCTGATCAGTGGGTCGCAGTTGGAAGTGAGGAGGGCGCTATTTAGTGTTCGCTGGGGAAAGTTCAACTACATGTATCAAATAGAGACGCTCTTTAACGTTGTTTCAAGTTAGGGACTAAAGTCCGAACGAGGGTTGTTAAACTGCTCTGATGAGACGTAATGACGTCGAAACTAGTCAGTAGCTACAACCTCTTCTTGCAATTGCGAGCCATTGGGGATGTTTATATCGACAAAAGAGACCATAGACATCACGCTCTTCAGAGGAGTTGTAATTCAATAATCGTCGAGGTAGTAGCCAGGAAAGTAATCGTTTTCTCCTTTGAAGAACTGCAAAATTAATTTTCGAAATAATGAATTCAATATTTAAAATGAGGTTTAAGAGAAATATAGACGTTGTCTTGCATGATATACCAAGCAATTAGGATATTGAACAAAGTAAGAAATGAAAGACAAATAATATAATAACTTTGTTGATCTTTGTTCTCAAATAACATCAATTTTTTCTAAAAACAATTCGTTATTATCAATAATGTTTATTTAATTTTATCCTAATGCGAGTTGATGAACAATATTTTTAGTCCATTCCTGAGGATGTAGCTCCAGCCAATAGTGCTTTCAATAATTCTGGTAGCGAATTAAATGGTGGTAATACAACTTTTTCAGATGCGCAGATGAAACTGGCCGATTCACCTTTGTATTTGAGTGCTTGACAGTGTTGGCATGGTTTGTTCATAGCACCGATTACAATTTGTTCTACTGGACAGCTCTGTCTTTTATGGTCTGTTCAATTCCTTACTTCTAGGTCCTTGAGGGTCTTTATTGTCTTCTTCTATTCTGCGGTTGATACATAAATGCTCCATCCTCAACACATGCCGTACCAAAGCAGTTGCTTAGTCTGTATTCTATCTGAAGTAGCGTATACGAAGTAAATGAAAATATGTAGAAAAAGAATAACAAACGGTTTCCGTCTCACTTCCACGATATCCCACCCGGCGCGTCCACCAGGTTTTCGACAATATTGAAATCAACCAAACCGGTCTCTGGCCATGTCATGGACGAGTTCGTAGCAATACGAAGAATCTTCATGATTTCTTGAACATTGTTGAATTTAGTGATTATTGAGTGAAATTGTTAGTATTCGACAATATTTTAATCTTGCATGTAATTTCTTGCACGTTGCCTTGCACTATGTCAAGCGGCCTTAAAGGAGAAACAATCTTATATACTTCACGAGATGTAAATATGTGGATGTGGCTATTAATTAACGAGACTAACGCTGTTATAGAAAAAGTGCGCATATGCATATCATCTGTCCGAAAATTAACAATTGGCAATCAAATGAAATTTTGGGTTGGGATATTCTATTTTACTTATAAGATAAATTCTCAAATGCATCAATTTTATTAGCTGACTATTGATATAAATTTTTGTACTATAAAATCTTATGATCATTTCGGAGCTTGGTGAAGTTAGCACTCTCACAAGCACCCATTCCACTTTCAATGCATCAGTTATACTTATATTTTTTTTTCACGTCAAATCTATACAAATAGATAAAAATTGCCGCCTTATTTAGAAAATTTCCTTCTGCTTTGCGCTGAGATTTCCAAAGAACTGAACTTATCCATCTCCTTAACAGTCTATTATGCCCTTTTGGGATACGACTCAATTTAAGCAAATCTTCAAACTACCAAACAGATCTATTTACTTGGACTAAAGCAGCAGGAACTTCTTTAATAGATTGAAAATTCTGAATCTTCCTTATTTATCTTTGAATCCGTTTGCCTAATTCGTAAGCACGCTTCTCCAATTTCAGAAACATAGTTGCACGGCTATCTATTTAAGAATGCCGAGTACGACCTTCACCCACCTACTCCTTGTTAAGAATTAGTTAAGGGCTCAATATTTTACAATGTAAAAAAATGCACAATCACTTGCCAATTGGAATCAAATCGATATCATGTTTTTCCGCATTCCACAATAATTTCAGAGCATATCTAGTGCCTTCTATTCTGTAAATCATATATATATATATATATATATATATATATATATATATATACTAATTATTACCTATTAATATTACCTACAATTTTGCTACTCATTATGGTTTTCTTCTGTATATTGAGATTTCATTTTATTTATATATTTATTCAGTTATTTTTAGGTTTGTTTTTTATTTTTTACAAGCTTTTGCATACAAATTGTGAAAATTTTTTGACAATGAAGCATTTCTCTCTGTTTGTATCGCAAAGCTTTATTATACATATATACAATCCACTTGTCTCTAGTGCCAATTCCCACTTAAGCAACTACCGTAAATCCTCATGGATTGATAAATGTGATACTTTTTTATTTACTTTCAACATTGTATCAAAAATGGAAAAAGCACGTATTCAGTAATCCGATTCAATCGAATCGAAACATCTACTGTAAACAGAAAAAGTTTACCTCACCTATCATGGCAAACAAGTCGGATGTATAGTTGGCTTCTTGTAAGGAAACGGCTGTTTCCGAGTTTCCTTCTTTATTTTCCTTTTTCCTGTTCAGCACGTAACTAACTGCCAAGCCGAAGTAAGCGCCAAACGCGTGAACGAATATTGAACCACCTGCATCTGCGACCTAAGAACATATTTTCAATTAGAATTATACAGGGTAGACCACCAATAACTTGACGACGCTAGCAGAAACTGATTTTCTCTCAGTCTTCGTTGCGTTATTATTCTATTTTAAAAGGTAATGAATTAATTGAGACCATTTGGATAATATTTTTACATAGTATCACTTTTATAGATGAGCATGGTTAACAACAGAAAAACAATTAATATATTAGTCAATCTAAAAGGGCACTCACCAATCGAACTACACATCACAAAAGTGATAGTAAATTATACCTTAAAAAGTGTGGTGAAAACATATATTATGAAATCATTCCGTGGAAAATATTACTATTACTATTACTATTACCCATAATTTTATTACTCATTGTGATTATCCTTGAATCTTGAAATTTTTTTTATTTAGTTATTTTTTTGTTTGCTTTTTAGTTTTTACGAGCTTTTGCCAACAAATTGTAACAATTTTTTGACAATTAAGCATTTCTCTCTAGTATTGAACATAATTTTTTCAATATTAGATTTATTGAGCAAAATTTCAAATGAACTCAAACATCATTTAATTTTACACCAAAAAGGTATTCTCGATAAAACTCGATACGGTGTCTTTTAATTCTTGAGGTGAATTTACTTCTGTAGCATGAACTCGGGACCAAACTGATCCAAGCGATTCGGAAAATGTTTCTTTAACCAATTACGACACTTTCTATCAAAGTGCGGTGGAGTTCCATCCTGTATATAAAATAGGGTTAAACCTTCTAGTATCTCGAATAAATGATTGCTTAAAAATCCACACACACACACACACATATATTATTAAAACTTTCAGGTACAATGTGATATCCTTTCAATTTGTTACCTAAAGTAAATGCCCAAACATTTACTTCACCATAAGACCAGTATTGTGCATTATGGGCAAAGACGGATCCAGGGTCTTGACAAAGGCGGGGTCATTAGTATTAGGACGAGTCCCAATAGTTCTAGAACAGTTCGCAAACGGAGTTCGTGTTTTATTTTTATTCTGTACGATTGGTGGAAACCTTGCATAATGTGCAAATCCGGTATGATATATTTTCATTGTGTTTTTGAAAACCACAAAAAAAAATGATAATAACAATGAATATAATAGCGAAATAGAAGCTTAATTATTGAATTTTTCTTTATTAATTTACTACTATTTGTATTGATATAATTTAAAACCGTGCTTCTCAAAAACGTGTATTGATGAAAATATGTTTCTGGTATGTTTGTACACCCTCTATAATTTAGCTTCGAACATAAAAGGAACGATACGCTGTTGCTTAGATCGATCATGGCTGCTTATCTCCCCAACATAATTTTATAAAGATTAGGATTTTACATTAAATTACTTTGAGACTCTGAATGTGTATTTATATTTATGAATTACTTCACGTATTCTTGAATGAAATGCTAGTTTTGGAAATTATTTTCGGTATTATCTAGATTAGGTTACACCCCTCCGATTTTGTTAAAATTTTGATATGTTATAAAGAAAATTACGCTGAACAAGGGCACGGAAATAATCCCTTCAGGTACTTTTTTGCGTTTAAAGAATCAAATAGTTGTGAATTTTTCAGTGATAGTAATATCTGAAAATCTATCTACCCTTAACTAACCTAACCTAACCTAACCCAACCTAACCTTAACTAACCTAAACTTACATTAATTAACCTAACCTAACCTAACCTATTGTGACACTGTGAAAGATGAAGCTGTACGAATTTTTAGCTATTGTTGATGTGAAGTGAAGTGAAATTATTTGTTGTAAATGTGGTTGAATGATTTCACTAAATCGTGAAACGTTAAAATTTCACTGTACTTATACATATTTCAATGCTAAGCGAAAACAGAAGAAAAAAAAGTGTGGTACAATTGGGAAATAAATGGTTTATTCAAATTCGAATAGATAAACACTTTCACAATAATCATTTTATTTATTGTCGTCCACTTCATCAACAAAAAATCCTGGAAGAGTTTTCGAGTACAGCAACCCTTGCTTGTGATTGGATTTCATTTTGTAGAAAAGTATGTAGGTTACGTTAGGTTAGGTTAGGTTTCAACGATTAATTCAAATATTGCAATCACTGAAAAATAATTACAATTATTTGATTCTTTAAACGCAAAAAAGTACCTGAAGGGATGATTTTTGATTATGACATACTAACATTTTAACGAAATCGAAGGACTGTAACCTAATCTAGATAATTATTTTATTTTCCAGTTTTATTATTACCTGGAGAATTGAAGATCCTAAGTGTGAATTGGCAGAATATATTATTATCTCAATAAAACCCATGAGAATGAGATGCTGAACGGATGTTTTGCCTAGTACCACCCCCATTGATATAAGAACACTGGCTGCTGCGATGTCAGCTTTATACAAACTGTAACAAAATAACTTAATATAGTGGAACATTGTATTGGAAAGCGATTATCGATGATATGAATAGTTAAATAAGTGAGACTATACTGCAATCATCATCATATTTTCCTTCCCTCCTCTCTCTATCATACTTTTAAAACAGTAGGAGGTTTAGCTGGTAAATAATGAGAATGGCAATAAGACCGCTTGCATCATACTCTATCAATCGGGAAATCGTTTGTTATGAATGTAGTGCCTTTCGCTACTGTAGAGAAATGGAATATATTCAAGATATATGATTTGGAAACTTTGGTTAGGTTAGGTTAGGTTACTGATAACAAAAAAAGCTCGAATGAACAAACTAAAGGTGATCAAATATTAATGTTTATTTCGTTATTCAGAGGATTGTGTAAGTTTTCTTAATTTCTGAAAGTCAAACTATCAATCACATTATCATCTATAGATTTTTTATCACTTTAACACGAAAAAATAAATATAAATAGAAATAATCCGAAATATTGAGGGAAAAGTTATAGTTTTTCCATCAATAAAGTGCGTCGGTTTATTAAGCGTTGTCAGACAAGAAGTTCAGTATCTCTGTGCTAGACTACATCTAAGTTAGAATTTTGGTGATTTCCATGCTTAACTGACTGTTTATACTACCATTATATCAGTACATACAATAACAAGTTTTGAGTCTGTTGAAGTTTTTGAATAAGAAGAAGGATTCTTCTCATTTCCCAAGAATATGATAATCACAGCATGAACTGTGAAATAGAGGAAAATGAGCATTACGTACGAAGTTTTAGCTGAACTCCTACAGTTTCTAATAGATATCAGGGCTATTAAGCGAATATATATATAATATCCACTAATTTCAACTGTTTTTTGTTAGAATGAAATTATGCAATAAATATATTGTTGGCTTGTGGAGAAACCACGGCTAATGAAACAAATGCATTCATGGTATGCAGTTATTGGAACTTCCATCGCGAGTTACTATAAAAAAATTCTTAGATAGGGAGAAACTTAACAGTTTGGTCGATGACCAAATAACTTGAAAGAACATCTTAAAAGAAACCACACAAAGACGCATAAACAAAGCAAATGCAAATCGAGTGGAGATAGCGATTCTGTGAAATCATAAAGCACACTCTTGTCTCGTATGCTGAAAACACTCAACAACAACACTCACGATTACACTATCTGACGCGCGTTTCGATAACCAAGTTTTCAGAGACTGAGGGTAAACTAAAATCTAATGAGTTGACTTACCTGTTTTACACTAAATTTTCTTACCAATAAACTTTCTTACGCGAAAATTAATTCCAGTTGGACCCCCAACAATTTATTAATGGATACATTTTTTAAAAATTTCACATTATTAATATTTATGTCATGATTGTGACTGGCTGATTTTGCCGTCCGTCCATATTTTAAATGATTTATATGCTCTTTAAACCGGACAATAACGGATCTTTTAGTCTGTCCAATATACTTTCCATCACAATCACCACATCTTATTTCATATATACCATTTTTTTTTCAAATTTGGTATTTCATCTTATCCAAAAATTTAATATAAAACAGGTTAGTCAAGTCATTAGATTTTAGTTTACCTTCAGTCTTTTATACGATAACTTGGTTATCGAAACGCACGTTAGACAGTATAATCGTGAGTATTGGTGTAGATTAAACAGTGTATTCAGAATGAATATCGCCAACAGTTCCAGAAATTCCGACTTAGTGGTTTCGTATGGTCACTGACACCGCATATGCTTTCTTCGCTTACTGTTTCTCATATTTTTTAATAAATTTATGGTATCAAATTCAAATATGACTCATTGGCAGTTTTTCTAACATATAGGGAATGAGGATTCAGTTGTTAGACCTATTTCTTTAAATGGAGATTCTACGGAAGTTAGAACAAACATAAATCCTGACACTCCTTGATTAGACCTATTCATCAAGGAAATCCTTAAGCGATTTCCACGTAGAGCTATAGTCAAATTAACCAAATTTATTAATGCGTCATTTATACTAAGATAGGTGTATTCTACCGCTTCCCTAGATGTGGCTCAGACCTTTAATAATGTGTGGCATGGAGGCTTGAATTACAAATTAACTATGTGAGTACCATGATATTCAAAACTACTGAAATCTTATATATTTGACAGATATTTTAGAGTAAAACAGGAAGGAGGAAACTCTCATCTAACATAAATTAAGGCAGAACGAGCAAAGGGTAGTGTACTAGACCCTGTAGTCTCTAATGTATCTCAGTGGTACGCAAGGTCCTGAAAATGATACAATTTCAAAGTTTGCTGATGATACTGACATTTTGGTCTTGAAAGACCACAAATAAGCAAATATGGAATTAGAAACAGTCATAGGCCTGATCAACACCTGGATTACTATATGAGGTATCAAGTTGATGCTCAAATTCTTTATACTAACAATTTAAAGTATTTGGTAATGACACTTGACGCTAGATCTCGCTGGGATTCTCTAGCGACGTTAACCTTTTCACTGCTAGTATTACTTTATCAATAATTTATGAAATCCATTAAAATGCGTTTATGGGACCATTTTAATCAGTTGCAGCAGTCAGATGATGAAAATTATGCGGTCTACTTTAGAGATGGTCCGCAATCAATAAACTAAAATGGGGCAAAGCCGGGAAAGCTTCACTGACCCAACTACAATAGAGCGTCACAGTGAAAAGGATAAAAAGAAGAGCTAGATATGAAATATGAAAATATGTACTGGCTCCCAGGAAGAAGGTCTAAATTAACTATATACAATAAACTGCTTTTCTACAAACATATATTGATACCAGTCTGGACAAATGGTACCAGCAAAAGTAACATTCCAGTGATACACTTCCAAAATATAATAATGAGAAGCATCATTGATGCACCTTAGTACTGTTGTACCATTGATCTCCATAGCGATGTAAAAACTGTTAACCAGACTATAGCCAAATTTCCGTGTTACTTAAGTTAGGTTGGAAAACTGCTTATGCATCTTCGTGATCGGATTGTAGAAAGAGAAAAATAACCTATTTGGGCTTTGGCTTGAAAAAAATATCCATTTTTTTGTTTTATTTTATTAATATAACAAAATGACTCCATTCAAAAACTGAAATGTATTTCTCGTAATACAATAGTTGTGATTGTATAAACCTGTTAGTATGAGAAAATTATCACATTTTAATGATAATTTTATTATTTATCCATTCAATTTTATTTTATGATTATAGCATATCTAGAAAGTATATTTGTTTATTTTTAATTTGTTATAAGACGTTAAAATCCGTTTTAGAAGCTGACGCTATTTAAAAACAGCATTGCAGCAAAATGTTCGTCATTCAGTAATATAAGAAAATGAATGGAATAACCTTGATTATGTTAGTGAAGAATCGAGTGTTATGTATTATTTTAAACTAATATTATACCAATTCACAATGGGTGGATATAGAAAAATATCTTAAACAAGAAATACAGGAAAAGTGTACTGATTCTACTTATAGCAGACAAATAAGTTCCCTTTGTCCTCTGTAAGATTATCAAAGTAATCGCAACAAAATTCGAAAATTAATTGAAATAATAGTTAAGAATTTATGGAATTTGAATCCCACTAAAATGTTTCTATGTGAAATGTAAAATTATTAGATCTTAAGCATAACTGTACACATCCTAAAGCTGAGGCTGGTCCAGCCCGGCTAGTGTCGTACAAGCTGGTTTCTATCAGCCTTACATGTTGTTGAAATCACTTTAACATTTAGAATTTGAATGTTTCTTCTTCTCCTTTCTATTTTCTACTATTCAGTGTTATCCAGCTTTCGTACCATCTCGCTCACTTCGGGAGGTCTCCTTGAAGTTCAGAACTATTGTCAGTTATTTTTCTTATTTCAAGGTATAAAAGTAATGAAACTAATGTATGTAAAGCCCATATGCAAAAATGCTGATGTTATCATATCAACCTTTGCGACAAATCAATACAAAATTGTGTTTTATATCTACGTAGTTGTGGAAATACACCGTCCTTCGATTTAGTTGCTAATCTCGAATAATTTTTGAAATCATGTATTCTGAATTTCTGTTTGAATTGATCTGATCAGGTCTTTAATATTGAATTCTTTTTGTACAAATCTAATCGAAAAAGAAAATTCCTTTTTAAACGTATAGATTTATATTCTCGTTACTAAAAGCCTCTAAATTGAAAAAAGGGAAAACTTGAATTCTTTTTTTTTAATCTGTATCAAACGTACGATTTAAAAGACACTCAGTAAATTCAATTTGTTCCAATAACAGAGGATGAATATAAAAGTAATTTGTATGAATAAATTCTACTAAATTCAAAAGATTCTGTAAGAAGCAATTATCAGTTTTTACATTCTATTTATTGTTTAGTCAGAATTTAGTCAGAATAAATAGTGAAAAGTACAAACAGAATATATGAAGTAATTTCTCAAGAATGTCTACAATTTATCTTGATTATCAACAAACTTCTGGTGTGAGCATATTCCTTATGATTGTTAATTTTCACTTTCAGTTTATTGAAAAATGATATTTTATGCTTCAAATCATATTTCAACGACCTAAAAGTAACGATATTACCGATTTCAACTGATGAAAATTTAGTTCTTCGATTTTAACCAGAAAAATAGTCCGGTTCAGATGAAATTATAGTTTTCCCCCGAAACTACAATTTATAAGGGTTGGATGATATGGTACCAATCAAGAAACGAACAACACCGTTATAAGTACATCAATCTTCATTAGTGATTAGAACAAAGACTGATTTTTTCTAAAATTGTTTACCAAATAAAAAGGAAACAAGAATGCTGAATAAAATAACAAAAGATATAATGTGATATCTGATAATTATTGTGTTAACAGGATGTCTACATATGTCTGCTGATAATATGAAAAAATGTTCTTAAATCCCTGAACGCAAATAATGTGGAAACTGTCCTGTCGTCATTTGCGGTGATAAATGGAGAACATGATCGTCACACATATGCAAATTGCATTGAGTTTTCAAATAACAAAATTCGACTCTGACTTCGTTTCTTGTCGTTTAGAAATGGGAGATAATTCGTCTCAACTTCAGTATTATTTTTGCTCAAATTCAAATGAATTGAAGTGTTAGTTTCATATGTTAAGTTCACCCGTGAGTAATACGGTTTCTGTCATGGAACTACGGGTTGGAATAACCACAAAAGAATCATGTGAACGGGGTATAATGTTTGGGCAAGGAATATAAAATGTAGGAGTCGGTTGGTCTGAAATTTGAACTATTCCATTGTGATCTATTGAGGATAAAATTGATGAATGGATAATTTTCATTTTATAGAACAGGAGAGTCTCGTATTAGGGTCATCAAAAGTTGGAAAAAGTAAAGCGAGTTGTAGCTACTAGTTGTAACATTCGGACATATTTTCGGGCTCTGAGTTTGTGGTAATACTACATTACTTCGAAAGTGCTCTTACTCAACAATTTGGTAAAAATAACAGTATCTATTGATTGCAATAACACCCAGAAATTGTAGGTTAAACTATTTACACGTTGATAGGCCAAATTAATTAACTCTCAAATGCAATATATAGTCGATTTCCGGTACTAGTTTTCACTGTTGTTTCAACAATCATTTCAACCACAACCAGTAAATTTTGATAAACAGGTCAAATAACGAATGAAAAACTGGAAAATATTTCTTGATTGGAGAGGAGAAAACAAAAGTTCCATCACTGTTCTATTTCTATGGTTTTACTGATATTTGAATTGAAATTGAAATCCAATAGAAAATTCTTAAACTTACCCAGTTTAAAAAGGCATTATTATATTTTTGTTAATAAATTAACTTTATTTTAGGTCGAAATATCATTATTTTCAACTTTTTGGAAAAACAATTTTTTCAATATACTTTTCTGTAGTATTTTAAAATCCCAATATGTCTGAAAGTCTTCTTCACACTTATTCTTTCCCTATGATATTTCCCGATGTCTTTGTGGATAGAGAGCATATCAAGAAGAAAAGTGCACAAAAATTCTATTTTCTGTTTTTGGTGTTGTTACGACCTCGTCTATGAAATGGATCTTGAAGCCTGTTCTGTTCGCTTATAATGGAAGCCTAAAATTTGGCAAATACAGCGGTTCGTTTGATGTTTGTTTCTACACATATTTTTATCATAGCAATATCTTTGATATGTTTTTTTATGAACAGCGAAGAATTGTTTCTATTATTTTAATTAGAAGTAATTTCTAGCAAGGTATTTCTATTTGCTTGTTCGTTTCGTTCATAATCATAATGAAAAAAACGAAATAGAAGATAATAATGAATAAATTAGAAAAGTAGTTATAAAAGTAGTGGATAGTTAATTATATAAGTAGTGATAAGTTAATTACTATATACATTTGTTAGTTAAATCTTGTTTAAATAAATCAAGTAAGTAAAAGAAAGTGTGTATAAATTTACCCTACCGTTAAAAAACAGTTCATATGATTTAGGAAACAAGAAAAACATTACAGTATTGTTACGTTACTTGGAAAAGACTGGATTGGGATTACATTCAATAGGTAAACAACTGTTTTTTCTCGAAATTGGTCGAAGAGTTATGTAAAAGAGTATTCACCGACAAACCTCTGATGAAAACATGGAAAACACATAAATTGCATCCTTGCGGTATTTGGAAACAAACATAAAGGAGCCAATCGGTACATTTTGAGAAGACAAAAGCACGAATGAGATATGGATATAGATCAATTTCGACAAAAAGTATTAAAGAGAACAAATTTCAAAAGCGATTAGAAAATATTAACAACATGAGTATTTGCTTCGATGTAGAAATGAAATTCTTTTATTTGTTTACTTGTTTTCTACAACTTCCAAATTATTTCATTGAAACTACCTTCGTGGAAATTATTGTAAGTTGAATATCTCAATTATTCTGTCATTATTCTTGTATATTAGAGAATATTTTACATAGAATTACCTGTGACTTAATGGGCTCACTTGCAAAGGGCTTCTCATGGATGTTATTGAATTCATTTCCAACATTTTATTATGCTTATTTTCCCATATTTTTTTTCATGTATGTTCTGGATCATTTCAGTTGCTTTTCGATGTGTTTTATGAGTAAGAAATTTCTGTATTTTCTTGCAAACTTCATATCAGTGGAAGCACCGAATTATTGATACCCATATTGATTTTTTAAGGAAATTTCTTCTATTGAACTAAATGCAATTTCATAATTTTTACTCTCTTTTTGTATTAGATTGTTCCTCTAGATTTGTCATATGAGATTCATTCACAAAATTAATAACAAAGATTTTGCAATGAATACGTTTTATTTGAAAAGAACATCTTGTTTGCTGAGTTTGTTGATAGTCAAAAAATTATGAAATATTTTATTCTATGTATTTAGTCATAGGAATTCTCTACCTTTCATTTTTATATAATAATGAAGCACGAAGTTTACTATGCGTTTGAAATTTTGAGTTCAAATCTCCAAGTACAGCATGTTATTAGTACTGTAAACTTTCAGCCATGACAGAAAATCTAAAACATAACCACTGATCTCCAAAGTTATTGACAAAAGATAAATTCATTGAAATTACTGAATAATGCCTTTATATCCTACATTCAAGTGAAACGTAAAATCGATGACAGATATCAAACATTTTCTTTTTCGATGTTTGAAATACTGGACATCTGCTCTAAAACTAAGTAAGTGTATATTAATTCCGGTCTCCCCATTTATGATATTTTCAAATATTTGAGTTTCAATATCAGATTTTTGAATATATTTCAATCTTCAATGTATTCAATTATTGATTGACATTATGGTGTCTACCCTACCTACTCCAGGAAAAAGTAACAACTTGGTGGACATGACTATATATCTGAACATAGTTTACAAATTCAACTATATTTTTTACTAATAATTTGAGATATTATGAAATATAAAAGCACTTAATTCTCAAGAAAATTTCTTCAAAAATCATAAATATAGATATAAACTCTGCTGTTATCTCAGCAGTACCAAAAAAACAATGAATCTTTAATGGGAACGTTGGGTGCGTAGATCGCAGTTGTACTTGAGAAGTCGTACCATCGCTTTCCACTGCAGCGATTAACTACACGTTAGCGAGTATGTATAATGGTTACAGCGCTAAAACTATTGATTCGTAGGAATTGTAGGAATTTTTTCCTTCGATTATTTAGTATGAATATGTTTTTCCTGTAAAATGCGTCGGAAAGGAGTTATCATCAAAAAACTATTTTTCGGCGCCATTATTCCAATATGACGACGCGAGCGGTAAGGAAATGAGGTGGCAAAGTTGAAATTCGGAAAAAGCACTTCAAAATCTATGAAATTGCCAATTTTAGGAACTCCCCTAAAACTTTCCAGGTAACATCTATTTTTTCAACCAAGTAATTGTATTAGAAGTGTTATTTTCGGAAGAAATGTAGAATGTCTGCATTAAGGAAGGATTCTGATAATCAAATTAACAATAGGATAGCAAAACGTTATCTACTTTCAACATTTCCATAAATGTGAACCTCAACAGTAGTCGACGATATTACTGCACATTACATTTTCATCGCGACAACGCGATAACTGAAACTTTACGTTTTTCGTTTCCACCTTAAGAAATATGAGATTTTTTATATCCATGTTTAACATAAACCTCTTACCTTTCGATCCCTATTTCAATTTTATAGTCAGAGTTGAGTTCGAAGAATCCTTGGCACAGTATAGCCCACTGAATTATGAACGACCCCAATAATAATGTAAATCCCACGCTGCTATATCCGTAACGTTTCAGAAACGTCATTAAAAATCCGAAACCGATGAAAATCATAACATGTACATCCTGAAACACTAGAAAGAAATTCAGATTAGATTGTCATTGGAATTTCGCAAACATCCGTTAATAAAATTTAACGTGATAATAAATTCCATCTATACAAAGTAATGTTGGTAAAAGAGTTGTCAGATGACGATTTTGATAGACGTGAAGAGTTTGCAGACGTAATGAATGAGCGATCCAAATCTTTAAGTAATGTTATGTTTTGTATTAATGGAAAAGTGAATCGGCATAATTGTAGATACTGGTCACGTAACAATCCTCATTGGATGTGTGAATCCCATACCCAATATCCCGAAAAACTGAATGCAATAATAGGCCAGAACATAATTGGTCTCTTTTTAATTGAGGAAAATAGTATTATACCTGAGTTGATTCGGATATTTCCAAATCCAAGTAAGTATTTTCAATTACATTTCAAAAAACAAGTTTCAGATATTAAAAATATCTTAATTTTTGGCTACAACAAGATGGTGCTCCACCCACATGCGTATGTGGTGAGGCAATACCTAAATACTGTGTTTCCCAGAAGATGGATTGGATGGCGTGGTTTTATCGAATGGCTCCAGCGATCACATGACATAAATCCTTTAGACTATGTCCTGTGGAGTCACTTAAAAAACATTGTTCATAAAACAAAACCTGTCAATATTCAGGAATTAAAAGACAGGATAATCACAGGGATAAGAAGAATTGAACAGTCAGAGATGTTGCAAAAAGTATTGCAAAGTTTTAAAAATCGCATGACTTGTCGTATTGAAGTAAATGGACAACATTTTGAGTATTTTCTTCAACTGTCTTCATTGTATGTTTTCTAAAACTCGTAATTTCTCTACTTCACAAATGTGGATATATACAAGTCGAAATCCAAACCTCCTTATCCAATTATCAAACCATAAAATCAGGCGTTCCCCAAGGAATTGTCCTTGGCACATATCTGTACCTTATGTATACTGCCGATATTCCAACCACTGACGATACTCTCATCGCTACCTTTGTAGATGATACTGCAATAATGTCTTCAGATACAGACCCTACAAGAGCATGAGAAAAGCTACAATCCCACTAAAATGCTCTACAAGAATGGCTACATCAGTGGAGAATGAAAGTCAACACTGACAAATCCACATAAATCACGTTCATCACAAAACGAGGTGTCTATCTATCAACGATATGCCGATTCTAGTGAAAACAGAAGTCAAATACCTCGGACTACACTTGAAGAAAGAGCAAGAGCGGCTTATGGCACTCTGGGACGAAGTAATTGATGACGATGAAGACACTTTAGTGTTCAAAGTTATCATTCCGATAGTGAATGTGAAGACAATGTAAACAAAGACGCTGGTCAGAGTATAAATGCGTTTTATTTATGTAAGGACAATAAAACAAAATGAAATAAACATCATGCTAATAACAAAGTCAGAACCAGATCAGAAAATATAATTTCGCAATTACCAGGACCCAAATCCTGTGCCAAAAATAAGAAAACTTCATTAGACTGCAGGCTAATTCAATGATTATTGAAAGTATCACCAACTGTACCAACATTGTGATACGCCAAAAAGCCACAGCATATAAAGAGACGTACTATTGCGGCGAAACCAATATTATTGAAATGAAGGCATTGTTTGGTATTCTTCATCTTGCCATCGCCATCTGCGAGATCTCTGGCGAACAAATGGAACTGGGATTGATATTTTCCAAACAGTAATTGCTTTCAATAGATTTTCATTTCTTCCTCTATGCCTGCGTTTTGATAACCTTGAAAATAGACAAGCAAGACTTCAAGTGGATAAACTTGCCGCTATAAGGGCAGTGTTCGAAAAATTCATCAGTTTTCATAGATGTCGTGATTTTTTTATGTGAGAATTTCCAAATTTATATTTTTTTATGATATATCATAATTTAACTTATTATAAAAAGTTTCTGCTTGTAATTCTGTAGTAAATACATCTAAAAACCTACTTCAGGTACAAAACTGAGAATACCTTTTTTTTCTTCGTGTTTCTTATTATTATGGGATGTATCAGATCCCACCTGCGTGATAATGTGCAGTTTTTCGACTTGGGTGATGAAGGGTTAAATAAGTGTTTAAATTTTGAAAAAAACCGCACGAATTAAGTTATAAGTTATAAAATTGTGAGGTCAACATTTTTCTACACCCGAAGAAACGGTTGATGCATTCTAATCATATGTTTTGGAAATACCACAATTGGAATGAAAAAATGCTTCGTCAATTGTTTCAAACGCATTCAAGAGTGTATTGATCTTAATGGAGTATATTTTTCGAAAACAATAAAGCCATATGCAAAATGCAAAATATTTGTTTTTATTTTTTCATGTTAATATTAAATTTAGTTTATTTTTTGATTAAATTTAACTTAATACGGATCTCAACATCGACTTAATTCGATCAGTTTGAAATGTCAGTTTAAGTAATTAGAATAATAAGTCTTTTGATGATTCGGAAAATATGAATCAGATTATTTGTAACATAAATCGGATCAAAATAATCCGTGATATATTGGAATGAATGGCTAGCGTCAAAGCGTTCTTTGTAATATTTTGTTTTAATCAGTAGGAATATTATAAATCGACGCACAGATTGGTCAATGAATTGATGTATTGCTAATTAGTCACAAATATGTTCGTAAACAACATTTTAATTAACGTAGAGAACAAAATGCAGCAATAGTTTTTTATTAATGATAGTTTAGAGGTTGTCTCTTATAAGATTCACAAAAAAAAAGATACTTACAATAATAGATCTTCCAAATCAATTACCATTGGAAACGATAATATACTAATATACTTTCAGCCATCGAATATATGGCACCTATAAGTGAATTTTCCTTTGTTTGCAATTGGATAAAGAGAAGGTGTCTTTCCAATATTCAATTTTGTTATTGAATAATCACACAAAAAGAAAGCCTTAATATTCATCGAATTCTATTGCAATATATAGTAAAATTGTCACACTGCATTTCCAAAATTTTCTTTAGTTTCTATTTTTTCCATGCAAGAATTTTGCCATGGATATTAATTAATACTTACAAAGTCCGGACTAAATACTAGATATGATAGGAGTTCAACAGCACCAATTTCTTGCCCACTACATACTGATCATGGCGTCAACCGCTTTGAATGGAAGCAATAGAGGCTTTCAAAATGTGGGTTTATAGACTACTGATGGAACGATCCATCATAGAAGGGAAAAAAATAAGGCAAACGCCCAACAGGCAGATCTCCAATTAGATGAGTAGACCAAACAAAACCATTAATAAATATGAGACTGCATCATGCCCAAAAGATTGCACAAGATAGGTAAGCATGAAAACAACTGCTGAATCAGATAAAAATGGTGTCACTTCATCTTTTGAAGGATAATAGATAGAATAGATAGAAAGAGATAGAGAGAGAGAGAGAGAGAGAGAGAGAGAGAGAGAGAGAGAGTTTGACATTGCCTTGTTGTAAGAGAACTCGCTTTAGGTTAACTAAACCTTCTTATATTTCTTCAAAAAAAACCTCATACATTTGCATCATATGTTCACTATATACTTCGGCATTGGAATCTCGACCATCTAGAATTATTTAGAAGTACGCTCACGCTCATAATTCTACAAGAGTTTTCTTTAGAATTGCCGTTTCATTGCGACAGATTCTGGTTTTTTTCTAACAAGTAATTATGCATCAGTAAGGCAAGGATCTATTTACAAACCTCTACTGGACGTTTCGCTTGAATCTCGATTAGTTCGTGTGGCATTAGTCGATTTTCATAGATCTCACCTGATGATTTTAATCCCGCAATATCCCATGCAGGTCAATGGATCGTCAATAAGCGAAGATAGAATAATTAGAAGGTGAAGCATTTGTACTGTTTGAAAAATTAGCCTGTGACACCCTCTGTAGTATCAAATAATCATAACACACCTGTCTCAAGAATATTTATCTGGAAGACGAATTTATTTTGATATTTCGTGATAGATGTAACCAGTATTGGAGTAATGGATTAATCGTTAACCTTAATATCATATTTTTTTATATTACCAGATTATACTCTATTTAAGCAAGCTTGTGGAGAGAATTCTTACTACTCATTCTCTGAATAATGATAACTCAAAAAAACGTTGAATAATTGTGGTTTCTGAAAAAAAATATCGCAGCTATAAACGATAGTCTCCGTCCATTGATTAATTAGATTTTGAAAAAGCGTCAATATTCAAGTAGGGTCTTATTGAGTTGACTTGTAACCGTAATTTTTATAACCTCTTGATCTTGTACACCAATTTTGGCCAACCGACTAAACGCAGTCGATCTATTGAAGTGACTGCAATTTTTTTCCTTAGTATTCAATCCAATCGCTTCAACAGACGATTTTGTTAAATTTTGAGTCAACTTTTTTCCAATGGGCATATTATCATACCAGAGATTATTTTCGTATTTCCAGTAACGGAATAATCTGTTAATTTTAAAATTTGGGCTCCTTTTTGACACCAAGTTTACAAATAATCTGACAGGAAAAATTTTATTTCCGTTGTTTTCTACCAAAAATTTTCTTTCAGTACACATCCTTGAGCCTATTATCAATTTGTTATAGAACCAAAGCTGTTTGGTTCGATACAAGAAAAGTCAGTCGAGGTAGCAGCATCTAATTCTAGGATATATAATTCTATATATCTAGGGATATGTGATGGAATTTCCAATGCAGCCCTTCAGGGTTTCTTCATTTCATTAATGTATCATTTTCGTTATTTTTACGGAATTTGATGCTGTTGACTTTGTTTCAAAGATCTGATTGTATAGAATCGCAAGCAGCTCGCACTTTTAAATGGGTCGATAATAACTTTCATTTCTTTATATTTTCCTTTTAAGAGCTTACTTGTTAGGTTTTACATGGTTTTGACCGTATATTCTTCAATTTTTTCATCATCTTTTATTCTCATGTTCAGAGCCCAGTCCTTTAAAATCAACATCAATTTTTTCACCGCCCGATTTCCATCTTATTGATACTTTCTATCATTTTAAAAGTCCATAAAAGATTTGCATGCAAATTTTTCACTGCAAACGGTATTTTTTCGTATGTTTGATTGTAAAATTCCATTGATATTCTCGTATTCCAACCCAATCGTGACGTTTTGAAATAATAAATATTTGGAACGTCAAAATTGAAATAAATCAATATGTATCCATGACAACGTGACAAAGATGAAAATAACCCATGGATCTGTTTTCAATATAATGTACTGATTGGATGTATTTGATCATATGACTTCGAATTAATTGATTTCATTGGATTGGGGCCAAAAACAAAACAAAGATGATTTCTAGATATTTATACGGTGTGGAACAGCCAAAAAGAATACATTTGTTAATAAATGAATGAGGTCTTGTTGAAACAAACGCTAGGACACGTCTTTTTGTTTTTTTAAACAAGCATTTGTAAAAAAATTATAGGGTGTGTCATGTGAACGTGGCCGCAACCAACTTGCTTATTTTAAGTGCAACTCATGTACATTGTTCATTTTCTTTCTATTATCCAGAACATAATTCATCTACAATGTCCTACACCTTTCTTCAATTCTTCGGAAATAATAAGTGTTTTCAGATTTATTACAAAAAGTACATTACGTGCAATATATTATTACACCTTGTACTGAAAATCAAATAATTAGTATCAATTATTTCTTAACAGTTTGCAAAAAACCTTAATGTCAATCTAGGAGATGTTCGAAATGCTCGCCGCGAACCTCTTGGCATCTTGGCAACGTGCTGATCTAATGAGAAACTATATAATATTCACAGGAAATTGTGGGTTTGATGGATCAGGATATAAGTTTGTCAAAGCTAGGACGCCATTATTTTAAAGCAGTTCTAATATTCATCTCTATTCAAGTTGCCATAAATGGAAAAGGGACCCACGACATGATTTCCAACTTTTCCTGTCCCAAAAAATTAACTTTTTTAGGATATTGCGTATGTTAGTCTCTCATCCAGAGAGGATTCTCACTGGACCATTTTCGATAATTTTGATAACTAAATTGTTCGTGAAGTTTAAATGAGATCTCATCAGGAAATAAAACATCTAATTCGACCTGAAAAATGTGTGTTTTCTTAAAACTCAAAGCAATCTAATTTTGTATCACTAGTTACTGTCTGTCTTAAATGACCAAACAAGCGAAATTTGGAATGGAATGGAAATAAATAAGCAATTTCCATTTGTGTCCGTGTTTTATCTACATAACCACTCATTTATCATACGATGATACGACATAGTCTATAGTACTAGAACTATTCTAATTATTCTGGTTAGTGCCGTTATATGCATGACCATACCACAAGAATCAAAAATTGATTGAAGACAATTTTGAGCAGCATACACACTGGAATAATCAATATTGAGTGCGCCACATAGAATTAGTTAACATTTTAGAGGTAAGGACTCCAGGAAGGTCAGTAGTTTGTGACAGAAAGTATTCACGACATTTACAGGTGCTCTGTAAATACAAACAATATAGAGGACATAAGTCTTATGGTAGATGATGGAAAATTCGTCCTCTGTGCAACAAAGCCTGCATTATCTGCTAGGCCTAGCGTCTTAAGGTGTTTGTTGAGACAGTACTCCGATAGAACTCCTGATAGTATTCGTAGATTGTTCTTACTTATTTATAACTACATTCTGCAGTTTTTGCTTGTCTCAGCCTTTGGAGGTTGTCCCGATAATTGGTTTTATTCCCATCTATCTTCTCTTCTAGTAATTTTTGCTCTGTAGTTGATACCATAGAAGGGTTCAGGTCTCATGGCTTGTCTGCCCCCGCTTTTGCGAGCTTATCAGCTATTTCATTTCCTTTCGCTCCGGTGTATCTCGGTGTACCTCAATGAGATGAATTAGTTCTATTGAATATGGCTACTGTGGTTCAGTTTTTGACAAAAACAGGCTCATTATTATCTAATCAATGTTCAGTGATGGTAAAAATTTCTGAAAAATTAAGCTCCTCTAGTAAAAGATACAGTTCATCTGTGTTCTTGTCTTAGAGATTAAATATTAATAAGAAGCAGGCCGAGAATGCTATCATTGTCTTTCAGAGGGTGCTTGCTTCACTGATTTTAACTAAAAATTTTCACTTTCACCTAGAGAGCTTTTAGAATAATATTTGTTGAGGCTTTCCTCAATTTTTTGAAGCTGTAGGCATTTCTCCGATAAAAAGAAATACCGGAGACGGAAAGATCTGTTACAAATTCGGCTGAACCAATACCATACGCGTTGTGGAAACGATAATAAAACTCACGCAAGGAATCCACGTCGCTGGGGGCTTCCTCTGATTAGTTGGTATTCATGTGCGTATTCGTATTACAACGTCTAAGTCTTATACGTTGTGAGAAATTATGGTATTTCATATTTGACAAGAACCAAAACACGCCTTAATGTTTTGTCTAAAATGTAAAATTGGGATACGATTTGTTCAATGCAATTACCGCAGTCATTTTGAGAAAATTGCACTCCTCTTATAGAAACTTCACGAAAATTTCAAATTCAACTTCAATTTTAAAAAAAATTCCAAGTTTACCTAATCATAAAACTGTTATGGAAAATAACAGTTGATCAAGTTTATTATCGCAACTCGGTTATTTTATATGATTTCATATAATTTATAGTCACAGAGATGATATATTGAAGTTATAAATTAGATAAAAATGATACAAATACTTTTAAAAAATATATAGTTATACTGAATTTGAATTTTCTCAGTATAAACATATTTATTTTATTGAAAAGACGTAATTCGTATTCCTCTCACATAAGGTCGATAAAAAATTGTGTAAAGAGGTTTAGCACGAGACAGCTTATTGAAATTCCCAGTGGATCCTTATTTATTGCTGGCAATTTTCCTGAAATTTATTTTTCAATGTTCCTGGAAGTCCACGTTATGATATTCACCAAGAATCGGCTGAAATAACATTTCATGAGTATTTTCTAAATATGTAATAAGCAATATACGTCGACTTCATGTCGCATTATATGAATTTATCATTGAGCTGATAATACACTAACTTCTTATTAATCTTAATGGGCATCTCACTATTTTTCCAAAATATAGTATCATAAACAAGGGCTGCTTGAGATAAGATTTTGTAACTTATTTTTGAAAATGAGAGTAGCTTATTATTTTATTTGTCATAATTTGTTTAATAAAACAACAGTTTACTATAAATACATTGAATATGCCTTTTTTTAATCTAGTGAATATTTTTATTTTTTTTCAGTTAATTCTTAGGATGTATTACTACACCAAAAAATATATTTTGATGAAAACAACCATTACAACGCAGTTTGGGTTCGAGAAAGGTGATGGTTATTGAAACAAATATAATTTCAAATTTTGGAAAAAAATGATTACAAATATTACAAACAAAATACATGAAAGGGCAAAATTAGAGAGAGAAAGAGAAATAGAGAGGAAATTATAATTTGTAGATAAAAGCTTGTAAAAAGTGAAGAACAAACATACAAAGTGATCATACATTTTTTTTACATTGTAAAATATTGAGCCATTAACTAATTCTGAATGGAGAATAGGTAGGTAAAGGTCGTGCTCCGCGTTCCTAAGTGCAATGGTCTTTCTGAAATTGGAAAAGCGTGCTTATGAATTAGGCAATTGCATTCAAAGAAAAATAAGGAGAGAAAAGTCATAATTTTTAATCAAAGAAGTCCCGGCAGTGAGCCCTGCTGTTTTGCCCGAGTAAATATCTAACAGCTCTCTTTTGTACTCGTAGTTTGAAGATTCGCTCATTTTGAGTCGCACCACACGGGCATAATGGAGATGCGACTCAATAAGAGCATAATAGACTGTGAGGAAGGTGAATAAGTTTAGTTCTTTGGAAACTGATCTCAGCGCAAAACAGGAAAAACTTATTTTTTAGATAAGGCGTAACTCCCCTTTCAAGGAATTGTCCACAACCAGCCCTAAAAATTTTACAGATTCAACGACGTCAATTGTGTTGTAATTTAATAAAAAAGGTTGTAATGTATTTTTATATGGTAAAACTTTGGTCTTAAAAACGTTGAGACAGAGAAGATTAGAACCACACCATGATTTAAGGTCTCCATTCCCGAGATATGACCCACGGCCGTTCTTAGTTGCCTACCCGATAAGTAGTTGAAAACTGATATTTACTTATATTGAATAATATTAATAGATAGTTAATCTGTTAAGAAACTTAATATTTCAACCTCCAAATTATTTGATGGGCGCTCAATGCAGTAACTATGTAAAAACTTGACTTCTACCCGCTGAAATCTTGGAAATATAAGAAGTTCGCTCGCATAAGTAAGACGCCGAATTAATACATTAAGTATTATCAGAATTTTAATTCAATTTCAGACAATACCTATATCCGTTACAACTTCTTTCCCTACGCTCGTTTTTCAGTTTATCAAAATAAAACATTCTATACTTGTTTTATGCTTCTCTACTGAAAACATATTTTAGTAATTTACCATTAAAAGTGAGAGGTAAATCAATCAGAAGCTGCGGATCATTTCAATTTTCTAAAAGAGAGATTTCCATTTTCAAAAAACCAGTATAACCGTAAAAACTTCTTTCATATTATGTTCAAATTGACTTTCATTCGTTTCTGTATAAGTTAAATCGATTGTAGTCTACTGGTTAGATCATTAACAGAAACTAACGATAAGTTGAATCAAATTTATCAACTTTCCCCTTCCTTTTTTAGCTAATCCGATTTTCTCGACTCGTTCTTGGACTAATTTAATTTTGTGAAGATGGTCTTTGTGTTAATATAACACACGCACATCTTCTACGAGAAGTGTCTACGTGATTTCTAGATACTGGTCATGCTCAATTTAGAATCGAATGGAATATTCCAGACATAGAAGATTTATAATCCCTGGAAAACAAAGAATATTTCATATTATTTCTATTGTATTCAATTTTCTTCTGACATCAAATTAGTGTAATTATTTCTATTAACTTAAAAAAAATACAAATAGCTACTTGCTAGGACACAGTTTATCAAAATCTACTAAATTCTTTAAACACATTTTACTTGATTTGAATTGAAAGTTAGTGAGCGGTTCTAAATCTTTCTGTACCCAAGTTTTCTTCTATATGGATTGAAAATTTTGATTCCAATCTACTTAGTTTCATTATGTGACGGTCGTTACGATTGATTTTGAAAATTCGCTCTGTTAGTGTACGTAGTTAGCAAATTAATATAAACTAGAGTAGTCTCAAGAGCTGAAAGCATAACGATGATAACAAATAATGCAGTTGTACCAAAAATGTATGGCTTACGAAAAACTCACAAACCCTAAGCATGAAGCTAGTAATGAATTGTATTGATTCCCCATCCTATAACATAGCAGTTTTTGTTAACAAGTAATTAACGCCAATAACCACGACGTTTGTACATAATGTAAAAAACGCAAATGAATTTGTGAAGTCAACAAAAGATATAACAATGGTTATATTTTGATATCTTTAGACGTAGCATCGCTTTTTACTAATATACCTACAATTTTAGTAAATAACGTCATTAAAAACACTGAAGATACATATCGGCATACACTGATATACAGTATAATGTATATCAACTGGAAGAGACAGCCATGGGAAATACTCTTAGCCCAATTTTGGTAAATTTGATAATGACCGATCTAGTTTTTTTAAAACTACCCTTTCCAGTTAATTTCGTCAAAATGTATGTTGATGATTAGATTTTAGCCATTCCAAAGCAACAAATTGATTAATTACAAAAATAAATTAAAGGGAAACTTGAATCTAATAACTTGGCTCAACTGTTTTATACTAAATTTAATCACCAATAAACCTTCTCCCGCGAAAATTAACTCCAGCGGGAAAAAACTTCTTTGCGGAAATCTTCACATTCATCTATTGACTATTAAAATATAGAATGGGCTGTGAAACGGGTAAATCAAGTAATTAGATTTTACATTTAGTCTATGAAGACGAAACTTGGTTATCGAAACGCGCGTCAGACAGTGTAATTGTGAGTGTTGGTGTAGTGATGGCGTTGACAGTATATTCAGTATGAATATCGCCAACTGTTCTACAAATTCCAACGTAGGAGTGAGCGAATGGTAAATTATTGGTAAATTGGTTTTCGCTTTTCCAAACCTTCAGCTTCGGGCCGACTCTTCAACTTTTATTTGAACCATCCTTGGAGACGTAAATTAAGGACAATGGAAGGACTTATATATATAGGGTTAAACGTCTAAGTAGCCTTAATTCTATACTGATAATAGTAATGAAATCAGACAAATACTCGAAGGGTATGGTTACTCAAAAGAGCTGGTCAATGAAATTATAAATGAGAGCAATCATAAGACCCCATTTGAAAACAAAATTCCTGTACACAATTGGTATTTGCGCTTAATGGCAAGACACCCTAATTTCCTATACAAAAAGCAGTAGCATTTGCAGAAAATTAGAAAGGATGCAGGTGATCCGTGTATATGATTATCATAATAAACCGGAAGCATTAGTTATGTAGATGTTGTGTAATCATTCAACTAAAGCTAACTTTTTATTCAATATTCAAAAATAAAATTTCCCAGTTCTAATTGCACCAAATTTAACAAAACTTTCTGAGCAGAGGACATAAATCCTTTTTTAAAAAGGTGCCTGTTCTTTTATTTCATGTCCTTCTTTGTTTTTGTTATGTGGTCCTTAAGGAACCCCGAATCGGTTTGTACTTAAATTTTGTAAACACCATTCGAGTAATTTGTGGAAAAGAAAAACATCATCTAGAGTAATAGAAGTCTCACGTAGGGAACCTATCAAAGTTCTGGCTTAGCAGTAGACGCTTTTAATCTCTCTTCATTCATTCTGCTCAAGGGTTATGCTGTGGAGGTCCGTTGGGTATCGGCAAAAACCTTTTCCAGCATCTGTGTATAACTATATTTGAAACCACTTGCGTTTAAATTCAATGTCAAACACAATTCTGCATGGGGTAAATCTAAAGCTTTCAGACTCCATTCGATTTCTCTACGGATATTTTATATATTCGTACTCTCAAGTCTACGGATGCTGATAAGTAATTTCAATATCCTATTATTTTTGTCGAGAACGATAGAATCTTCCACGCGCTTCGAATCTAGACTAGAACCTTCATTAATCATATAAAAAGAGTGAGTCGGCGCGACGTGAGTCAGTTGAGTCGAGTAATCGAAGCGATACGACTGGAGAAGGATTTTAATTGTACTGGAAAGTAGTGATTGTGAAGATATTGTGCATTTGTTTATGTCGTGCGCGAGCGATATACATAATTGTTGTGTCGAGTTCCATGATTGTTACGATTTTGGCATAATGTCATAAAAACGTATAGTTGATAGTGAGTGCGGAGTTTTTCAGTCAAAATGAGAAATTGCTCATTTTTTCGAAGAATGGAAAGGTGAACTACTGTGTTTGATTCCTAATGTAACAGCTGCTGTTTGTAAGGAGTTTAATTTGAAGAGACACTATGATACGAATCATAAGTCAAAATTCTATTGTTATACGGAAAAAAGGTCATCCTTAAAATCTAAACCTCAAGGTCAACAATCAATGTTTACTAAAGCTAATACAGAGAGCGAAGATATATTCACAAATTCAAGCCTTTGAAACAAAGTTGAGGCTGTGGGAAAATCAGGTAAAAAATCAAACTTTTGACCTCTCTCATTTAAAATCGTTTGGCACAGTGGATCAAAAAAAAAATAAATAAATATTCTCAACTTCTGCAAAATTTGATTACGGAATTCAACAATCGTTTTGAGGACTTTCACAAATTGAATGAAATGGAGTTCCTAATTTTCAACAATCCATTCAATTTTGAAGCTTCACAGGAACCAGTTCACTTGCAAATGGAGTTGATAGATCTTCAATCGGATAGTATTTTAAAAGAAAAATTCAATGAGATTAACGCTCTTACATGTTATACACAATATTTCAATAGTTTCGATAATTACCCGGAATTAAAAAAGCATGCAGCACGCATTCTCTGCTTGATTGGTAGCAACTATTTATGTGAGCAGATGCTTTCCGTCATGAAAATAAATAAGATCAAACATCGCACAAGACTTACGAATGAACATCTCCAATCAATTCTCCAAATAACTACAACCAATATGATACACTTATATATTATAATTATATAATAATTTAATGAATAAAATATTATAATAATTCAGTTCTATTTTTTTATTCTCAATCTGGTCCACCCCTCTACAAAATTGAGCTTGACACCTCTGTTCTACACTTTTTCAAAAACCACGGATATTGTATTTGATCATTTCGTGATTAGCCATGTGATGCATAACTAATAATTTGCTACACTCCAGTTATGTACTCACTTGGATATTTTTCCAAATAATAAATATTGGTTGCATATTTCCCAAAGGCACAAAACAAAATCAACAGAACAATCTGCGCGGAAACTAAAGGAACAACAACTTCTTTCGCACTCATTCTCTTCCGCGGTTTTATGATTACTATTTCAGTTGTTTACTTCGACGACACTTGCTCCAATAAAAGGAACTTGAATAAATTGACTCAAAAAAACACGAAGTCGAATAACAAAGTGATTTCCAATGAATCTACCGCACGAACACTGTGAATCGTTCCCCTTTGCAAGGATGAAATAGTTAATAATTACTGCCAAGGCAAATTACGTGGAATTAGGAAGTTGGCAATTTATACAAAGCGTTTAGCGTCAACGATATGCTGATGTAGTAATTAACACATTAAAAGATATGTTTCAATTCCATTCCCCACTATATTTAGATAATATTGTGATCGGTTAATCAAACATTCCTAAATTCAGGTCAGTGTTTGCTTATAGCATGAGTAGTTTTGATTGACGCCTTAACACTTATTAATTTTTATTAATTCATTATTATATAATAACTGATGTTATCAACATACACTGTTTTCCCGTCGCTAGGATAGATAGAAAAATTAAAGATATTTGGGGTTTCATTAATTAAAAATGTTCATACATATTTTTTACGATTTTGCCGCAACTACTGACAACATTGTATTGGAATTTTATACGAATATGTTTTTTGAGGCTATGCCATTGATACTAGGAGTACTTTTATTTTGCTCAAACAGGTCGCTGGCCTAACTTGGAACCCTTCTCTTTTATCCGGGCTTGTGACCGGCTATGGAAGCACTGGGCTACTCAGTTCACCCAACACAATCATAGGCGGACGACCACCGACCACAAGGACGACCACCTACAGGATGGTACGAAAGCTGGTCTTCATCATTCCAGCTGTAGTTAGGCAACCATTGATGCAAACACAGCACTAAGTCCTAACGTACAATGAAGACAACGATGTTTTTTGAAGCTGATACATTTAACGAATTTGTTTTTATGTCTGACTCTCATAGAGGGTAACTCAACCAATTACTACACTTTCTATCAAAGTGCGGTGGGGCTCCATCGTGCATAAAAAATAGAGATCTTTGCTCGTTTAGTTTTAAATCTTCTAATATCTCGAATAAGTGAGTGCTTAAAAAATCTAGTTACATATCACCATTTAAACTTGTAGGTAGAATTTGTTACCTAAAGCTAAACATATCTTGGATTAAGGGCTGCCCTTTTTTGTTTGACAAATGTCCACTCTAACCGGTAGATTGTCTGGCAAGAACTCTTGGACTTGTCTGTAATGATAAGGATGTAGCTGTTGCTCTTTAAGTATCCTCCAAGTAATTGAAGAAGACGTCTTTGTTTGTCTTGCCATATTCCTTATGCTATGTGTTGAATTTTGATCAACTAAAATTGAAATCAAATTTTCTCTATCAATAGTTCTTGTTTATTGCCTACCCGAATTTACTTTTTTAGGTCTCACATTCCCAGTTTTTGTACAAGGTCGTTCAGTGGCTCTAATCGTATTTTTACTTGGTAAGTTTCTTCGGAGCAACTTTTCTGCATAACGCTTAACAGCTCCACCAGAGTTTCCATACACAATCGCCTAAGGTTAATGACATATCAAAATTTGATAACATTTTGATTAACAATATGTAATTTAACAAATAAGAAGGTTGCAGAAATATAACTATCATTGATAAAACGTCATAACTATCAGTGAATGAAAAACTTAAAAGAAAAGTTATTGCCGTGTGAAATTCAAAGTTAAGATATTATGTGTACTCAGCTATTGGGGGCCTTAGTTTGAAACAAACAACTGTTTGTTAATGTAATACTATAAGGTTCGTGATGCTGATTACTTCTAAAAAATAATTTTCTAGTATGAAGAAACAATCGTTTGTTAAAACATATTTGTACGATAGTCTCTATTCTTACTTGTGATAGGCAGCTTGATTGTCCTATATTTAGTATAAGGGTGAAAATTATTAGAACGTGTTTACTTAATTTTTCGAGGGTTGTAATTGAGTCAACCAAAATATACTTATCGCATATTTGACATATTCTGCATAATTGTACAAATTCTGAAAAATGTAGAGCTTTGGCAGGCGTTTCAAGAACAAGAACAATTTGGAAAATCTGATATTCTGAAGTAATTGCTATTCCTAGTCTGAAATTCGAAATAAGTCATCTTAAACCCTCAACTCTGTTGAGTAGTTTGATAGGGTGTAGACCAATTTGTGTCGGCTATCATTCAGTTTATTCTTTCCAAGAGATAACATCAATATTTTCTTCATGATGTTGAGGTATTTTATCGATATTCATTAATAGAACAACTTGTATGACAAACAAGGAGGGTGGACATCAACCGCAATTGTCAAAAGCTGTATAGAGGACAACATAAATAATAAGCTAGAACGATAAAAAAAATTGTGGTAGTAATTACTTCAATAACTGTATCACACAAATTGTACAACTACCATCCATAGTCTAATGAACAATGGTTTTCACCTTAGTTTCCATGAAGACGCATCGATTTGCTTGAAATTTTAAAAGTAGATAGTAAATACCTTGAAAATTAAAGTCTACCTAAGCCAATGTCTTTTTACTTTGGGGGTGGTGATAATCAATAGAGAATTACATTTCAAATACAAATTATTCCATGTATTTTCAAAAAATCGATGCAATTTGACATATTCGTGATTGAAATTATGAATTTTTGTTACAAGGGAAGCATATTTTTGATCGATGTTTCAAAAATAAGTCGAAACTTCCAATTTTATCGGAAAAACTGTTGAATGTAGCTTACAAAAAAATAATGTTTTTTCTTGGTTAGAAACCTAATACAAACCAAGTTATGATTTATTAAAGAAGGAACTTATTCAGTGAACCGAAGATTTTGAATAATTTTAAATTAAACAAGTGGAAAACGATCAATTCCAGTTAAATAATTTCACAACAAAAAATGTTTAAAATTCTTTGCTGGTTCAAATAAACTAATTGTTGATGTGTGGACTGTATTATTTATTAATAATATTAAAACATGTGTTAGTTGGGTTTTAATGGCGATATATCAACAACACATTTCTAATTTATACAAAAATAGAAGAAACTTTTTGTTGGGCGGCGTTGCCACGTTTTCGACTTATTTTAACATAATAAAATATTATTTTAAAGATTAATTTTAACATAATAGCCCCCTCTTTGAAGGGATGCCTTCAAAACAGCTTATTGTAGAAATTTACTTGATAATATATACCTATGATTACAAAGTCTATCACTGTATTAAGATTGCAATAAATCGATTTAATTGTCTATGTCTTCTTGTCTTGGTAATGGACACAAATGTCTGATGGAACGAATAATTAGTCCCTTATGGGTTTGGACTTCTTGTAATGCCGTCTCTTCCGGGAAATAATTTCCTAATTACTCCCATTGGCCATTGGCATGGTGGATATAGGGTGTTTTTTATTAAGACTAAAGTGCCCACAGAAATAGTTGATGGGGCGTCTTTCCACTTGTACTGCTGATGTAGTTGAGAAATATATTGTCTTGAAAATCTTCGCCAAAATTGTTGGTAGAGTTTCTGGATGTGTTCTAATCGAGTCAAACGATACTTGTTGGTATTAGTATAGTCAATGTTGGGAATGGAGGTCAGAACTCGACCTATTAAG
This sequence comes from Diorhabda carinulata, assembly GCF_026250575.1. Classification (NCBI taxonomy): domain Eukaryota; kingdom Metazoa; phylum Arthropoda; class Insecta; order Coleoptera; family Chrysomelidae; genus Diorhabda; species Diorhabda carinulata. The sequence continues at coordinate 25,194,455 of NC_079464.1, read as the reverse complement.
AAATGGGATGGTGTAATGGGTGACAAGTCATTAGGGTCATTTGATTGCGCAAACAATGGTCGAGAGTTTAATATACCTTCGATTTGTATCACTAAGGTGCACATTTCTTCGTAAGTCACATTATTATTAATAAGAGCTCGCTTCAAATGAAATTTGCAACTTTTAACGGCTGCTTCCCACAATCCGCCATGATTTGGGGTGTACGGAGGAATAAACTTCCATTGTATATTATATTGACTGGTAGAATTGACAATAGAGGCCTGATTGTTAAATAAAAATTTACTAAGATCTTTCAATAAGTTGTTAGTGCCGTGAAATGTAGTTCCGTTATCGGAATATATTATTTTGGGAACACCTCGTCTAGATACAAAGCGTTTTAAGCATGCTAAGAAATTGTTGGAAGTTAAATCAGTTACTTTTTCGCAATGTATTACCTTAGTGCAAAAACAAACGAAAATAGCCAAATAACATTTATTAAGTTTAGCTCCTTTACCTGGTTTGTTCAAAATATAGAATGGGCCGGCATAATCAACTCCGGTCACTTCAAATGGAAGAGTAGGCCTAATTCTTTCATTCGGTAGGTTTGACATTGGACAGGAAAATGGAATAGGATTGAACTTGAAACAATTCACGCAATTTCTCACTGTTTGTTTGGCTAATATAGAACCACCAACAGGCCAGTAGAATTGTCGAACCGAACTTAATAGTAGTTGTGGTCCTGGGTGTAACAATTGACTATGTTTATGATTAAAAATTAGCTTGGTAAAATTGTGTTTACTTGAGAGTAAGATTGGATGTTTGATGTTAAATGGTAAGTAAGTATTTTTTAATCGTCCCCCAACTCTGATGATTATCATGAAAATTAGACAAAATCCCTTCATTTCATGGAAAATAAACGACATCCCGTAATTAAAATAAGATATTATAAATTTGCAAATCACTTTAGTGAATACAAATAATAGAATGAAGAAGTTTGAATGGTTTGGAGAGCGATATTCTGGAATTATGGATACCAAATAGCTTCAAAAAAATAAAAGACAGTTCAAACTGTCAGAAAACAGAAAGCTTTCATTTTTTTCTCAATTTTTCCATGAATGCTTCAACTTTGATTTAATTGAATTTTGATAGTATCAATCCTCAAAACAATTTGCACATATTGGCATAGGGTTAATTTTGAAGTGAAGGATAAATGGAACTTAATTCCAAAATTTCATGTGTTAACTATATATTTCAATAGCTGTAGTAATATTTATATCAATTGTAATTATTATGTTGATAATATTCTGTTTTAATTCTCTTAGTTGTAGATTAAGTACAGTATTCTATTCGAGAGTAATGGCTATTAATCATGCGGGCGAATTACGCAGCTCACTATGCTCATGGTACGAAAATAATCCTGGTTAGTAATAGCCATCATTACTCGCTCATTGTATAATATACTATTAACCTGATACAAAATTAAACGTGCTAATATATTTTATTTACTGTATCCTAGTTATTCAATTTGAACATTTTCATACAGAAATATTAATTACAACATTATTACAAAATTCTTACATCAAAATGATCTACAAAACATACAAAAATCGATTCTGTTTTCATATTCTTAGCGTCGAAACTATTAACTTCGTCATTTTTCATCCTGAGGAACGTTTAAAAATATTTTTTCGGAAGTTGCTCTTGTGGTATTCGCACATAATGCTAAGAAACAGGAGCGATAACTTCTGAGGTTCGACATTTTCTTTATATTCTATATATTTTTTAGTAGTTTACGATAACACCAGAAATGAATAGACCAAAACACTGTATGATCTCCATACAGAGTGAGTTTTATGTATAGAACGCCTCAATAATCTCGGAAACACTTCCGTTAAACTTTTTTACTAATTTACTGATAGTAGATGTTGTTATGGGATTCCGGTTAGGATATAAATTATTATTAGATATATTATACGTATATTGTTGACTCCTACGCCCCTCACCATATCTTAATATCATTCAAATATCAATTAATTCTTTCCCATATAAACGATCCATTGTGACTTTCAATAAACTTATACAGGGTTATCCATTTGAAATAACAATGTTCATTATTTTTCCGGGAAAGGGAAAGATCTGACGAGGCGTTCCATACATAAAACTTGATCAGGAGTTTTCGGCGTGTTTTGGATATTGGATTCCAAAGATTATTTATAATTTGATAAAGCTTTTCAGCTATTGCGAATAAAATAAAACTTTTAATAAGGTGATCATATTTTTTATTTCAGATTCAGGACGGGAATTTGTAGTGGGGGTAGTTGAATAACTTGAATATCACTTTTTTAATTATTTTTTACTAAAAATTATACATAACGATAATATAATAAGGATATAATGAAAATCAGTGTTTTTCTTAATGAATTTTTTTAATAAGAACTACTGAGTACACAACTTTCTATATTCTTATGAACTACGGATCTTTCTCAATAGGTCCTTTTTGCATTGAAGCGTTGTATAAAATTCTGTACAATAAATTTTCTTCATAATTAATTTTAGTAAGTAATATCGCTTTTAGTGTGTCTATTTCCAGTCGAGTCTTTTCACTTGTCCCAGAAAAAAACTCGTGTTAATGATGCAAAGAAATGCTGAAAAAATTTAATCGCGGTATATCAATGAGATTGTGACGCATACTAACGAATCATCGACTGTATGGGTCTTCCAAGACGAGCGAAATCCATCAAAAGTTGCATGTGCACGAAGCACTTCGAAGCAAATGTAATAACTTGACACAGTTCTATCAGAGCAACGTAGAATGGTCAATTTTGAAATAATACAGCAGAAGTGTTCTAAAATCATTCTTCACCACGAAAATTCGAGTTCTCACAAATCAGTTCAAACAAAAACATTTTTGAACCGTCAAAACATGGAATTGTGCTGTCCTTGTTTGGCACTCCATGGTTTCTCCTTATTCTCGCAGATCAAAAATAAATTACGTAGTCTACGTTTTTCTACACCTGAAGAAGCGGTTGATGGGTTCAAATCACATATTTTGGAGGTGCCTCAAAAAATGCTTTGAGAATTGATTCAATCGTTTATAAAAGTGTATTTATTTGAATGGAGAATATTTTGGAAAACAATCAAGTCATATCCAAATACGCATTTTTGTTTATTTTTTCTATCTAGAAATTTCTGTAGCAGCCCTCGTAGTAGATATTCACATGAGAAGATCAGTTTGGAGCAAACGGTGAAACAGTCAGGTGAAACAGATATAACAGGTTGTTATATCTTATTTATATATAAAAAGTTGAACTTATATTGAATCTAATTGATATATAATCGTACAAACTATGTTGTTTACCGTTAGAAATACCAGTTGTATATGATTTAATTGTAAAACAATGATATTCAAATTCTTATGACCTAGAAGTCAAACCATGAACTAATAAGATACTTATTAATCAGTGACGGAAAATCATTTTTATCATTTGTTGTTAAATATAATTTATTCCAATACTCACTCATATATTTTGATAAACAATAATAAAATAAGTAGAGAAATTAGAAATTCGCATAAATTTAATTATTAGCGCTGAGCAGATTGTGAATTATTTTGACAAAGATTATTACATTATTCTTATGATTGTGACCTATGAAAAGAAGTGATATTAATGAATTGAATTAGTATAAAAATTATGCAAAGTGTATTCCAGTTAAATCCAATTGAAATATACTTTAGTGTTAAATTTACATAAACATTTCAATAGTACAGATTAGAATTTAGTTTCTAAGCATTCCAATATGAGCAAGATTAGAGAAACAGTTTAACCTTTGGTGCAAATAGAGGATGTGCTACAGTAGCACTTGAAACGTAAACTAGGAGAAAAATCATCTACATGGAAACAACTGATACGGAGAAAAGTATTTATTTTATTTATAAAAAAGGTACATAATTTGGATAAACTTTGAGTAGACATTTGCGAAACATTGGAAGATATAATTTGTGGAAAACTTCCTATGAATTATACTCCGTTTGGGAGAAAAAACAATGAGAAATTATATGTTGAAGAAGACAATTAGTCCGGAGGCGGTCAATGCAGCCAGTGCAATCATAAGGCCAAGGATAAAAAAGTGGTATTCTTATGTATTATGGGCCGCTGAATCCAAATATGCCCCAAATTATTCAGATCGCAATTGCTTAAAGAAATTATGAACAAATGGTTTTTTCGGTTCGTATAATTTTTTTATGCAAATATAGTCCATTTTAAGAAGACAAGGTCTCCTCTATTAACTTTCGATGTTAATAACTTTTGACTATCTGCACATTTTTTAAAATTGAAAAATCGTACTTGTTCTTTGAACCTTACTCTACAAATTGGTATAGTTCGATATTAACGCAGGTCCGGCGTTTGGCATTTATCGCGATTGATAATTAAGCGCTTTCTCAACGTTGCAGCGCGTGGCGACAAACTTCAATCTCCGCGCTCCGAACGCAGTTGGCTCTATTTTGGCGCGTATTTGATATCTCTAATTTACTATCTGCCTTGAAAAAGATATCACTCTATTAATTTTTGGCCTTAACATTACACAACCAAATAAATTACAACCTGAATTGTAATCTAATACCTTTATATATATTTTTTAATAACTTTCAGTTGTTACAAGTTGATTTTATTGTTATTACTCGTGCTTTATAAATTGATTAAGTCAATTGATAAAATGAAATTGGAAACGAGAAAGTCTAGAATCACAACGCATTGTCGAATTTTTGAAATCTATGATATTTCACGCACGATTATATATTTTCTTCGCATAGATTTTACAGCAATCAATAATTGGTGAGTACATCAAATGCACTTTTCATAATTGAGCAGGATTCCTGAATGATTGATTACTACATTTCACGTTGCATTGAAAACACCAATTAAATTCCTGCGCGTAATTTCCGTCGTAAAAAATTCAACGTTCAATGTTCTAAACCTTGATCAAACTCATTTTTTTCTTTCAATTTGCGTGCTCCGTTTAGCAATTGGATCGCTTGGACCTTTGACATCGAATGGCGTGAAATTATAATCAATCAATCTCTCATTCCCTTTTCGACGTTTATGTAAGCCTACGGATTTTAACCGTTTACTTGGATTAATATAAATATGTTGGGAAGATTGAAAAGTGATAGGTAATGTATTGATGATGGAGGACTTCTTTAGCTTGGAGAAAGCCACGAAATAGTTTTAAAGCTGAATCATGCTATTTCACGACACTAAATTGTTCTAGGAAAGAAAGAAAAATGATGTGGAAATAAGGGATACTTGATAAATTCCAGTGTTTAAAAGATATGAAATTTATTAAAATAAATAAGATTCTCTTATTCTCATATTATTCTTTGTGCCTGAAATTGAATTGAAAATAGTACCATGTGATATCATTCTAATAAAATTATATTCAGTTCCTCATAGTCCAGGACAATGGCAGAATGTCATGATTAAGTCTCCCCCAAACGGAAACTCGTTCGGATTTATTTATTCTAACATTGAAGTTATTGAAAAACTGATTTGTTATTGACCTCCATCTCCTCTTTATTTTTGTTCTTTTGAAATATTAATATCTCGATATGCAATATTTCCCTTATTGCATTGTTGACCACTCGCTATATTTTTTTGTTTTTGATATATTTCAGCTTATTCGATATTGAATTATTGAAAATTCTTTCTCCTTCACTATTTATAATAGAAAGAAATGATGCAGTCCTGTCTGCCATATTCAATATATCCGTACTGAGATATGGAGCGAAATGAATTTTCTTCTCGATAGACAAATAGTTTCAGTCAAGATTACTCTCAATGAAACAGTAACAGAAATCGTTGAATAATATATTTTTGAAGGCCAAATAATGGTAAATGACAAAAACGTTCATAGTATACGTGAACTAAGTCACATACTATGAACTAAAAATAGACAATCGATCCAATAAGTTTCTTCTCAAATATACAGAGTGAGTTTTATGTATGGAACGCCTTACCTCGAAAACGGATAGAGTTCTTCTCTAGAGATCCATAGAGTTCTTCTCCATATAAATCTACTTCACCTGGTTGCGATTACTATTCCGAAATGCCTGATTGAGTGTCTTATAATGAGTATGATTCTCCGTTTACTTCGTAATGCTGATTTTATTAGTCTAGGTTCTTATTTCTATTTTTATTTCAACTGTTCAATATTTTCCCCATAATTTCATACGACTGCTAATTTGCGAGCCTCTTTTCTGTATTTCTCTAACTCTCTGTCTCGACAGCTACATCTATAGTTTGATGGAATCGAATGTGTTAAAATGAATCACTGCTCGATGACACAGAAGTTGATTATTGCCTATATTTCTTATTTAGTAACTAGTAGCAGACTATTACTGGAGAGTGTAATTTCTAAAGAATTGCTGCCCAAATCTGCAGAAGTTTATTTTTTTGTTGAACAACTGCGTTTCTAGTGAACATAATTTTCAAATATGTGCGTGTTTTTTGATGTGAAGATAAAGCACAAGAGGATAAACCCTATTATACTTGACTAACTCGAGTGGTATCTATCGCGTAGAGATGCCTGTGAATATTGATATTGAACTTTCGTAAAATGTAGTTTTCGAGAAAGATGTACCTTGGTAACTGATTCCACAAGCTTCCACTTCTCCAAAGCAAGGAGTTCCGTCCGCTTGTCTAGTGGGTGTTACAAACATGTGGGACTGGGCTGGATAGCTCAGAAGAGGATCTGCCTTGGTAGTATTGATAGAACAAAGTCAGGTCAGCGACCTTTTTCCATGCTCTATGCTGTTCAAGTTTCTGGTCAACGCTTTGGCCTTCTTATACTGCTAATTGTGATTTCAGATTTAAAATGAATTACCAAATAGCCATAAAAAAGAGAATGAATCTTTCACCTCATATGCCGCATGCATATTCACCATTTAACCGGTTTTGTATGGGTTAGATTTTCAATGACGTGGGCTCTGCTTGACAGTGTTCAAGAATTCGTTTTATCGGTTATACTAATTGTTTGTATGTACCTATTATGACCGTATAAAACAGAATAACTACAGGAAAACGTCTGAAGCGAGAGCTACATTTCGATATGTATACTGGGTATCAATTGATAATTCCTCAATAAACAAACCTGTTGACCAAAAAAGTGGTAGGATTTGAAGTAGAATAACATAATTATAGTATAAATTTAGGCAACTATTCTTTGACAAAATGCTTATTTTTGGCCGAACTAGTGCTTTATCCTTAAGATTCCCTATAATATTATATAATTTTTGAACCTTACTGATTCATTTTCTTAGATGCTCTTAGAGATATATTAGCATGTAACGTTTTCTGTTTTTTTTTTCAGAATACAACCAAAGAAAATCATGCGTGTGTGAAATCGAGACGCGGCTTTTATTACCACGTAGTAATCCGATAAGAGCGTTTGATATCTTTTAAAAAAGATTTTTATTGACGATTTTTTATTTTTATACGAGCACATGGCAAATACTACTTCAACTTCATGCTATGTAAAACTTTCAACGATTCACGTATTGAGTGAAGGAGGGATCAACTATATCGACACCGAAGCTCTTCTCAGAATTTTCATGATAGTCACGTATAAACTGAGAAGAACTCGCATTTTGATGCAAAGCATTATTTTTAAAACGTGTTTTTAGTCGTTGAATCGATCGATTTTATAACGAACAACTTTTTCAGTTTCAGTCATAAAATGGAGTTTTTCTATACTTATATTCCTTCAAATGTATTTAAATTGTGAATATTCCATTCAGTGCAAACCTCAAACAACAATTGGATAAGAGATCACGTGCTCTTTTAAATCATGTCGACAATGCATTTTACAAATCTAGTATAACTGGAAAGAGGCATCATTTTATAAGTAAATTACCAACCGTTGAGAATAGCTATGAAAATATAACTAAACTATGTAGAGTACTGTCATAAAACAATCAAACGTTTTGGAGCTAATTTAGGTATTCAAGTGGTTGGAGGACAACTAATTGATTAAAGAATATTTTTTTTGTAATAAAAATTACAATTGTGAACATTGTGAAATCACAAATATATTGGAGGTACCGTTGAGAAAAATTATAAAACGCTGTTTAAACCATTTATCATGTAATGTCATACTGGAACTTGATACTGACTTGGATATCTTATCAGTGGAATAGCTTGTATTGAATATAGTAGACACCAATCCAAGTTTTATTTAGTATCTCTCGAAAGAAAAGTGAAATTTTTAACATCAGTCAAAGTGAGCCACATAAAGGGATAGAAAAATAACATTTCATTGGAATACAAAGGTGAATACTAACAAATATTTGGAGGAGGAATAACTATCACCTACTTTGGAATTCAATTTGACATCTGGGAAATATTTCATTGTTTAACTGATTGGAGTAGGGTGCCACTATCATAACATAAAAAAGATTATTGGAAAATAATATTTTCTATTTTCCGAAGAAGTTATGATAACTCTAATTTTTATTTCAATCATATTCTGCCAACCTGGCCTGATCTAGAGATGGCTGTAGCTGCTTGAAAAATACCACTGTAGTAGAAAGTACACAATTTATACAACAAATTTCAAGTTTGAAGATGCCACGTAGTTTTGTACTTTTGGCTGCAATCAATAGTGAACGTTTCAGTGAATTTGTAAACATGGAAAAATTCAGTCATAGTTATTCGCAATAGAACAAAACCAGCGTCGTGCAGATATATCCATCGAGTTCCTAGCAATGTTAGAATAGAGCAGAATTTTTGCGCCGTTTTATAACAATGGATGAAAGGTCCATCGTTTCATACCCGATACAAAAGAACAATTGACTGAAAAAGGAGAACAGGCTCCAAAGAAGAATAAGACATTTCCATCTGCAGACAAGATCATGACGTCGGGTTTTTGGGATGCAAGTGAGATAATTTTCATTGACTATCTTGAAAAAGGAAAAACTATCAACGACGAGTATTATGTGAACTTATTGCAACAGTTGAGCGAAAAATCAAGCAAAAATCGCCACATTTGGATAAGAAAAAATTGTTGTTTCATCAAGAGAATACACCAGCTCACACAACCGTGATTGCAAATGCTAAAATTAATGAATTTTAAAGTTTGCATTGCTACTTAATATATTCTATTCGTGAGGTTCATCCTCCTCGGATTATTTTGGCAACTTTGGGGAGCTTGACGATTCTTATCGCTTATTGAATATCGCTGTGAAAAGTGAATGTAGCTAAAAGGAATTTACTTTTTTGTGTCTGATAATTTATTACAGTCAATTTTTGAACAAATCAAAGCAAAAAAAACATCTCTCTTTAAATATGCTTAAATATATAAGTATTACTATCCTGGTACGTTGTTGTTGAATAATTCGAAAACTCTGTGGCTAATGGACGATTTTCTGAACCTTAGGAAGATTTTTTATCTTTGATTGTCATATCCATTGTCTAATTGTGACATCCCGTAACTTTATGTATCAATATTTTACCCGAAACCTTTTTCTTTAATTCATGCATACTACAAAATAACAACAATTTCATGTTACAATTAGGTCACTAATAGATAAGGTAAAAGATACTTTTCTCTGAATTTGTTTTTTATTCAATTAACTAAGATACGGATTCTTCACTATTCTCAGTGCGACATTTGGTCATAAAAGCTGTTGACAGACCATGGCTTGTTTGACATCTCCTTCATCAAATCTGGCCCACACTATATTTCAATGTATTAAAAATTTCAGGAGAAAACCATCATAGCTTAGCTCATCAAGGTTTTACCGTTTTCTACAATTTCTAAGCTTAACAAATGAAAATTGAGTTCGTGCAGCATTTATAGGAAAACGTATAAAACAAAATATTTGTTTTGAGCGTGAGGAGGCGTAAGTACACTTTTATGGTTATATGACGTATCTGTAGTTCATGCTAGAGGTTTGGGATAGAAATGAACGAATATTTCGTGCTTTAAAAACAGTTTTATTTTTTTTTCTCAAAGTACTAACAAAACGAAATCAGACTCAAATTTACAATGAAACAAAGTCTCAACTTTAGTGCTAGATATTCAAATAGTCTTTGAGCTTGTTTTTACCCAATATTTAACAAAAACTTTTACAATATTTTTTTATTTATTTACAAGTTTCTTCGTTGAAAGTTTTGTGAATGAAATTATGAGTATTTTTGTCACATCTACTAGTTACTCCTTTACTCCCTAATTTTTCCCACAATTTCTAATAGATATTTGAATTAGGAAGAAAAATGAACGGTAAAAATTCATAAGTAAAGTACCAACTAAATTTCAACAATTTCTCAATGAGTAGTTGTTATTACAGCATCAAAAATAGATCAACTTTTACTATCCACAATAATTTACATGAATATAGAAGAGTCCCAAATGCTGTAATAGGATTCACTAGAGCATAATTGGACCTAGTGTATTACAAAATTCAGATTATGAGAAAAATAAAAGGTTATATAATGTATTTTCAAGGATGAAAATGTTCTACTTACATCCACTTACACATGGTCCACATCTCAAATATGATCAAAACGGAAAATTTATCACGTATGACACGTATCCTTTGTTATATTACTGTTATATCATGATAACCCAAGTCAATCATTAATTGTTACATGTCAAATTAATACAGCATGTTCGCAAATAGTGAAAAGGTAATGCCGGAGGTTAACGTACAATATTTACTTAAGTTATAAGAAAATTTGCGGTATTTCCAAAAAAGTACAACCAAAATATTATACATTATTATATGTATATACTGTCAAATTTCATAGAATTTAGATTATTGAATTATCATATGCCAATTTGAAGATGTAAAGTTTGAGAATACCCTCCCAGATTTTGTTCAAAATGCATCCGATATTTGTAACCATTTGCAACAAAGCATAATCACTCTCAGTAACTTCATGAACCGAAAAACTCAAGCCAATGTTAATTTTTTCTCTGAAAATACATTGATAATTCAATAATAATGAAGGTATTGGGCACACTGGGACATGCTGTTGTTATTAACTTTAAAAATTGCAAAATAGCGATCTTACGTTATTTGCTATTATTTTCATTTAATGTAGGAGCAGATCTTTTAGCTCTAAAACGCCATGGGAAATTAAAAATTACTGCTAGATCCTAAATCGATAGATTCATAATTACTAAGATAAATATATCAAAAAGTATAGTAAAATCGATTCATCCTCCAGCCTACGAGAACCTGAATATAAAGATACTCTGGAAGCTCAGTACATTTCACCTTCATCACTTATCTTTGCTAATATGTATCTCAATTTTCAAAAAGTGCCACGTTTTACCGGGAATTACTTTCCAAAATTGTTCCAGTATAAAATTTGTGTTAAATGAGTAGTTAATGTAGTCATTGAATGTAATATGTATTATGCTTTTTAACAGAACTACTAATCTTATCAAAATATGTAGCAGGTCTACGTCTTGGATAAGTAACCGAACTAGGAAAACACGTTTCAATAACAAACCACATAAAAATTATAAAATAATGTATTCCAAATGATAGGGTAGAATGTTTAATAAAATATTCAATTCCAATATAGAAAAGTAAGGGGTACTTTCTAACATAATTTTATAATTAATCTACTTGTATCAGGTAAAAATTTACACCTATGGACTTCAAACACTCCACGATTTTTCACATTAAAATGATATCTTCAATTAATTATTCCAGTCTTCTTAATTATTAAATAACTATGTTATATTTTGAACTATTATTCAATAATTTTGAACCTATAAAATCAACGAATCCGTAGAAAAACTCCTTCTAATTGTTTAAAAAATCTTATGTGCTCAGGAGAAATATAAATTTACTCATTTGCTGTACAATATAGTACTACGTTTCAGCGATATGAAAAGCATCGAGAGATTCACAAAATTGTAAAAACACTTGAAACTATTTGATCATGGGAAATAATAACTTCATCGAATTTATAATAATAAGATATGATTTTAGTAACTTAGTGAGCCGTAAAAATATTCCTTTGAAGAAAACTGACGATTCGAAAGTGACACGAGTTCGTAGGAAATTTTTGAAATTCAATGAAAAACTGATCAAATTGGAATATATAATATTATTTTTTTTTACGTTTACTTTTTTACGCTTCCTTTCTAATGTCAATTGGTTTCTCCGATGAATTATCTCATTTTTATTTCTTGATAATCTTTTAAGAAAATCCGTTTTGTGTGTAGTATTATTATTATTATTATTATTATTATTATTATTATTATTATTATTATTATTATTGATGGAGAGTAATGGTGAGGAAAGTTTAAACTGAAGATGTTGTTGAATCGGTTTGGTTCCAATACGATAAAGCACTGATTTGAGTTACAATTTATTACCTAATCGGGCATATTCACTTCTCTCGACTCTTGATTGCTTCAAATTGCTTTTGTTGACGAATTCAGAAAAATGCGAGATTTCCAACTTTTTGGATGATCGAAAATTTGTTAATTACCTTGTTTGAGGAAGTAGAGGTAACAGAAAATTATGTAAACATGGCAAATTTAATGTAATTTTTTTAGCCGTCATTATTTTGAGAAACCGTCCTCGTAGAAAGTTGAATCGTGAATTGAGCAAGTGAAAAAATTCAAATGTCGTTTTTTGGTTCAAGTTGTTGATACTGAGAAATCTAAATCATTGTTTCTAGAAGCAGCTTGCATCTCTAAGATATTGTCTTACATATTAATATCATTGCTTGAGTAAATTCTAAAATCCACGCTTGGGGTGGCTTGCTTTAAGACCATATGCGCAGTGAAATAATTCATTTATTGACTTTACAAAAGGAATATGAGCACAAATATATCAAGTACTTCAAATAATAGAAAAAAATATGTGCTATTTCCAACATATGCTGAAATATGGAGCTTAATACAAAAATCAATAGAGAGAAATCTAATAAATCAGGTGACAAATGAAACTGAGAATAGGAGTCTTAAATATCACAAAATCACAGCTTTAGAATTTAATTTTTCTTACACGGTTGACCATAATTTTTCTGAACACTGCAGCAGAAGCATTCATTGGCGTTCGAATTTAAATTTATATTTTAGAAGGTGGAGTATATGTGGAGTGAAATTAGAAAGTAAATATTGTTTTTTGGATAAGACGGACAGAACTATGGGTGTTGGGTTGAAAAAATCCGTACTGTTTATTTTAATTCCATTATTCATACTTCACTCTATAATTACACACATTCTATATGTGTACTTTAATCAGCACCCAGTCGGCTCACTTTCTTAATTTTTGTTTTTAAATATTCAACTATGTAAACGTCTTTTGCATAATGAACATTTCTGCATTGCTTTTTCTATATGAACTGCATTAATTTAGAATTAACATACATATTTTTGGCGGTTATAGAATTTTCAGAAGGATAAATGAATGGTAAAAATGATTACGAGAAAATATAATCAACCATACGAACAATGTCCCATGAAATACACTTCTGCATTTACTTCCTCGCCATTCTGATAACAGTGAGTTTCATTATCCGCGGTTTTACTCTCGGCAAAAGTTGTTGCTTCTCAGATCATTTGGGTGCCGATATTCTTCATTTATGAACTAAACTCGGTTGATTTAGAATGTTGCTTACATATTTCTTATTGATTTTGAATTTTCTGTTCACTTTTCGAAAATTGACTTCTAGTTGAGATGTTTTAACAAATGCTTTCCAATTATTTTGTTTTTCTGAGTTAGTCTAACTTTCTTTCTATCGAAATATCTATCTTCAATCGCTGATATATATCGTAAATTGTTTGTATGGCTATTTCCATTTTTACAAAGTAAATAACCGTAAACGATTTCTTCAGATCTTGATTTTGTTAATAAAATTTGGCAATTATTTTACGTTGTCGTTTTTTTTTCAAATTTTCCAAAACTGAACTTCAAACAGAGACGTAATGTTTATACATAGGACATTTGACAACTGCCAAATTACAAGAATTATTGCAATATTCACTAAATTTTCATCGTGTAGAAAACTTTATTCAATAACGACTAACTAAAAAGTTCCAGTGCATATAAAAAAATCATTCCATGTATGATGAATCAAATTTTGATATTGCTGCTATTGGCGAAGAAAACGTCCATCGCGCGCAAAGGGGCACTGCTGCATCAAAATAAATATGGCTGCCGCAAGGCTTCGACGTCCATACGATTAGCGAATTATTTCATGTTTTTTTTAGCAATCGCAAGAGACAGTGTCCTGGAAATAGTATTAAAGCAAAAGTTTTATCTAAACTGTGGAAGCTTTAGCTAAAATAAACATACCTATGCAAAGATGCTGCCAAGCCGAAATAAAGACAATTGAGGATAACAGGGAGCAGATATGTTGTCATGTTGCGGTTTAGCTATGCGTCAAGTAATAATGATGTAATAAATAATGTAATAATAATAATAATTTGCATCAAATTCCAGGTGTTACAACATTTTTACGTACGCTCAAAATAACTGGTTTGATAAAGCAAGAAGGTATTTCTGACCTGATGAATTTTCAACGGATGCTACACGCCATGGCAACACGTATGAACCTGTAGGGAGAGAGTAACAAACTAATCAATGGGTAAGAGAAACGGGTTTGATTGTATCAAAGACTGAACCTTGGTTAGCTTATTCTGCAGATGGTTGTTGTTAAAACTTCTTTAAATGTTCTTTAAATCTAGCCGATACTTCCATTGGGAGCTGAAAACATAGTGTGAAAAGTACTTAAAAGTAAAAGGAGATTCTTGGGAATTGAACAAAAAGCACAAATATTTTGTTCCGATTCAATTCAGCATGGCTCTGTTGAAATCTTATCATAGATTTACTCGTACATTGACGAGTCAAGCATATACGCTTTCTTTCTTGTGGATAACATTTTTCCATTGCTTTGACAATAGAATCATCACTTTTGACTTGCGCACTCTGATCATTGTATGTTTTTTTTACATTTACTGCATGTATTATCATGATTCTCTTCATTCTTCTGTGATTTTTGAGACTTTGAAACATGTCAGCTACACTAACTCCAGCATCAATATACTCTCAAAGCAAACCACTGTCAAAATTATTCATTTCATTAACAAATGTTTCAGACAATACTTCAGTTGATACACTGCGGTTAACCAGGTTTGTAACATTATTACTCTCAGCTTTCTGTTTACTTTTTTCCTTCTTCGAATTTTCACTCCTTATTGCCACTCTCTCTTTATTTTTAATGTTGCGTCTGGTATTCTGAAAAAAATATTAGAATACTTTCGAGATTATAATGTGACATCACAACATTTGCCCTCAAATACCTTCTTTACGTGGGCACATCTGCGAATCAACAATAAATTTTAGATAATAATCATAATAATTTCATTTTGTACATTATTATACGGATAACTAACCAGGAAATATATAATCATCAACACTGAAATTGAAACAGCAAACTAGCAACTGTTGATTAACATCTTTAATATTGAGCCTTTTACGCCACTCTGAACGCTTCTCAACTTAAATAGTTTCTCCAACAAGATTTTTTATTGTAATAGTACTGCTACCAGCTTTTGGTACTCTGTGAAAACTCAAATTAGTGTTAATATGTTGTTTTGAGGTACAGTTCACGACACAGCACTTACTGCCTTTACGAGTATCGTTCCTTTTTCTATGGTTTGGAGAGAATTCCATTTTGTAAGAATGCAACTTTAAATTCTTAAAATCATGGTGACATGGATGTCAAACACTAGAATATTTTGAAGCTAGATACAATAAACATTGAAGTGCATATATATCTACTTGACAGAGTTAAGTTGGAATGTTTGAAACCTCTGGTTCTATTCATAATGAAAGCCACCACTACTTCAACACTCCAACACAAATTGAATAACACAAACAGAACCAGAATAATGCACCGCATTCATATAGTTGAATAATTAAAATAAAAAGTTGAATTAAAAACCTAGAATATGTTTCTGTCTATCCAGTTATAACTATACTACGACCATTTTCTCTATTGGCGAAATTGTGCCCTGTTGTTATCACAAAGATTTTTTTAAATCAAATTATAAACATCAGTTTGGAGGAGACATTGCATACTAGATTATACCAAATTCTGCTTAGATAAATGATTTTTGGAAATAATTTTCATATATATTCTGTATCACCACCGTTTTTGGGTATCTAATATTTTGTTTCGCCTTTTATGATGAAAATATTTGGAAGTTTTCAGGATTTGGTTGAATCTTTTACTGAACCAGTTTTACTAATTTATTGACAGTAGATCCTGTTATGGGATTTCGGTTAGGATATAAATTATTAGAGTTTCTTGTTGACTTCTACGCGTATCACCATAACCTAATATCATCGAAATATCAATGCACTCTTTTTCTGATGAACTATCCATTGTGACTTTGAATAAACTTCAACATATTATAGCATTTAGGTATAGGGAACATTAGATGAAAAGTATTTCTTGATGATTTCGAAAGAAAAAAAGATTTAACAACAATGTTAATACCACTATAATACTGGCCGTATCACAAGACTCTCGTACACAAAAATTTATAAAAATCGTACAAGCTATTTCCGAGATAATTGAGGCGTTCCATACATGAAACTCACTCTGTATATTGTTACCTCTATTCAGGAAGACGATTGCTGATATAAATGAACTGACCAGTAGCTTTTTATTAGAGTTTGTCCAATTGGAATTGTTATTTTATTTTCTTTTGGTGGGGTCATTGTGAAACTTAAACGGTAATTGGATATGGCCTTATTTGGTATATTTATAACTTGACTCCTCCATGCCCTTCGCATCTGAATTCCATGTCACTCTTTTATCTTTCTATTTTAGTTCCAGAATTTTTTCTCGTCTTGCAATACTAAAATTCATTCTCACGTTTCCAATTACTACTCATTAGAGTATTTTCGTAAATATTCCACCCTTACTTTTACGATGAGACTTAGGAACGCAACTGAAAAACCAAGGTTTGAACAGTATGTCCTTTTCATACATCCAAGTAGCCAAGAATCTCGCATATCGCAACTCGTTGATAGAACATACCGTTCTACATCCACGATCTCTCGCATATCGTGACTTGTTGGTAGGATATACCACTAAACATCTCGATATAGTTCACATTAAAAAGTATTTCTATTGTTTCAATCTAAGTTTTCAATTAAATTATTCAATAATTTCATATTACTCTATCAACTATCGCCAAAAATTTTCTTCTTCTCAATATTTAAAGCCACTGGATGACAAACATATTTTCTTCTATTTTATAAAAAGTTATTACACAGTTTTTCCCTCGTATATAAGGAAGCTAAATGTAGGATATCCAACTAATAGCGATAGGTGAAGTTAAAGCTGTGAATTATAACACAGGATCATCGTTGATACTGATTTTTGGTCGAATTTGTAGCAGGCTCTATTTATAAGGATTGCTTCAACTGATCCTAATATCCTGACAGTGGAACATGCTATTGAGGGGTATTACTCGCATGTTTCTGCTCACATATTACTAGTTATTGCATATATATTTGTTTGATAATGAGAGTTCTTCATAAAGTATGGGCTTATTAATAATCTTTCATAACTAAGGAAATTTGGCAAACATGAAATATCTAGCAGATACATTCGAAAAAGTTTCTCCATTAAATATTTTATTGAACAAAAAAAACTATTACATATATTATTAACCCTCCTTTACACAAGTGAGAACTCTCAGTCCATACCAAAATGGAAGTTCCAAGTAGAATCAATTTTCTTTATCAACAAAGCTGATATATTTTGTATCTTCCATACTCATAGTAAGTAATTTTTGTTATATCCGTGTTTGTCCTCATAGGTCTCACCCGTCTAAATTTCTAATCAATTTATATCACGATTATGTACGTAGGATACAGAATGAGTCACCGCTCCCTAAAGGTATTGTTTTATGTAGACGATGGTATTGCCGTAGCAGAAAATGAAGACGATTTACAACGTCTACTATATAAGATGAAAATTCGTATATTCTCACATATGGCTTAGAAATCAGAGCCGAGACATCAACAATAACAAGAATGATGAGAACCACAGAGATGAAAATCAAGGGAGTGGGGGCAAAGTGGGCATAAAACTGAGAGACCGAACACACGCAAACCTGTAGGCAGACCACGAAAGAGGTGGTACGAGAGCTGGAGTTCAGCTTCTCAGGAAGATCCAAGATGAAGGCTAAACGTACAGGATTGAACAGGACCTGGTCCTATTGGAAGAGGAAGAAGAAGAAGATTATGTACGTCCTCTTTGTGAAAGTAGTCGTTACAGAGCTTCCAAACTATCATGGAAACTGTATATTCCATAAATATTTGTACTACCCCTTAATAATCCGTACTTCCTCCAAAAAGTTTTCCAATTGTATGCAATGTTTTTGAACATGCACTTCCACTACCTTACCATTTACACTATGATAGCTCGATACAAGTTTCGACGAGATGTAGTTATATAAGCAACGAAGCATTTAACGAGGTGGTATTTTATACGGGAAATATTAAAAAGGAACATGAAAAAAAAAAAATTATTCCAAATACCATCCAGTTATTGTTCAATTTCCAGTGAACAAGAGTAATAGTATCATAATGTTTTGTTGTCTAAGTAATATTGTAAAATTATAACAGTTATATTATTATCATGAATTTGGTTGTTTTTGATGTTATCATCTTCTCAATCAGAATTTGTTTCGTTTATCTCTTTTTGAAACATGAATATAGTTAAAAAACACTGAAAAACGCGCTTCTTAATCACATAAAATTAAAAAGTTCTGTATTTATTCCCACTTATTCCCTCATTTTGTGATAGGAAGTGAATGTTTAGCGTTTATATATTTTGAATTGAATGAAGATAATTTTTATTTTGAAGATAATACATTGGGAATTGGTGAGTTCAGTTTGATGGTTCATAATCATACACACTAGGTGGCAACATTATTTTAGTTTTGTGTATGATGGAGATTCAACTTCTCAACGATCTATATGAGTCTGTACGACTGATGACGAATATACCTTTGATTTCGATCCAAATGACAAAATTAACGATTCTGGTTATGATAAAGAGGAAGGGGCAGTTACAGAAGCTCATGAAATTCTTGAAGTAACTCCAATTAACTCTTGGAACGCTCTTTCTGATAATATCGATATTTTAGAACAATATACAAATTTGTATATACGTAAAATTGCAACCAGCTACAAATACAAATACGATGCATGTCAACATATAAAGTACAATTTTTTGTGCTTAATGTATCTAGCTGGTCCAGATCATGGTGGAAATTTTGAGAGTTGCACAGTTGAATTTCTATTGCGATCATGTATCGAAGAAGATTTATTCTTCGCTTAAACATTATAATGCTTGATAATACGGATACAAGAGAGAACAGAACAGCAACCAACAAAATTGAAACTATCAGTGAAACGCTTCGAAATATTCAGTGGGAAAGTATGTGACACTGTACGAAATTCGTTTAGCATTCCGCTGAAGGTGTGTATTCCGCTTGTACATGGCACAAAAGCCAAGCAAGTAGGGCATGAGAGTATTTTTTACTGCCATAACATTTTATACTCCACTTATACAAATACAATTGATTCAAGACTGAACACAGTCCTACAGCTGTAGGTAGATTGAAACGTTATAAGAGAGAGCTTCCACCTATAATTATAACTATGGACATCAGACTAACATCTTTTTCAGTTTGTTAATATGATTTCTTCATTGAACAGAGTTGATAATATAGATTGTAATATTGGCGATAGGCAGCAACTTGAGATTATTACGTTATACAGCAGTACAAAGAGGGGAACCAATCGATGGGGACTAGTTTTTTTTTTTAGTTTTTGACACCAACATGATCCCTTTCCAAACAAGAGAGGCTACTGCAAATACTGCAAACGAAGGAAAACCCAGAATTTTTGTGGTTTTGTTAAGAGTTGGCTCTGTATGATTCCTGATTATTGGTGGGAGTAATAAAAGCTCAAAAATTGATTCACTCTATCATAAACATCATTTCCCATTATTGCCTTATCCATTTTTGGTTATTAGTATACAACTCCACAACTTCTGACAATTTTTTCATAAATTTTACGTGTTTATATATAACAGTTTTGAAGTTGATAAAGGCAAAGGTACTTTTTAATATCATACATAACAAGTAGTTGTGAAATGTCTCATTTGATTTGTTTAAAGTGAACAAGTATTGTGTTGAAATGAATCTTTGATGCATATAACTGCTGGAATAGCGTTTTCTTTGACAAAAAGTTCATTTCGAAATTTAATTCACATTCCTTCTACGAAAGATGCGATCGTTGTACGAATTCTCCCATTTTCCTCATTCTTTCGGCATTTCCGAATAAACTGAATGCTGAATAATATCACATACATAATTACTCACTAACATGACAGTGCCTTTCTGAATACAAGATAATTTCATATTGTGTACATATCAAACACCTGTTAAAGAATAATAGCATTCCATTGAACTGTAAATAATATCGTTAGAATTCAGTCTTTGCATTTTGGACTAACCTTATTGAAAAAGGTTAACGCTTTTTACACAAATAAGATAAAAACGATAATAAAAAGAACATTTAATGTGAATTGTGCACCAATATTTGTAGACATGTCGCTTCCTTGCGGTGAACCTTGTTTGACTGTAATGGGTGTGGGTCTATATTCTGCGGGACAAGGTAGCTGCTTCACGGGAATGCTCAATAAATTCATTTTTTGACTACCAATTTCGTTCATTTGTACACTTATGTCTTCAGCGTATTTGTTGTTGTCTAAATCCGGGGGACACACCAAATTTTCAACTCTATCCTTAGAAGAAACTCTATCAGAATAAAATGAACATTCCAGATCATCCAATGCTTTACGTATATGCGATTGAGTAGATTTTTGATAAAGTACGTAAATCCAGTCCAATCTGCAGTCACAACTGAATCTGTTACCTAAAAAAAAGTTATGTATTAGATTCTAGCAGATGAATTTTTACAAATGATATAGTCTAGATATCAAGTCCATAGATAGATGAATAGCAATATTCATATATGGTTCATTTGTAACTAAATTCAACGATAAAGACAATAGACTATGTCGAGAATATTGAGGCCTATTCAATGTTCAAGCTAAATTCTTAAGCATGCGCAAAACCAAAACACTTGTGGTTTCTAAGCAATCTGTAAGATGTAAAGTTGCTCTGGAGAATAGAAGAGAATAAAATTACAAATATATATGGCATGAATTGTGATGTTAAACTTCACTCAAAAAAGGTCAAAACAGTTTATAAAAACAGTTTATCCTGCTATAAGGAAGGTTACGAAAACCATTAAGTAATTGCAAATTATTAAATAATTGAGGATGAATTTTCACTTTCTAAAAGAAGAAGGGTAGGTTGAGTTGTACATTTCCTTGCAGGAATTTCTGTTTATGATTGATTGAATATAAATTATTTCAAAAGAATCCATTTAGAAATGAGATCAAATAATCATATCAGAGTTTTTTAGCTGCTAACATGTCAAAAATAATATGAGCATATTGAATAAATATTAGAAAAAATTAATGTACACAGAGACAATTATGTAGGCAATCGTAAATCGGTCCGTTTGTACAGGGTCCTTCACGACGAGCTGAATCGTTATGAATATGGGAAAGTACTGCGACTAGTTTTCTGAAAATTTGCTTGCATGGCTTTTTCTCAATTTCAGCTAGAATAATTTCAGTCTTCTGAAACTTTCGATTATACCGGAAGTGGACCCAAACTTCAATGTTTTAAACGGAATGCTATGGTTTTTATTAAATTGTTAGAATCTACGGAAAACTTCAATACAACATTATAGAAGGCATCGTATGCCTAAAGTCCACCATTTATCAATTATTTCACATTTTTGAAATTTTTGGAAATATGCAGTCCTCCACTAAAAAAATTATATTTCTAAGTTTAAGTGAGTCAGGTCTAATATTTTTGGGATTTGGACAAATAAAACTTAAAGCATTAAAAATCTGTGAAAACCTTGACAAAAATTTATATAGGGTGTTCAGAAAATGGTGTCGAATTTCGCTATCTAAAAACTTCGAAAACTCAATTTTTTCAAACGGCAACCCCCATTTTCCTCTTTACCATTGGATTCTATGCTTTAAATTCAGTTGATATGCTCAATTTATTAAAAAGAGGGGAATGCCGGGTGCAAAAATTATAGAGGTAACGTATTACTAGTCACAATATATGAAGTAATCGATACAAAATAGATTGAGGTAGTATGAAGTCAAAATAGTTGGAGAATAGCCAGGAGGAAAAAGAGTAGATCGATCAGCAGTTGATAAAATATTTACTCTCAAACTGATATCAAACGACAACTACGAATAAACTGTCGGGCTACTTACTACTCAATACATAAAAAAAGACTGAATGAAACATTTGAAAATATAGAAATGACTCCGACCGATACAACAATAGCATTTCGTTATAGTGGGAAAAGAAGTAAAACTAGGCGATATACGATATATATTGGTATCTAGTTAGCATAGACCAGTTCCATGCATAAACAAAATATTGCGTTACCATAGCAACGAACAATAACTTATTAGAAGTGTCAGTGTAAAGTTGACCGTCAAAAAAGTGAACCTGAGTTATGCAATAAATCAGAAGAAAAAAGATGTCCACCGAAATTGTGAAGTGAAGGGTTAAGAGGTAAGCAGATTTACGAAGATATGCTTAATACCCTTGGTGATCAATGTCCTTCGTATGCGACCGTGAAAAATTGGACTTCAAGCTTCAAAAGAGGTAAATTTTCCATTGAAGATGATGACCGAAAATATCGATGCAGTTCATGACATGATTTTATCAGACCGTCGAATTAGGCTAAAACGGATCTGTTGGAAAAGGTCTTGCATCTTTTTTTTTGGGATTGCCATGGAGTAATCATGATTGATTTTTTATTAAGGGTAGAACAATAACTGGAGATTACTATTCGATATTACTGACCACTCTACAGGAGAAAATTAGAGAGTAAAGACGCGGAAAGCTATCCAAAGGTATTTTGCTTTTGCAGGACAACACCCCTGCACACAAATCTCATGTTGCCATGCAAAAATTCGTGATTTAGGGTTTGAATTACTAGAGCACCTCCCTTATTTACCAGATTTGGCTCCGTCCGACTATCATCTCTTTCCTGAACTGAGAAAAAGTTTAAAGGGTCGTAAATTCTTTTCCAACGAGGAGAAAATAAAAGCTGTGGAGGTCTGGTTTGCAGAGCAAGAAGAAAATTTTTTTTGAAAGGTCTAGAGATGTTGCAGGTTTGCTGTAATAAATGTATTCAATTAAGAGGAGAATATTCTTCTTCTTCTTCCTGCTGTGTATAGGCATCATTGCCCGTTTTTCTTCTCCGCCTGCATGATCGCTGGGTGGATTGAGTAGCTTAGCGATTGTGTTGCCGCTCCCAAGCCCGAGAAAAGGAGGAGGGTTAGTGGAACGGGTTAGCAGCCCATCCACCGTAAAACCGAATATAGCTTATAGACCCACAAATTTGCCTCGGAATAGGTCTGATTTTAAAGACGAGGAGAATATGTTGAGTAATAAAATATTTTGATATTGAAATGTTGTTTGAGTCTATAGTAGGCTAAGAATTTTTCAATATATCCTCATATATGAACCAATTAATCAGTTTCTTCATACTAATAATAATTGTATTGGTCTGCAGTTTGATAAGAGATTGCGTAACTTGTATAATATCACATCGTTCACAGTGCAGAACTTGCGTTGAAAAGCTACTGTTTTCTACGTCTTTTCAGTATATGTCATTTATTTGAAGAGTTAACAATAATAATTTTTTTTTCACTCAAATATGTCGAACTTTGTTCATGAAAAAGTGTTTTTGCGGAGAGTTCTTCTTCGTTACTTTAATATGAAGAAAAATGCTGTCGAAAATTATCGTATTTTGGAGAAAGTTCATGGTGAACATACACTAGTTGAGCGAACGTGCCAAAAGTGGTTTGCACGATTTGAAAGTGGTGATTTTGGATTGAAATACGATAAACCTCCTGGGCAGCCAAAAAAGTTTGAAAATGAATAACTGGAAGCATTACTTGATGAAGTTGTGTGCCAAACACAAGAAGAGCTCACAGAATCTTTGATTAGCACTCAAGAAGCCATTTAAAAACGTTTAAAAGCAGCTTGATATATTCAAAAGCAAGGAAAATGGGTTCCAAATGAGCTCAAGTCGAGAGTCGTCTAAAGGCGGTTTTGCATGTCCGAAATGATGCTGGTATGCCATAGAATGAAGTCATTTTCATATTCGATTGTTACTGGTGATGGAAAATGATAACGACATAACGACAATCCCAAGGGCAAAAAATCATATGTGAAATCCGACCGTTTGAATAGAGCCGGAATATGCGACCAGACACAAGGCAATAATTTTCCATCATGTCAACGCTGGGCCCCACGTTGCTGCTCCGGTTAAGAACTATTTAGAAAACAGTGGATGGTAAGTTTTACCTCGCCCGCCTTATAGACCAGACCTTGCCCCTTCTGACTACCATTCTTTCCGTCCGATGCAGAACGCCCTCACTTGAATACGGTTCACATCAGAGCAAGATATAAAAAATTATCTTGATTCATTTTTGGCTGCCAAGCCGACGCAATTCTTTTGGAATGGGATCCACAAATTGCCAGAAAGATAATAACTTCAAATTGGTAATACTTGGAATAATCCTATTGTACATGAAAAAAAAAACCGCACGAATTAAGTTATAGACCACAATAGAAATGAGGCATGAGCCGAAAGAATGAAGTATGAGAACCCTTGTCCATTAAGGGCATATATTGGTGAATTCATAAGGAGTAAGATTCTCTATATGAAACATTCGATCAATTAATCACTACTAACTGACTACTTTATATTGGATATTTGTATTTATTCATATATTTTCTTCAGAAGTAGGTAAGTATGCGGAAAATCAAGTGAAAATATGAACAAAAAGTTAAAGTGATATTGATAACAAAATTTGTACAAACCGACAAAGTTGTATAGCGTATGGTAATAAGTCATCTGTGGTAAAGGCTGTATACATTGTTGTGGTCAAAGAGCAAAGGCTGCAATCTACTATATTTATTTCATAAAGGTGTGCTGGATAGCACACATGTCCAAACTTGAGTCATCTTATAGTGACTAAGCTACTTCGAATTAACTCATATTTCCTATACCAGTGTTGATCGGGAATTTCTGGATGTAATTGTATGTATCTTGTTGGTTTATTAATGCAATATTCCTACCAAAAGTGCTTCCAAATTTTTTTCAACTAATTTTTTTCATCAATACCTCCTCCCACAGTTATGTTGTTATTTATTGGTAATGCGTTTTTAATGGTTTCTTTTACTAGATTGTCTACGTATTCGTTATTACTGAGTGTATTTTATCTACAAAAATTCTTAATGCGTAGCTCATTAGCTTTCAGCTAGTTTGATTTTTAGAATTGATTTCCAGAAGTGTCATTTATATCAAAAGCTTAACTAATGCTTATAAGAACTGAAAAGGAGTCCGATATTATAATAGATTTTTATCGTTCAATGAATTCAAGAGCTTTGATAATTTCGATCGCTTCTGAAGAGAAAATAAAGGTTAGACAATTCTTTTTTGACTTCTGAACCATTTTATTACACGAATTGATGCTTTCATAAGAAACTTTTGCAAGAATGAACTTTGTATTAGCATAAAAACTCAGCTTTTTAGTAAAAATTATCACAAATAGAAAAGTTGACGTCGTTTATTTACTTACAAACGCTGCAGTTGCTATTAAAACTTAAATTGTGTTAGAGCAAAGAACGAGCTCGGGGGATTCATAAAAATATTTTATTCTTGCAGAATAGAGACGCTCTTATCAGAGAAAATTTATCAACATAAATCTTGTTTCAAAATTTTGAATTTCAAATTTCAAGCAAATGTGATAATCATAATTTATGTGAAAGATATGTTTTTAACTTATTATTGAATATGCGGGAGCCTGTAAGAAGGCTGAACTGACGTTCCTACGAGGAGACGTATTTGATGAAGAATATTTATTCATGAATTAATCTCTCACACATAGGATATGGTGCTACGAGCTCTGGATACTAAATAACGAGACTGGTTACGAAGGGTTTTATTATAAAAATTATTCTACATTCGAATGTTTCCCTTAAATATACTTCCCTTCGCTCACCACAAACCTTTTCAAATGTTTTTTTCTATTTATTTCCCACCATTTCAAACAATTATTGATGTTATCTTCGAATTTGTTGACAGTTATTAAATATTACAATAAACTTTCGCGATAATACAATTGTGAGAGTTGTAAACTCACTTTCCTGGCTGGAAACTCTTCTTCAGGAAATGGTATTCGGTCTGAGCTGAAGTTTATAAATAACTGTTACTCAGATAAACAATTGATAATAAATTAGACGCCAAGAGTGACGTAAAAAGTGAACAAAAATAGGTGGAAAAGCTGGAAAGACATTGCGGATAGAATTAATACAAAAAAACAAACTATACTCGGAGACGATTCTCCAAATTAATGGTCATTACTATGAACAATTGAAAAAGCAATAAAGACATTGGAATATTCCAATCAAATAATTCTATCAAGCGTCAATTTGAATACTCAATATTGAATTACCATGAATTTGATGTTTTTACAAGACACTACAACAACACTGTTGATATTCTGGCTAAACGACAGAACATTTTAGTGGTAACTTTCCAGTACTACACACCTCAAATTATCAGCATTGAATTAGAACATTGATCATGACTAAAACCATATGAGAACTTTCCTGTGACTAAAGTTCTCATAATCTAATTGATCAACAAAGATATAATTGAGAAGCATCGAAGGACATATATGATCTCTTTGATATAATACATCATACCTATTTTATAATAATATATTTGTACTAGTTTCAATTTACAACTGTATCTTCAGTCCTGGCTTCCATCTCAAATCAATTATCAGTTATATTCCGTTTCCGGAGATTGTTAGAAATCAATATCATCGATAAGATGTAAGGGCCTCACATCCAATCATCTGACAAATGTAAGGAGGTAGTTACTACTAGATCTACGAGATACATTCGATTGAGTTAATATGAGAATTAGATAAACCCGTACATGCTAGACTCTGATACACTATCATGATGTGGATGCTCATATCAATTATAATACAATATTGATTTACCAAGGATGACTGTTAATCCAACATTGAAATTGGAGTATTTGGATAATTTGAGGAGAAATTAATATATGTAAGATGAAAAGAGAATGTCGAGTATATTTGAATCTGACCCATAAGAGATTTATGTAGTTGAAGTTACCACAGTTATGATTAATAGACTTAAATACGTTGGAAAACCAGGAATCTATCGTTCAATAAAAAATAGTTGTAGTTCAATTTGATTTTATTAATCATTTTATCAATATCCGTTTACCCGGGTTCTCTTCTACATATTTCAAATTCGTATTTAACGAATTACTGTCATGTCCTTTCAACTACACGTAATTTGGGTATAGAAAAATCGATTTATTTGTTACTCAACATATGTTAATATAGTAAAATAGAAACTAAACGTTTAAACGCTTCCTTCCGATAATACTAAAAAAAATCCGGTTTCTACTTAACGAAACCTGACAGCACTTGTATGAATCTGACAAAAATTAACTGTTAAATAAGCGTTGTTGCCAATAACTTTAATTAGCAACGACATTGTTCTCCTTCTAATGCACTTCATTAACCCTCGGAAGACCTTCTTCATTTACTTTCCTCTAAAATGCATCGAAAGCAATTAATTTTTCTTATATCTTGAGAGTTATTTGATAAACGATAGTAGAAACTTGATTCTGACTTACTTCTGATTAGATCATCTTTAAGAACTGAAATAGCGAAAATTTTCACAGGAATTGATCCTCCAGGCTCACCACCCAAACCTTTGAAATGTTAATCAAGCACCTTGATTTGAACCTCTCAACATCATTATGCTGATTGTGAAGCTTGTCCAAATATTTTAGCTTTGCACGCATTAATGTACCCTCCAAGCACCAGCAGTTAGTTGACGAGACAGGCAGAAGGCCCAAATATCTATGTATATCATAAGATATTGTTGTCGTCCGAGCACACGATGTAATAGCGACATTTTTAACTACACTGATAATGACTTCTGGGCCCATTGGTGGTTTTTAGAATCCCAGCATCGCGAGCGAAGCAGCCTCGTCGTTGCCCTTGTTGCCTGAGTAACCATACATCTAAACTAGCTCGACCTTATCACTGACCGGTTCCTGTAGGTCTTCTTCACATTCAAATGAAAGCTTAGAGCAGATCGTTTCAGCAGTTATGGATTTTATAGCATCTATGGTCTAAACAGATTGAAGTTAGTGTGTATCTTTGGCGTCGACTGAGTAGAGTCCACTGTATTTCATCACAGCAGATACTTCATTTCCACAGGCGAAATGTGGTCCGGTCAACAGCCAAGTCTTTCATTTCGCTGTCATCCGTGTATCGGTTGTCTCCACCGCTCAAATTCGTATTTACGTCATTAATATATTTTAGGTAATGGGGACTTTATTATATAAACATTGTGGATTTTTCGCTCCCTGTTCTTAATTAAATTACTATTTTCCATCGACATCGGCTTTATTCTTATTCATAAAAACTTTGGTGGAGATCGAAGGAATAGTAGCTTCGTTCTTATCATTTTAAATTCCTTAGAGTCTTGTCATTTTCGGAATATTCCGGAAGAATGTGAGTTTGCGATTAAAGAAAAAATAGTGTACGAAAATTTGTACGATACGTCTAAAGGAAATAGAGAACTAGAGAACTAGAGAATAGAGAAAATTCTTTGTTATGTTCTGTTTACTATAAATAGGACAACACTGACTCGATTATTCTCATTTTGTATGATAATGTAATGCTATATAACTATGATAGTTGAGACTATATTATATGCCCAAGTGAAATTACACCAATGCCACACACTAACGGATTCTCATTCTAAATCTCCATCTACGTCTTATGATAATAGAATAATCCATCATACTTGTTAATAAGGATGCTTTCTATTCGTCATATCATATATCGTGTTATGAGTAATAAAATTATAGCTATGAGAGGAGGTAGTTTACTATATATAAAATTTTGATTTTAAATACTAAATTCAATTACTCAAACTCTCATTGGAAGTTTAGTGGTTCTTCAGAACAAATAAAGAAGAATCATGTTTTTAAGAGCTTTTAGACTCCATTTGTTTCTTCTACGGATGTTTTAAGTACTCGTACGTTCAATTCTACAAATGTTTATAAGTAATTCCAAGGGCAACGTGTGCCTAAGCAAGCGAGAGACAAAGAGAGTGTCCCCATCTCTTAGCAGCAAGCGGAAATATCCTATTATTTTTGTCGAGAACGATAGAATCTTCCACGCGCTTCGAGTCTAGACTAGAACCTTCCTTAACCATCACGTCGGCGCATGTGAGTCAGTTGAGTCTAGTAATCGAAGCGATGCGGTTGGAAAAGGATTTTAATTGTACTGCGAAATAGTGATTATGAAGGTATTGTACATTTGTTTGTGTCGTGCGCGTGCGATATCCATTGTAGTGTCGAGGTCCATAATTGTTACGACGTCAGAAAAACGTAAAGTTGATAGTGAGTGCAGAGTTTTTCTGTCTAAATAAAATAATAATTCCGTTTATGTTTTGTTTTTATTTTCAATCTAGCCCACCAACGAATTCAAAATTTAATATATGGCCCTCTGCAAAATTGAGTTTGACACATCTGCTTTACGGGGATAATAACATGGTGATTGAGTTGCTCTCTTTTTTTCTACGCAAATTTTATGAACTTGTAATGTTAATTGTATTTCATTATGGTTCAAGCTCAAGCATTGGAAAAATACAATAAACTGTCCAAATTGATACGTTGAATTTCACTCAATTTACAATAATATTTTACGTTTTTGATATACAGACCTTATTTATCACTAGGGCAAGTAATATACATTCCTTGTTAGATTTGGACCTCCCGTATCTATCTATTAGGTACTCGTAGACCATTCAGGTTACATATATTTTCCCTATCGTATTTGGGTGTCCTCAACAGCATTATGTTATATCCTTTACTGTTTAGTTCCAATTTATCGTTATTATGCTTTAAATTGAGGTCTTGACGCTCATACTCGTCTTTTTGAGATTTCGTCCATTCATTTATTATCGAGCAATACAAATTGAGTTAATTAATTTTTGTTTAATGAGTTTGTTATATCAGGGAATTTTTGTTAATTATCCATAAAGTGTATATGAATGAACTACTTAATTAGAATCTCAATCAACAATAAAGATTATAAATATATTTTTAAGATAAAACTTCACACTCAAAAGTTTGCTTTCTCTTAAAACATTTCAATTTTCAAATCAACTTTTCGTGAAATTTTTATCTCAATATTTTTTTTGGTTTGAAATCGAACCACTTGAATTTTGTTTGAAGAAATGTTATTTTTTGAGCTCGAGCAGAAACGAGAGACACATTTTTTTATTATTATTTTTATTGGTGATAGGGAATAAATGTTATGAGGATGACGATTTTGTTTCTTTTCCATAGAAATGTTATTCTGATGGGTTATTGGGTTTAATATAAAATAAAGTTATTTACATAAAACCGTTGAAGTGTGAATAATCGTCAAATTAACAAACACATTCATATGAATCATAATAAACAAAGTATTTCTATTCAATTACTTGTCGTTTTATTTTAGCAAACACCAAATGTGTAGCTATATGTTTGGACATAACTGTATCTAGTTATCCACTCCTACCCCTGACCTCGCTTAACAAGTCAGCCGATTCCATAGTAAAGGTGATATCAGACGGTTCACTTTTTATTAATTTCTGTCTTTCATTCAACATCTTACATTAATAATGAAACGTCTAGGCATCAATCACTTGCACTCTGAATGAACGGAAAATCGAAAAATGAAAAGTATGAACACGAAAAGAACGTTCAATCGAGTTCGTTTGACGACATATTCGAGGAAATACTAAAGTTAATTTTTTTGTCATTTTGTGTGTGTCTTGTGAGCGTGAAATGAAAGAAAAGAGAACATTCATTTGAGTAATCATTCATCCGAATGAACCAAAAAGTGAACCGTCTGATATCTCCTTAAGATTATAGTGGTCTTATGAATCTACTCACTAGTAACATTTTGGAAAGTGCTCAGACATGGATTCTCTTGTTTATGCAATATTGGAACTATTCTGATTGTTTATCCAGCTTTGTAGTCTAATTTTTCCTGGTAATTGAACCTTCTTTTTCAGCTCTATATTAACGTGTAAGAAAACGAAGACCAAATTCTGTATCTTTCAATGCGTCGTTTTTATGAGATACTTTTCTTGAGTCGCTTCTCCGATATGCCCTTCTGGAGTACTGACTTTGAGCGAATGTTCAAACTGATAAAGGAATCAGTTAGATATTTACTCGGACTAAACAGCAAGCAAAATAGAATCAAGGATCAATACTCCAAAAGAGTTAGGTCACTTATGAAATCCAAATTGAATGCAGGCAACTTAGTTCAGCCACGCCTGTTTTGCGTACTAGTTTGAAATCCTGAATTGGTGGAAAACAGAGCTAGAAGGTATTCAAAGTTTGACATGAACAATGATGACGTAGAACAACAACCACCACCCGAAGTTATACACTATTAGAACATCATTACCCCGAAAAGAGGATGGGAGTGCCTTGATCGACCTTATTAACCTGCAGTCTCTACAGGTGATACAACTACGTAAATTCATTCATAGGAAATCAGAATTCTCAATCCTACACCGGATTATATCCAAGGCGGATAAAGATTATTCACCTCTTAACCTCGCATCGCCAAAATCTGACTTAAATATAGTATTAGACAGCGAGTAGTTGGAACCTGTGGTCACGAAAAGCTCTACACGGTAGACATCATCACGACCGCAACCAACCATAACTTCAAACAGATTGTTAACTATCGGTAATCTTTTTACAGTGACTGAAGGCTTCATCATGGCTATCCAAGAGCCACGTATATCTACAAGAAAAATGTTATAAGGATCCGATCACTCAATCTGACAAATGAAAAAGTGCCAGCAAACATCAGATACCATTTAGTATGTAGTGTGTTAGTTAATACCGACATAATCATGTGTGCAACATCATCCTCCAGAAACTGGCGATCAAGTTCGGTCTTCTCAATACGTATACACCAGATTACAAGTACCAGCCATAGAAGGTGCTCAAAAATGACAAATTTAGACTCTACTACGATACTTGACACCATGGTGGTTGATAAAAGAGTCAACTCAGTCCTTCTTGTCGATGTTGTTGATTAAAGAGATGTGGCAATAATTATTTATTAGTCTTCGGTCGCGGGCCGAACTCGCTATCTGTCTCCAACATATATTTGTTATGCATATTAAATATTAAAATTCCTACATGTACATTTTAAAATGTACTTCCGTTATTCATTGTAGTTTTCTTGTGGTTACTTTATGTTTAGATATTATTGTATTTGTGTCCTTATTCAGTTATATGTGTGTTCATTCTCTAGGTATTTACAAGCTCTTGTCTATAAATTGTTAACATTTTTTCAACCATAAAGCATTTCTCTCTTTCTTTTAATAAAAACATCGAGTTATGTAGTTAATGCCAAGAGTGGTATATGGTATGACCTCTATTGGAACTTGTTTTTTGTATTTATTTGTACTGATTCGAAATATTTTAAAGAATTAATAATATTTCAATATCCTTTCGACAATTTGAGAATATCTCATAAGAGCTAAATCTGTGCAAAATGAACATTTGATAACCTATGAACCAAAATACGAATGATATATTTTGAATACTTTTCTACAATTATATTGATTCCATATATTTTTATGCGGAGATCTGAAGCTCTCTTCTACTAGATTCAAGGTTATGAATATCTGGAGAAGTGAGAGGGACATTTCCGGTGCTTTTTTATGACAGTTCTTTATTGTTGTTGTATTAGTATTTCCCGAATTTTTCGAGGAAATTGATTCGTGAATTTTGCATGGTCTAGAGATATGTATTCTCGACTAACAGGAATATATTGTTTGATCCAGTCAAGAACATGATGTTCACTATGTCAACATTATCATCTATTTATTCTTAAAATATCAGTTCAATGTATACATATATGTTAGAATATACAGCATTTACCAATAATACAATTGAAATTTATATTTTGAAATTATGTGGAATTAACCAGAGTGTTGCATAGCTCCGTAACAAAACGATAACATTTTTTTCTCTTGATAAATGCTTATATGTTCGACCAAATTCGAATTACTGGTATGTTTCACCAACCACTTTAAAGGCTTAAGTCTGGAAATTTATCTGTCGGTCTCAATTTACTTCAAACTTTTTTTAATATTTATGTCTAATAGTCTAATTGATGATACACACAATTTAAGTATATCATATATATTGATATTCGGAAAACTTCTTTACATTATATCTGTATGAAAATACCTTGTTTTTATCTGTTTTTACAAAGGCGTATAGGTGGCAGCTTAGGAACAGTGTACAAAATTTTTTTCCGATCTCCGATTTTTTTTCCGTTAGTCTAATAAAAAAAATCAATAGGAATTAATTATCTCAAAAAACAATTATATATTCATAACACTTTTCTTAAAACAACAATAAAATACTCATTTATCAAGGAATCGCTGATAGAGATATTGATATTTATTGTACAATTTGTATTATTGCAGAAATTTAGTCCCTTCAGTATTTTATTTTTTAGAACTAAAGATGTTAAACCAGACGGTGCGCAAATATTTCGATTTTCCTGATGGAATGTCGCAGATCTTGTATTTTGCAAATGAGAAGGCTTAAACAGTTTCTGTAATACTATTTTTCTTTGTGTGGATTTTTCTATGTATCCTTTGCTACGTCGAAAAAACGCCTGTCTTCTCGGAGTGACTAAATCAGCGCCTATTCACACCAACAAGGTGGAATATCATCATTCACAGTTTAATTTTTTTTGAGATCTCGCCACTCCATAAAAAGTTGATCACATCTTGACATGGATTTTGCTGGTAGCAAATCAGCACTTACTTGTGCCGCTAGCTCCAATATGTTCTTGGGAATATCTGGATTTTCCTTCAATTAATTTTTTAAAACTAACATGGATAAAAATGACAAGAACTAAAACAATGCCAATAAGTAATATATAGCTGCTATGGAAATTTTAATCATATTTGGTACTATGGAAACACTTTTAAAAACATGGTTCAATATATTTTTTACGTATGCTATACGTTAAAAATGGAGAATTTCAAATGCAGTGAAAAGGAATAGCCCAAGTAAACTATGAATTTTTCTATAAGTCACATTTCCCACGTTTATGACGCATCACTGGCAATTGGCGTATGAAATCTACTTAACAAAGAAAGGAATGAAAAATTATTCGGCGTTGTCGTAACACAATTATTAATGCTGTCAACCTTCCAAACGGAAATAGATTAATAAATGTTTTTATATCGTTCTGATT
Organism: Diorhabda carinulata; assembly: GCF_026250575.1. NCBI lineage: Eukaryota > Metazoa > Arthropoda > Insecta > Coleoptera > Chrysomelidae > Diorhabda > Diorhabda carinulata. Next base: position 25,159,872 of record NC_079464.1, on the reverse strand, counting down.
TGTTAAACATCGAACGGAAATGATGAAATAAGTAGATTTAGAGGTTAAAAATACACATCCAGATATTGTATGTGATAATTTGCTACTAAGTACGTTAAGACCAAAAATTCCGGCAACCCTTTTACCTGGAAAGCTCAAGCCAAGGTAATTTATATATACAGCGTGGGTTTTCCAGCTTTCTTTGCCGCATCCTACATTTCGTACGCTACATTTTTTTATATATCCACTCGTTTTCCTAGATAACAAAGTCTTTCATATTTCTTTCAATTTCTTCCTCTCAGGTCCTTGAGGGTCTTCCTAGTCTTCTTCTATATGAGCTCCAAATAGGTTAGCGATACTTCAAAGATACACGAGTCTGCGCCTTATAGAGGATCATATTTATTGGGTCGGTTTATAAAAACGATAACTCGTCGTCGAAGCTATATATATCGGATTTACAGTTTTGTCCATAAGATTGTTGATGTACGGGAGAAAGAGAATAGGTGACAAGATGCATCCCAGAGGAACAACAGCGTTGACCTCGAACCTCTCTGAGGTTGTCCATCGATAGCAGCCTGGATGGATTTGTCTCTGAGAAGGCTACTGAGCCAGTCGATGAATGAGGACGACAAAACTTAGAATCTTAAATCATTCAGAAAGTTGACATGCCAAACCCTTGCCAAAAGCCTTCGATATGTCCAGTGCGATTTATCTGGATGCCCCATCTTTCTCTATAGGTTCAGTCCATACGTTGTTGACATAGAGCAGGATATCCCCGGTTAATCTATATTTATGAAAGCCGTATTGATGGTCGCTGATGCTGTTCGCAGATTTAAGATATCCGAAGATCTGTTGGTTCACGACTTCCCATGACCTTGGCAATGGCTGGAACTGAAGCAATCGAACGGTGGTTATTGAATACCGTCTTTTTCCCTTTTTTGGTATGGGATGAACCTGAACAAGTTTCTTCTGATACATAAACTTAGTATTAGTGATGAGATATAAAAATTTTTAACGATTTCCGAAGCAAAAGGTTTTGTTGAAAGTGATGAGTGCTATGCTGAAAAAACTTTAACTACGATTATATTTATTACGTATGTTTGGTCCTATTGAGCCATTTGATTTCAAAACTTCAAAAATCATTTAAAACAACATTGTATATATTCGTGGGTATACAAACTGTGAACCAATTTAAAATGACAACCATAATAAAACAGCAAAATAAAATACTCTGTCCATTATATGGAGTGTAATAACATTTTACAACAACTTCTAATTTATAAGCAATTTTCTAGATGTGCCGTATATACTTGGAATGTAATGCAATAAACCTAGAAGGCAGATAAATTTTCTTTCTCCATTTGTACACATAAGATCTATTTATACGTGCTGATAGACCGCTAGCGCTGGAAGTAATGGTGATAGGATCCGACATTTTACTTAAGTACAAAGTTTTTATTGATTTTATAGTACTAATGCTCAATTCGTTAAGTATAATACGGAATACACTGAAAAAAATATAGAATTTATCCAAACAATTGGTGTATATTATGATAATCCAGCTCAAATTCCACCTTGGGGAGATCAAAAGCATCAGAGAAAAATGCGCAAATGTGTCCTTTTGAATCAGGATAACGCACCCATTGACAGTTCTGTCATTGCAAAACAGCAGTAGTTCAGATACATTTCAAGTAAGCTGAGCATCCACCGTATTAAAATTTGGTATTGCATTTTTATTGTTAGTGTAGCAGGGGCAAACCAAACTGATCAACTGTGGTATACTTGAATGATTTTAAAATAGTGAAACGTTTAAATCCAGCGGTCATACTGGACTAGAATGTCCTACTCCTAGGCCAAGTAAAAAAAAGGAGTAGAATTCCATTATGAGATTTATCGTATCCAGCTTTACCAGTGAAAAAATATGTGAGCCCTAATTACGTAACATTAATTATTGTTCCTATGGCGTAACTTGAGAAAGTTCCTTACAGTTTTACCTCTTCCTTATCAATAAGAACGATGCAAACCACAATTATAGCTGAAGGTTTGTCCTACTTTCTCTATTACTGTCAACAGAAGGTATGACTGGAAAGTCTAGAATTCAGCGATCATACTGGACTGGACTGTCCTACTTCAAGTACTCCTATGCCAAGTAAAAATAAGATGGGAGATTCCAGTATAAGATTCCTCGTATTCAACTTTACCAGTAAAAAAAAAGGCTTCTCAACAATTTGTGAGCCCTAATTGCGTAAGATGAATTATTGTTTCTATGGCATTAACTTGAAAGAGTTCGTTACAGTTTACCTCTTCCTTATTAATAAGAATTCAATTGTAAATCATAATTACAGTTGGAGGTCTATTCTACTTTCTCTATGAGTGTCAACAGAAGATATAAGCGAACAGTCTGTGTTTTTTATGTGATTTGGATTTGGAACTCCCTCCATATCCATCCCGAGCAATACTATTTACCATATTTTTCTACTGAAGATTTTATTTATTTACCCAAACTATTTTCTCTTTGCACCTTGATATTCAGTTGGTTGATGTGATTACTCATCTCTGATGTAAACGCGAGGTCTACTAAGAACTGTCATGTACCATTTGATTATCCCACTCCGTATTATTGGATTGAATCTCATCTTCGAGGGAAATGGGAATCTCCTTAGATATAGCGGATAAGCGTGGCAAACAATTTCCGGTACGTAAGCAACGAAAATCAGTGTGTCCCTTGTTAATCACGAAACTTCCTGTAAGAGCAATTCATCACAATTCACTCTCCTCACAATTATTAGAAGAATTGGAATAAGTTATAACGTGAATTGCTTGATTAATAACGTTGAATGGAAGAGACTTATTAATTATAATGCTGTATTTTGATAAATTACTAATTAATTTTTAAGCAGAATGAACAAAGATATGGAGGAAAATATGAAAAATATGTTCAATTCTTCTCTCATTTTAGTTCTGATTGTGACAGTAGGATCAGTATTGATATACAAAAATATTTATCATCATTAATCATCTAATTTTCCAAACGTCTTTGCACTTTCAGGTTTTTTATTTGATGTATAATGTTGTGTGAACTTTGAAATTCAAAATTCAAAAAGTTTTGATATGTTACAAAGACATAAATGTGGCATTTTCAGATCAGGGCACGAAAATTTTTTTCCGTGTGCTAAATACAAAAACTAAATTAAAACTATTTATAAGAAAAAATATTTATTTATTGATAATTCTTTTTTTAAAACATCAACAATATAATTAGTATATCGCCGGTATTGATAGTAACAAACATTCTACAATTTGTATTATTGCAGAAGTTTAGTCCCTTCGGTATTTCATTCTATACAGCTTGATATGTTGAAGCAGACGATTCACAGATGTCATGATTTCCCTAATGGAATGTCAACGCTATGCTCCGTGCCTTTTTAGAGTGAGCAAATCAGCGCCGCTTTCCACCAACATGGTTGCCGAAAAACGCTTTAGTCAATATTTGTTATATTCTTCAAAATTGTTCAGTTTCAAGTGTTTTGCAAAAAGTTTCGAGACAGTGCTGATGATATGGCATCGAGAATGCTGGACGTACGATTCCGGTATGCAATAAATAATGTTTTACTGTCCATATTTCAGTGTCATTTCGACAGGTCCTTATCCTCATTTGCGTTGTTGCTGTTTTACGCGTAAGCTCCTTTTTCTACCCCGAGTTCTATGGGAGATTAAGTCTTATCTATTGTTAAGAGTTAGCCTGAATGTCACAATGTGTGTGTGTGTGTGTGTTTATTTCGCTCCCTCGAGACAACCTTTTCCAACCTTCTTCGGCAAGAAAAGATCCAGTCCGAGTAATCCTTTGCCTTATCTACATCTGTCCTTGATATAAGTGCCGACTTGCTTATGAAGTGTGGAATTACCGAGTCCGGGGTGTCCTCTTGTGGGTTGTCTCGATGATCCTAGGATCATGGAAAAAATATTTTTCTTATTTGTTTTCTTTTTTGTTTTCTTTCGTTTTTCGAAATTTTTACACCAACCTAACTAACTACTGCCCTCTGTATTACTTTACCTATTGGGAGATAAATGTGGCTATGAGTGTATGAATGTTCTGCAGTATACTCTGTAGCTCGAGCGTTCCTTATCCTGCTGGAGACGGGTTTTCCTTAGCAGCTAGTGCGTAGCTGTCTCCTGCTTGGCTCCCCCTGTAGTAGGGTGCAGTCTATCGCACTGTGAGTTTCCGTGTAAATTACGCTGTGCACGTCCATGTTGCACGTGCTTTGCCCATGGTCAAATACTGTCTGTAACATTGTACAGGTCCGTTGTACCCTTTTCTGTTCAACCATACGTGTATCATAGATATTTAAGCTTTTTATGTGATTGCTGTTCTGCGGGTTCTATCTTTACCATGAATATCGTTAGTAATTTTCGGTTGTTGGAGTTTTTTAGTCATACTTTTTTTAAATTTCAATCCATTTTCCCTTTTCGACTTCCGAAGCAGGGGATGCTTAAAACCAGTCCTTCGTTTCCTTCTTTTCGTTGAGAAAATCCTCTTCTGCTGCTGTTGTTATCTTCTCAGTTTGGATTACCGTATTGCCGTTCACAACTTCATCATTATTAGCATTCTCAGTGGTATTGCTTTATTTTTCTTTTCTCCTGTCCTTTTTTCCAAGCTTGTATATTTGTGTTCGCTGTATCTCATTCTTCAGAGGATTGCCTCTCCCCTTTCTTTTTCTTTTCGTTTACTCCTCTATATTCTCCTTCCATGGGGCAGTCTACCATTTGTTTTTCTTCGTACTCTGACTTCTGGATCTCAGTTTTATTCTTCGTTATGTTGTCTTCTATAGTGGTAGGACGGACGTTTTTCTCCTTTTTTCTTGTGGTTTTCCATTTCCATTTTTTCTCTAGAAGTTTTGCCATGTTGTTCTCCGTCCGTTGCATTGTTTCTGAAAAGTTCTGAATTCTAGCAATTAGAATTTCAATTTAATCCTCTAATTTCCTATTTTCCTTATCCTTTTCCCTATTCTCTTCTTCTTGGCTACGTAGCATAGCTTCTAGATTTTTCATGTTCCTCTCGGCCTCTGTCATAGGGTCCACCCTATTTCTAGAGTTTTCAGGCTCCATTCCTGTAATTTTTTGTTCCAATTTCTTTATCTTCACCTAAAATACCTAAAAATGAAGACTAAGCAATACTGAGAAGTACAGATATTTTGAAAAACTGACAATCACATTTGTGTTAACAAACCCAATTCTTTCATGCAAAAGTATTATTATTCATAATATATAAAAGGCTGTGTTGGCTTTCACTGCACTTTACTAATACACGTGTTCACTCGATGAAATCGCTGAGTCAACTTAGGTATTGGATATTTTGTGTTACCAGTAATTATTTTTATAGCTGAACAACTCTTTAGCGTGGAGAACTGACTCCATATTCTTAGCTTTTTCGACAAAAATAAAACTGGAAGAATATCATCACTTTTGAGCTTCAGCTTTTTTGAGATCTCGCCATTCCATAAAAACTTGATATTCGTATTCATATCTCAATCCAGATTTTGCTAATTTCAAAATAGCATTGACTGACATCGCTAGTTGTAATACGGTATTTATTATTTGGATTTCCTTCCGAGTACATTTTTTTCAAACTAACATGAGTTAATCTGACAAAAAATAAAACAATACCGAAAATAAATTTACCACGCGCGTACCAAGTCCTTACTTCTAGCATTTTATTATCTCATTGAATAGTGGAAGATTGGACTCTTGTTAGGCGCTTTTTTTTCTTACTTAAGTATCAAAAATATTGATTGAATCATCAACACGTTTTATAAAATTGTGCAAAAAATAGATTAACTAATTCCTTTCAGTCTCTACATTCTAGTCGAGTTTCAAATCTATCAACTTCGACTATATTTTGTAGACATACTTTGATAAATGTCTTAACTGATGTACGCCTACTTTAAGTTTCAGTGTACATCACGTTACAGCTTATAAATCATCCTTGACGTTTTCTCATTGTCTGAGGTGAAACTTTGTTATTTCAGGGTATGTTTCGTTTGAAAATGAGGTAGAAATTTGATTAAAACATATGTTTAAATTCATAAGTCTAGAATTATATAACATTTCAAGACACATTTTTGCGCAATATGACGCAGCACTGCATTTTTTCATCATGTTTGATATGAGGGTGGTAAATCAGAAGCGTACTTTTCAGAGATTGACAACACTTTCGCTACGGTGGAAACGTTAAGGTTATTCTGTATGTATTTACGTGAGAAATGGATGAAGGAAACTGAGGAAAAGTGACGTAAATACTAATATGGAAGAGCTACATTCCATTGAAAGATTTATGAGTGGTCCACTGGTTTTAAGACTGATCATATGACCACGAATGATGCTGAACTTCAGAAATTTTACTAAACCTTTGTACTTAGTAGTTCATCCATCTTAGGTTAGTTTAGGTGAATATTTGGGAAAATCAACATATCCACTATATGACCTGGGGAAAACTTTTATTTTGGCACCCTAAAACTCTTCTTAGAATTCACATATAATTGGATGGTAATAAATTATAAAGTTAGGTGTCAAAGGTCACAAAAATCGGTTTCTTCTGAAATTTTTTGTAAATATATCGTTTTCTATGGATTTCACCCTATTTCTATTGCGATATTGTACAGAATTCAATTCTCTAAAACTTTTGTATTCAACATTTTTTATACCGGTAGTTCTGATCAAAAACTATTCAGAATATAATTTATTGCTAGATATATAATGATTATTTTTTACCAGGTTTTGGAATAAATTCATTTTTTTTTGTTTATTTACATATTTATAAGATGATTTCCAAATTAACTGAAATAAACACATGTGTTACTATAAAAAAAAGATTTTATTTTTATGACAAATACACTACATAAGTGATATTAATAAACTGTTTTCTATTACATAACAAAATCTAACCTAAAAAACAAAAAAACGACATTTATTGTTTATATTTTCAGCTCATTCTTGAATAAGCAATATTTCTTGACCTACATTAATTAACCTCTAGTATCTTATTGTAAGTGAATAAAGTGAACCATATAAAATATAAAGAAAAACTATTTCTTTACATATTTTTAACGACATTTGTCTTTAAGTAATTCATGATTTCTGGGTCAAAATTTACATCTTTAATATCGGACTGATACGATGGTACAGCATTGAGACAAGCTTGTCCATTACACTGGCCGCAAGCAAAAAGCACTGCACAGAATATTTTACATTGAGTAATTCATCTGGTGCAGGTAGTAAAATAGCCATAATAGGTTCCACGAATTCGTTACGCATTGTTACCCCCATTCTTGGGGTACTAAACCATGCCCTTACCAAGTTTGAATTTGATAATAGATGCGATTGAAATGTTGGTGATTTGCTCCATTTGTTGGTGGGATCTTCAATAATTGCACAGGTTTATTAGACTTTGTTGAGTTAACGTATGCACTATACGTCAACAGAGATAATCGATACTATCCACTATCCACACGGAGTATTATAAACTGCTAATAAGGTTTGCATTCCACTAGGTATCAAATAATCTTTGAACCTGACAGTTTTCTTCTTCAAATGCTGCAGCAAGTTTACGGATTTGAAATAAGATATACTTGATTATTTTCTACTTCAAATACTATTTGTGTAAATGGGAATATAATTACAAAGTAATCAAAGTATGTCGCTTAGTAATTATTCAATTACCGAAAGAGATGTTATTGAATTGATAAGTTTTAGAATTATTTTAAAGAAAAATTGAATTTATTCTAAAAGTTGATATAAAATGATAATTATATATTTAGCGATTGACTATAATCCTAATATAACGAATTTTTAAACAGGACTACCAGTTGACCTCAGATAATTATCTAGCCGCGTGCTCTAGGCCTTCTATCTGGAAAACAGCTCAAGATATGAAAAATCTCAAATAGAAAACTTGTAGAGAATTTAGTTCTCTAGAATATTGATAGAAAATATAAATAGCGTAAAACCCATAGAAAACAAGTTATTTGCAAAAAATCCGTATTTCTTGATTATGTTTCCAGATACCATGGTTAAAAATTTCCTTGTGGCCTTATATCCTCTTTCCATTCACCGTAGTCCGTAACTGTTTATTTAGTATCACTGACAACTTCTGGAGTAACGCTTTGGCCGTCTATAGTCTATTTCAGAAAGGTATAGAGTAATAAAATGGGGAATTCCATCCAGTTCGGTTCAATTTTGGTGTCGGCCATAGGTGTAGGTCTTGTTTGTAATATTAAAATTTCATGTAATTGCGTAAGAGAATAAGGAAAAGTGTGTTTTCTGGCCTGAAGTGTCAATATCGAAATATTGTGTAGGGATTACTTAGGTAGTAGATTATACAATTACGTTTTGCGTTTAACCTTCTTTTAGGGCCTCTGCCTAATTCCAACCCTATTTCAGATTCAGTATCCTACCGGCACGCCTTTGTCAAACTATTTTCACTGTTTGTGAATGGAGAACAATAGGCTAAACCCATATTTTGACCCCAGCCCGGGTGTTACTACCTGTACTTGATAAAAAAAATTACAGTGAAATCAATACCAAACTATGAAATTGGCTTAAATATTCGTTGGGTCACTCTGTGGTCCCTTTGCACACCTTATGAGGTTTTATCACTCTATACCTTTCTGAAATAAACTAATGATTTCTCAGCTACTGCTGTTGGTGAATTCTTCACGTTCTTCAAACGAACTTCAAACTTCAAACTTTCTATCTATGCAATGGAGAATTATTGTCTTTCAGGATGATGATAGTTCTGGTCATTTTCTTCTTTGCATTGTAGTATTTTTTATATTCCCTCCATTTTTTATTTCTGTTCTCATATATCGCCAATTAATTTAATTTTCCCTTGTTTGTGATTCCTTTTTCTTTCAGCTTGCTTCGCCTTTTTATATTGTTCACGATCGCTGCGTATTCTCTCTCTGCGATGTCTTTCACACTCTCTTTTTTGTTTTCCCTGTTTTTCTAATTGTTCTTTTATTATGGCCACATTTACAATTAGTCTAAAAAATAGAAGAAAATGGATCAGAATAACGCTAGGATTTCTGCTCCATGTACACGTTATGCTCCATGGATAACCGAAGTAGAAAATGGAGTAGAAATTTTAGTAAATAAAACTAGTGAATGAATTTGGTTTCATAAAAAAAAAACAAGTGAAGAATCCCGTGTAGCAAAAAAAAATACTTTTTGGTGAGTGGTTACGAGAAAATTTCTACTGTTTTACAAAATTTTAGAGGACTTCATGGAGTGGTAAATAATAAAAATATGCACCTGCAAACTCTTGTTTGGGCACACACAAATCACAGACAACAAAATACCATGTACAAACAACAAATTTGTTTAGACCCATGGAGTAGAACATGAAGGTCGTTATTGAAGAAAAAATACTAACGATTCAAAATATGTTATGCTGCACTGTTCTATTCTGAAAATGATGAACAAAAACATGAAATAAACATGAAAATTGTATAATAACTCTAAGTTAGGTTATGTTACAGTCTTGGTGTGTCTAACAATTTTTTTAAAGATATTTCTAATAACATCTTTGCAATTTTGATATTTGGATATTAAGAAGTTTTTTCCTATGTACAGATATGATTGGGAAGCCCGAGAAAGTTGCTTCTTTTTGTCTAAATTTCCCAGAATCACCCCTATTACACCACTCAATCTATTTATGGGTCTCATTTCTCTGCTTTTGAAGATATGTGCTCTCAACACGTTTGACTAAGTCTCTGTAGTATTCAAAAATTTTCTTTGGACTATTTTTTATTTTCTATACCTGTTCTAGCTAATGCTGCGATTTTATATCAGTTTAAACACACTTGCTTTTATGAGTATCCTCAGCTATTTATGTTTCTATTTATATTTATTACATAATGAGTATCAATGTTGCTAAGGTTCTATGATCTGGCCGATTTTTATTGTTTCTCCCTCTATTCCTATTCTGATCGGCCTAAATAATTTTTTTCCACAAAATATTCGTCATATTCCTCATTCTATCTATCTATGATTTTCGTGTTATAAATGGATTCACATAACATCTGATAAAGGTGGAATTATACATTAAGAAATAAGTGAAATAATAAGTCTATTCATTTGAACAGCAACATTATTTCTTGAATGTAATTTTCAACTCATTCATATTTATAGCAGCATACCGACGCTCTTTCAATGCATAAGTTATTTAAATTCGTTTTTGAATAGCACTTTGGTGACCGGGAAACATGTTAGCATTCAAATAGTTGCGAATATGAGCATTTCTGGCTTTATCAACACGTTTCCCAACTGCATGAAGTGAAAAATATATTGTACAAGTAATTGAGTATTTTCAACGTTTTATCAGAGCACGTTTAATTGAATTATACGTAATGAATAGTCTTTTCATTCTATTTCATTCAATTGAAAGTATGTAACGGGTTATTTTATTTAGTATTTCAACTTGAATTAATTTATTTGACATCGATTACCTAAGCGAACAATCAATTTTTGTGCTCCGTGGTTTAATAACTAAGTTGGAATTTCTGTATTCGAACTGAACACCCGCTTTCTCATATTGGTATATGTTTCAATGGGCCTAGTATACCAACCACTCCCTTTTAATGGTTACAAAAAAAGTTCACTATATAATTAGGAGAAATTGAAAAATATTTTGCTCGGTAAGAAATTTCCGTAACGCCATCCATATTCAAGATAAAGCGAGTTGAAAAAAAAATATACAGTAGTGAAATTTCCTACCAATATGTCTTAGAAGCTGATACATCCAATGAATTTGTTTTTATGACTGACACTCACAGATGGCATTAGTTACACGGTTCGTATCAAGTAGTATTGAACATAACTGTTCCAAAATTAGACATAAGATAAATAAAATAGAAATTTATTTAACAAAATTTCAAGTGGACTTAAGCATAATTCAATTTTACACCAAAAAAGTAATCAAAACTAGAAAATTATGGAGTAAGCATTTTGTGAATTAAAAATTTTTTGTCGGATGCGCGTTTTAATAATTTTGGACTAAGGGTTTTCGTTTCTTGTAACGTTACAAAAATATCCGATCTAATCACTATAGGATCTTTGTTTTCATAGTTAAATGAGAATAGGCACTGTGCTATTGGAAATTATGAAACAAACAACAGCTTAAGTCCCAGAACCGCAATACATGATCATCAAATTGTTGTTTGTTTCATACTAAGACCTCCTATGACTCAGTATCCATTCTTATTTAACTTTGAAAAACAAGTTCTTATACTGATTAGACTGGATATTTTTGAAACGAAAGCCCTCGGTCCCAATTTTTTTAAATGTATCCGTTTTATCGATGGGGTCTCATTTACGCCACAAAAAATCTCCATTTCACATAATGCTCACTTATTAATAATAATAATTGATATCTTTATTAATACTTCATACCAGCATCGGTTATTACTTCATAATTTTCAAATAAAAATTTTCCGAAAACGGTAAACAGTATTGAGTTTTATCAAGAGTACCTTTTTGGTGTAAAAGTAAATGATCTTTAAGTTTATTGAAATTTTATGAGCAGTTATTTTCAATACTCTTCGATATGGCCTGTGGTACTAGCGCCCTCTATGAGTTTCATACATAAAAACAAATTCATTGGATGTATCAGCTTTCAAAATATATTCGCATTGAATTTCAAAACAATGTTGCCAGTAGTTGCGTATGTATGTTTTACTGAAAAAACTACAGATATTTTTCAGTTTTCTATCTATTTCAGAGACAGGATCACCTGTATATAATTTTTCATAGACGAAGCATTAGAAGAAGCATCAGATCTCAATATGTGTATATTTAACGAAGGATAAAACGATTTCATGTCTTCCACTTGAGATTCTGATTATGTCAGATACCATATTAAACTTTAAACAATAAATTTGAACTATAATTTATCAATTAATAGCTTAAATGCGACTAAATTATATTTAAGTGTCCTATCTTCTGATTCTAATTAATCCTAGGTACACATGCTTCTCAAAAATGACTTCCACCCTCTTCTCTTTTGAACGGTAAGTTAATTCGTACGACATAAGATTTATACCCGTCGTTTATCCGTCGTTATCACGTATACTCGTATATAATAACAGGTTATTGAAAGCCAGAATGCTCAATATACCATCTATTTTTGTTTATAGTATCGAATCGATTTACTGATATCCACAAATAGATTTGATAACTCGCATTAAATCTCGTTCGAGAGATTCTCCGATTCGTCCATAAATTCAACTTGTGTCACAGCATTGATCTCAAACTGATTGGATATAGGTGGATGTTAGTATTCAATGTAATCGCCATAAACAAACTGTATTGTCAATGAACAATGCATCCATATTTCTCTCACCGGTTGACATTTATTTCAGAGTGACATGGATATAGAATGGAAAATTATACGATACATAGTATTTGAAGTTGGATAATTACACTAGCCGACAAGATTTTCGCAACACACTCATAACCTTTATTTTTAAAATGGAAATATCCAATAAGAGAAAAATAACAGTCCTAACACCTACAACGTTTCAATAACTTAATTATCCCTGTTTATATTAGCAGGTAGGTAATTTTATAAAGTGGCTGTTAATATAGGTAAATTTTATGGCCGAAAAAGTACCTAAACTGTATTATTGAGAATAATAAACATAAAAATAAGGTAATTAACTAGATTAGGTTACACCCCTCCGATTTTAGTATGTTATAAAGAAAATTACGCTGAATATATATATATATATATATATATATATATATATATATATATATATATATATATATATATATATATATAGATCGCTGATTCATCCCCTTTTTGCGTTTAAAGAATCAAATAATTGTAATGATTTTTCAGTGATTGTAATATTTAAATTAATTGTTGAAACCTAACCTAACCAAAATAAAAATTCATTTCTGATTCCTTTTTGTCTACGGGCGTAGAAAATGAAACTGAAAATATGAAACTCGTGAGCAAAGCAACTTTTTGTCACTCATACCGTCCTACTCGTGGAAAAAAATATTACGTTACCCACTTGTTGTATAAATAACTATTTACTGTTGGAACATGGAATACTTAATATGATGTTTGTAGAGTAAATTGCTCTTCATGCTTTGCTCTTTAAGCAAACTTTTCCACTCACAAAATGAAACGTTATTTTCAACACTTATTTTTGTTAAACTCTTATTGGCTCATTAGCAAAGTACTTTATTCGCAAAACGGCTTTCATTAAACTTTTTCGCTTGAGCTCAGTAAACTTGACAGTTCGAAGCGTTTTTTTTGGAGTGCTGAATATTGTTTTCTAATTTTTTTTTCTCATTTCCATCAAATGCATCACATTTTTATAAAAAATTATTATCGGGTTCATATAGAATGGAAGCGATTAAAAAATTATTCAATACAAAATTGAAATGTACTATTGGAAAAACATTCTCTTTAACGAAATGATAATTTTCAAAAATGCTGGTCCAAATATATTCGATTTATCAAATCCCCATATTTTTTCAAATAATCTAGATTATATCTCTTACATGGTTATCGAATTTTACTGATCGAGTGGTTTTTACTCACAATGTTGAATATTCATAACTTCAGCAGCTTAACGGTGGATTTACTCACAATTAAATTTATTTGACTTTATTATTAATAGATATTTGGAGCTGATGAATTTCCATGTAGCGGATGTGGTAGTTGAATTCGGAAAAACGAATTTACTGCAATCGACGATTTTATATGAGCAGGCATTTATTTCTAATGAGTTATTATTATTAATTAACGTGTTTTAACTAATTTTGAGTATTTAGCATGCTAATGCATTAGCACATTTAGATTTCTGCACAAAATGAAATCGAACATAATAGTATATGCATTTGAACTTTGCAATAAATATGAGGATCAGTGGTTGGTATTTCGGAATTTTAACTAAATTACTTATATCCTGGAACGTTTCCAAGACTTGTGTTGTGATGAAATTTTACGAGTTACTTGTTACAACCAGAAATAATATATCATTTTAAGAGTGCCAAAATGAATTATTCCTTCGTGCGAAACACTATATTTTTTGTACAATCTTGTTTGTATCATAATATACTGAATCATTTTTTTATGACAAGACATTTTCTTCAATCTAGAAAATTGATAATACACATACAACTTTACACCTGCTTTGGATTTTTATTACTTTTAAGTTTTTTTCTCATTCCTTTTCTTCTTTTTTTTTGTTCGAAGGTTGATATTCAAGTTCTGAGATATGACAACATTGATGTGAATATGTCAAATCTGATATTACCAGCATGAAGTTCGATATGTTTAATGTTGAAAGTATTAGAGCGTTTTGTCATACAAGTAATATTTGAGTTATTTAAAGATATTTTAAATATTCATCTTGGTCAGAAAATGGCAATTTTTGGCGCTTGGATTCTATGACTTTCGACGAGGATAAAACAAACAGTACCTGACTTCCTACAATCCTGTTCATTCGATAATAATATTCTAGAAACGAAAGACCCATGTAGAAGCCACTAAACTTCAACGACGGGGCTTCGCTTGAGCCAACGTTAGGAAACTTGGCCTTGGCGAACGAATAATGGCCCAAGTCTGGCTGAAGTCTAGATAACTTACCATCGGCCATCCTATAGGCAGCCAATATTGGCTGAACTCTGGGTAACATGACCTCGGTGATCCTATAGTCACCCAAGCAGGATATTACAAGATCGTCATGTGACATACCGTGAGATTGAGACATACTTGGGCTCCACTTGCATACATTCAATATTGCATGAACATCTGGCTAACAAAAATATATCGAATTCCAACGCGGTATAACAAAAGACGAAGAAGAAATTCATCGACAGTTATTCGCTCCCGAAGCACTTCTAATCATATGGTCCCCTTTTTTTTCAAGATAACTGGCCCTGTCGCCACCGTTCCATGAGAGCAACTTAGAACGGTCAAATCTAAATGGTACACCAGCATTTGTTTTAAAGAATCAGGGAAACCAATCGCAAAAGACGAATAATTCTCCATCTCGATAATGCGAGCTCTACGCATGAGTTCAAACAAAAAGTCAAAACATTGAATTGATGGATCAACCACCGTAAATCGAAAATAAATTGCGGGTTCAACAGTTTTTTACACCTGAAGAAGCAGTTGTTGTGTTCAAATCATATGTTTTGGTGGTACCTCATTCTGATTTGAAAAAAATGATTCGACAATTTGTTCAAACGCAATAAAAACTGTATTGATCTTGATGGAGATTATCCTTGGAAACTACAGCAGCCCTCGTATACTTCTACCATCCACCCTACAATACGAAAACAGAGTTAGAAATAGCTACTGACAAAACTTGTGACGATATGTATTTAGAAAAGAAATCTATTAATAACTATGAAGACTACATGTATATATATAGTGGTCCAACGAAAAGTTTGCACCTAGTTTTTCTCCTTTTTTTGTGATTAAATTCAAAAATGCTCGGACACGTCGATTTTCCGATATAGATTTAAGTCGAATTAAAATATTTGATTGAAGAAATTTTTTTCTGTTTACCTTCATTTCACTCTCTAGTACAACCTAACCTAACCTTACAAGAATCTCTAAATTTTCATTTTATCTATTGATTTATCTTAAAAATAATGAAGCATACTTTTTCTACAGAAACTCTTCTGCACATGCGTCAATCATCATGACTTTTCACATAATATATAGATCTTGATGAGATCTATGGAACTAAGTTATCCATGTTTCGGTATCTGTTCGTCTTCCTGAGATAATGGCCACTCCCGGTATCTCCGGAAGTAAATTTTTCCGCTTAAAATGTGATAAATCGATTTCTCGTAATTACGATAGTCTATGTATGGGGATTCAAGATGCTTGTGGATGGTTTATCATACTTGTGCCGAAGAGCCTCAAGCTCAACGATTATAGCCCATAATTTAAAGTTTCGTATGGATGAATGAAAAAAATAATAGAATCCAGTATTTTACTTTTTATTACAAATAAGTAATTAAGAATAGCTGAATGTACATCCCCTCTCATTGAACAATTGATTATTCCTGTATGAAACCTTTTACAGTTTGTATTTCCATTGGGCCGTTTGAGTTTTCCGTAAACTGTATTATAATATTTGATGATTGCTTCTAGTCTCCATGGATTATGCTACTGTTGTAGTTTGGGAATTGATTCAACCATTATCTGATTACCGAATAATACAAAACAGTTGTGGGATGTTTGTTCATTTTCAATATTAATTCAATTGCAACTCTCTAACTACAGCGACAATTATTATCATCCATGTATTATGAATGTACTAGTTAATTCAATTAACCATAGTTTGAAATACTAAAGCAGTAAATAATTAGGTATATAATTTTTTCTACTCTCAGGTTGTATATTATGTAAATTGGTATGAATACTATATTTCGATTTCATGAAAGCTGAAATTTTACCGGTAATTTGTTCCAATTATTATCAAATTACGTTAGATAATGGGCATTGAATGGGAGATTATGTTACCAAACAGCAACAAAATAACTTTAGTAATCTCTATATACTAGACAAACGATAAAACTCATTTTAGTATTAGTCCTGAACATTGTATTGATTGCTTTCAAACATTATTCACAAAGTGAATGATTCTAATTAAAACATATGTCTATCTTCCGAAATGTAAAGCATGATAAAATACTCAATCCAGATGCTGAGGAAGTCTTTAAAATCAATGATAATATAGAGATAATACAGCGATTTTTTCCAGTAATCTGGAATATTGTAGTGGGTGCTTCATCATTTCATTTTAGGACAAAGAGTTCCTATGAATTTGGGTAATAAATTAAGTTGGAATTTCTGGAACCATTGCTGATATTCATAATAATATATATTTTCAAAATGATACTGAAATCAGTCAAGAGTTTCAGTATTTTCTCGGGTTATGGTACACGTACGTGGATTATATTTTTGCCATATTCAATACGAATAGGACAAACATAGATAAATTCATTTTGGAACTAAACTCAAAATATCCATCTATAAAGTTCACCTATGAAATGGAGAACAATGGACAGTTACCATTTTTAGATACTTTAGTTATCAGGATATATTAGGAAAAACACATCTACTTGAAGGTACTACTTTTTTTTGCATAACGCATAGGTTTTTAATTACAGTGGTCCAAACTTTTTTCAATATGGTTTTTGCTAAATATTTAATGTTCACTCTTGTGTAGATGGTCATTCTTCATTCACCTACTAAAAAAGAAAAACCTAATCAAACAAAACAAAATAAAAATGTACGAAACTAAGACCAGTAATTACATATGCGATGGAAACATCAGTAATTAACAAAAGAGAAGAAGAACTGAAAATAACCGAAAGAAAGATGATGAGAACTATAACAGGCGGGAAGGAGAATATGATGAAATACATAAAAGCAGATAGGCTCAGCTGGGCTGGGCACATAATGGAAGAAAACCAATTAAAATGATCAAAAGAATAACGCAATGGATCCCATTGTTGCCAAGGAGAAGGGGCAGGCCGAGAAAAACTTGGAGAAACGAAATAGAGAAGTATATAAAAGTACTCGATATAGAAAACTGGAGAGCAAAATGCCGGAACCGAAAAGAATGAAAATAATAACAAAAGCAGCTAAAATAAACGACAAACTTTAAAGGATATAAAAATTAGAAAACGAGGAGTAATCCACCTCAAAAAAAAAGGATTAAAAGCACCAAAAGCGATAGCCATAATCCACATGGGATTGAAAGGCCTGATGATGATGATGAGTTTCAAATTGGCTTATGAATCCAACAATACATTAAAATAATTGTTGGGCAATCCTAAAGATAAAATACCAAATCTGGAAAAGAGTGGTTTATATGAAACTAGCTGTGGTGATTGTTACAGGAAGTATATTGGGCAGACTAAAAGTTCCGTTATTATCCGGGTTGAAGAGCATATAGCTCATTTAAAATATGGACGGACCGGAAAATCATGTATTGCTGACAAAGGATAAATAGGGACAAAGGGCCAGTTCCTTACAACCTACTCCATAGTATGGAATGAATTTTCGCGAGAGAAGGTTTATGGGGGATAAAATTTAATATAAAACAGGTCAGTCAAGTCATTACGTTTTAGTTTACCTTCAGTCTCTTAAGACGATAATTTAGTTATCGAAACGCGCATCAGACAGTGTTATGTTGGTGTAGTGGTGGTGTGAACAGTATATTAAGTATGTGTGATAAGTTTTGTAAATGAGATACAGGTTGTTGAGTTATTTGTAATAAATGAGCACTGTAACTGAAATTTATTGGTAACGCTATTAGAAGAAATAGAAACGCAAAACGCAAAAAACGAATGAGAAATTTTTATCTTAGGGATTTTTAGTTAGTAACAGAATTGAATATTCGAAAAAGTGATTTCTTGCATCCATATCACGTTTAACATGTTCAACATTAAACAATAGTGCCATTGAATTGTAAATAGAATTGCAAACAATTACAATTTTCCTGTGAATATTCTGTTGACGGATGAATCCTATGTTTCAAACTATGGCATTATGAATTTTCATAATGACCACATATGGGCAGATGATAATCCACTTGCAACAGTTGTAGCACGCTCTCAATACTCCTTTTTAGTCATGACTTGGCATCATCGAAGAATATTTAATAGGACCATTTTTTCTTCCTAAATGATTGACCTATCAGACATATCTTCATTTCCTAGAAAATGAACTTCCCGTTCTTCTTAAAGATGTACTTCTTGAAGGCCTGCTCATGACAGTATTACTCCACATTTTGCAGTAATTGTACTCGATTTTTTGATTAATGTTTTCCCGGAAAAGGATCTCTACAACTGAACACGGTCCTATGGATTTTTGTGCGCGCGGATGCTTGCATTTCGACTGCAGGTGCTCATTTTGAACATATGCTCTGAAATGCACTATTTTCCCTTTATGTTCAACAAAAGCTGTTGCTTCTAAGAAAATAATGGAACAATTCAACATCTGATTAACTACAAGACTTAGCACACATGTTTATAAGAATTTTTCGTCTTAAAATGGAGTGACTAAGCGTCCATTACAATATTTTAGATTACTTAGGACACACCCTGTATATATTTTTGGATTAGCGACGGCTAAATGAGTAATTCATTATCAAAACAAGCCATATTGTTTCAGTTATTGATGATGTTATTGCTAGAAGTGAGGTGAAATGAGCGGAGCGAAAAGAACAATTTGCGCAAAAAATAAAAACACTTTTAACACAAATGTCATGCAATGTTGTTTGTAGAACTGCCTCATTTTGATAATAAATTTTGTAACGACATTAAACTCAAAATTCATTTTAATATTCAAATTATCACAGGGTTCTTGTTAATGGCAAACAATGCCAACAATTCGGTAACTAACAAATGCTTGTTTACAAGGTAATATAAATTGTATTCTTGTCCAATTTTTGATTTGTGACTGCTGAAAATTATTCTCGAAAGTGGGATAATTAATAAAAATGTTGATTTGATTGTTTCTGTGCCTGTAAGAAGGGTAACTTTGGAACTTCTACACAAAAAATCAGATAGAAATTTCCTATCTTGGTAAAAATTGAAAGATTCAAAAGGACACTCCAGTGAACCTGTTTTTTGGCATACTTACAAGTCAAATCGAAAATATAGAGATCATCAACATTATAGAGCAAATTTTCAATTACCAAAGCAAGCGCCTTCGTTAAAAATGGTTTTAATGAAAGTAAAGATTTCAAAATATTGGCATATTTGTAATGAAAGTGTGAAAGATATAATAATAACCATACTTTGTAGAATATTCAATCAATTTCTTTGTTAAAATAATTCATTATCTTTTTATAACACTTCGACTTCATATAATCAATTGATCCGTTGACAATAATTTTATTAGTTCACTTGTTATAGAAATAAACTGTAATCCCATTCTCGGCAATCGATGTCAAGGGTTGTGGTTGCCATGGCTCCAAACTCTTTTCACCCAGGTGTGAACTGGTATTGTGTCATAACAAATTGATACGTACATATTCTACTATTATATATCAAATTAGAGATTTTCGTACATGAAAGAAAGAATGCCTCTGTCTTTGTAAAATAGGTCACAAAAGGGTTCCTAGCTGTTACAGGCCAATAACATGAGGATACGAATTACCATCCGCTTCATTGGTAGGGGAGAAGACTATAATGGATATAAACTTTTAATGTTAAAATCTCAGAAAAATTTCCAAATATATAATGTAGAAATTCTATTAAACTAGCTTGACTCAATTAACCGATAGATATTTCTGAAAATTATCTTTATTTCTAACAACAAATTTCTAATGGTGCTTCTAGACTGACTTAAGCTTTCTAGACTCGGCAGGACATTGGCGTAGGTTAGAAAAAACTGGATTCCATCTGTGGCTTGCGGATTCTTA
Source organism: Diorhabda carinulata (assembly GCF_026250575.1). Taxonomy (NCBI): domain Eukaryota; kingdom Metazoa; phylum Arthropoda; class Insecta; order Coleoptera; family Chrysomelidae; genus Diorhabda; species Diorhabda carinulata. The sequence continues at coordinate 25,139,425 of NC_079464.1, read as the reverse complement.
TTCGGTATTTTTGAGATTATTTCTTGTATATTGTTGCGAATTCATTTCCGTCCTGGAGAGCGTCCTGCTTTGATGAAATACTCAGAATTCGTGAGATCTTAAGGCATCAATCGCATTCCAGCTTCCTCTAATAATTAATTCATGGACCTTGAGTATATACATAAGTTATGAGAAAAATAATAATGAGGGCATTGTTTTTTACAAAAAATCCGGGCTTTCGGCATAATGGAAATTTAAATGAGTTGGTTATTTCTACTCCTATTGAGAATGTTTCTAGTACCGCAATATCAACATTTAAATCGACCCTAAAATGAAACGTCTAAGTTGGAAACGGAATATTAAACAAAACAGTTACATGTATGGTATTACAACAACGAATACTATTAGAAAACTACATCAAAACTTAACCAATTTAGCCAAAGTTTTACTACGCTTTCGATGCGGGGTGCTACTAAAGGAAAACTTTTGCAATATTTTGTCAAAATACAGTGGAGGAAAATTGAAAAGTATCTAACTAATACATGTGTATAGAGATCCTGAACTTAAAGTTTTCCTTTCTGTGTCATAATATGTGAAAAATATTGTGTGGAGAAATATAGAACAATTTAATAGTAAGTAGGGGATTATGAAAAAAATTAAGGATATTGGATATCATAAACTACAAGACTTTTTGCTCCTTGGCTGTCACTATGAACTCTTTTCGACTAAGTACTTTTCCTAGTTGGCGTTGTTTGTACTTCTTCTCAATATTTTCTGCAGAAGCATTCTTGTGGGACTCATACACTCTGATCCTTTTTAGCACATAAGACCAATGCTAAATTTTTTATTGAAAATCGTGAATAAATTTCGAAATTTATCATCCACGTTTTGCTTCCGTATAGTACTCTCGGTCTAATGTCTATCTGATATAAATGTAGCTTAGTTTTTTCAGATATGTTCTTCTAGATCAATATCTTGCTTATTTCACTTGCCTATTAGCTTACTCAAGTTAAACTTACTTCAATGCTTTTTTTATCACTATTATCTTTGATGAGTGTCCGAAGGTAGACGTAACTCTTGATCTGCTCGAATCCAATTATTTGGTTAGGTTTCTCTCTGAAAGCCTGTGCAGCACAATAAGCATTTTTCTAGCAGAAATTAATGCAATTAAAAACTGTGTAAGTAAGAACAATCTACGAATACTAGCAGGAGTTGTATCGCGGTACTGTCACCTCAACAAACACCTGTAGACGCTAGACCTAGCAGATAATGCGGCGTGCCGATTTTGTTACACAGAGGACGAAACCTTTACCCACATTCTCTCAAAGTGTGAGACATCAAGGATCCTCAGAGCACTACACGTAGGGGCGCTTGAAATAGAAGACGAAGATCTCAGGAAATTAAAGCCATCCCCCATTTTAGACTTTTTAAATAGAGTGTGATTTATGGATCAGCTGTAAACACATTAATGTATCGAAAATTATCGTTTTTAGTAATTACTTAGCTCGTGTAATTCCAAATAAAATACTTAAAATGACATTTGACATAAATATGTGTGTTGATTGCTGTATATTTACATGATTTAACATTAAACCTTAACCATATTTTCAGTCTCCTATAATAGAGATATAAGTATTCGAGAGGTGGCAATATGTATTAAAAAGATTACTCTTTGATGTTTGGTTACTACAATCCCACAAAAAAATTTCAAAACTGAATAGCAAAGATAACATTCCAATTGAATATACGAAAACATCAAATTTCTTCCATTTCTAAGTGCTTAGACCTTTTTATATGTTTTCCTTACCAAATCGTGTGATTTCAGGTCTGTTCTAAATGTAAATTAGTTGTAAAAATAAGTAAAAAATTGACAATTCGACTTATTTCGGTTTCTATTAAAATATGACATGGTGAAGAGATTATTTTCATACATCAATGGATTCAGGTATTGAATTCAAACGTGCTTAGTTTATAATTCGTTATCAGTAAAATGTTCAGGTTCTAATCATTTTCCACTTAACTGATGCTCTGTTATACTGGAATCTTGAACTTTTGTATCCACCCACGAAAAATCAGAATTTGTGCCATTTCAATCGTTCAAAAGTTTCGTGAAACTTTGATTTTATTGATTCATTGGCGCATATTATTTTCCGCCCCATTTATATGACATTAATCTTCTCTATTTTATAATTTCCCTCTACTTTCTAATTCAAACTGTATATTCCAATTTTCTCAATAATAAGAAATACTCTAATTTCATTTTTTGAACAATTAAAACCCTCTATATATAATCACTATTGAAAATATAACGATTTTTAATAGGAATTTCGAAGGTGTATACTCTCGTTATATAAGTTTGAATTTGAACAACATATTGAAACAAACTCTGCTGAAGTTATGCGCAAAGTTAGAAGTACACGTCTGCATCGTGTATATTTATGTCACCTTTCGGAAACGGAAGTGAAACAAGCAATGTAAGATGACATAGAAGTCGTAGTGCATATGCTTTAAACTTTCTAAAAGTGATTCAGTTTCCCCTGTTTCTCTCCATTATTTGTTTTATGATAGAAATAGCAATATTCTTTGTTTTAAAAGTAAAAATTGTGTAACCAGTTTTTCAATTATATATTTAAGAGTTTAAGATTTTACAACAAAAATTAAAGCACCGGAAAATATTTTAAAATCGTTACCACCTTTAAGAATTAGGACTAATCACTGATTATTTCATTCATACTTTTCAATCACCTAATTTTTATTACAAATCGAGAATGGAACGTTATAGTACGCCCATATAATTAAGGTATTTGAACATACAGTTCAGTCAATTCTTGCACGATTTAATGTAACTTTCAAAGCCGTTATCAGTCCATGTTTAATGTTCAGTAGTCATGAAAAATTGAAACTCCTCATTTAAACTCAATTTCTCGCAGTTTGTAATTCTTAGCCCAGTCATTAGAACCAGAATTTTTAATACAGAATATTCCGTTTTGTTCTTATAAAGTAATTCTCCAAATTAAATTTGTGCTATTTCGGCATTTGTCAAAAAATAAAACGTCAAATTTGTGGAAATTATGATGACATCAATCTTTTTCTTAAATAGGAAACTAGCTTTTTCTCACAGGTTGTGATGAAAATGGAAAAGGCGTTTGCAGAATTGACCTACGAGCCATATGTAACTGACTTAAGCAAACGAGTGTGAAATCGAATTTTCAATGCTTTTCGAAAAGCATAGAAAAACGCAATTTTATTTTTCAATTAAAGATTTCAACATCAAGTAGTGCTTTTAGACGGTTGTTGATCATTTCATCTTCCTCAGTTGATGATGTAGTTTCCCAAAATAGTGGTGGGTGACTTAGGTAAGGTACATAAGAAGATCCTACAGATTCTACAATATTTTAAGAGATTTCTATCTTCTTAGTGATTGAATCTTTACATAACCTTCGGCAATTACGTTGGATTGCCATTCACCCTGGCATTTCAGAGCCAGAAGATCTCCAGTTTTGTTGAAGACAATTGAACCAATCTACCAAATTATTACTAAGCTTTTCGTATTTTCTCTATCTTCGATCTATAGTTGTCATTCCTATAGGTCGTAGATTGATATATATTTCATAAATCATATAAAAATTATTAATCATTACGAATTATCGAGGTATTTTAGTTTTAGAAGAATCAATATCGACGATGAATGATATCATCAAGTTTAACATTGTAAAGTTCACGTTTCTGCATAGATCCAGAAATTCCAAAAATAAGCGCGGTCTATTTCGATAACCAAGTTATCGTCTTCAGAGACTGAAGATAAATTGCGTAATTTTTTTGTGAAGCAATATCTGTTTTAGTTGTGTGAGGGTTGTCTTTTAATGGCAGGAATACATTTAACTTTGAATTATCCCTAAATCTGGTCTTCAAGATTTTGAAGCATATTCACGCTTCCCGTTTCATCCAATTTTGTTTAACATTTCTTCTCATTGTTCTTCTAGCAATTGGAGATGTTTTTGGATTTTTTTTAAAGTGAACGTTGTACGTTTTATGAATTTTGTGCATTACTTGTGTTCACCGGCTAATAAAACAGTGAAATATATTTCTAAGTACACGGTGTTGCTTTCCTTATCACAAAATTATTCTGTATGATAATATGAAACGACTGTATATGAATTTCAATACAAAACAACCATTTAGGTCTTTCACCTGAACGCCTGAGTCTTTTCTAATGCTTGGCCAAGGCTGGGATACCCAAGTTGGGCCAAGCCTGGTTATCCCAGCCTTGGCCATTTATTGGCAACCTAGGCTTGGGCCAAGGTTGATTGATCCAGCCTTCGCCATACCAATGATTACCCAAGCTTGGGCCAAGCCTGGATATTCTAGCCTTGGCCATTCGTTGATAACCCAGACTTGGATCAAGGTTGGGCCAATCCTGGTTAACCCATCCTTGACCATTCATTGGGGACCCAATCTTCGGTTGTTCGGTTACATACGGCGTGGTTCGAGTATTTTCGCCCGTCGGTAGCCATACTTTTTTTAATTATGGGTCTGATCAATCCGATATTTAGTTAATTCAGTGTGTGTGTTCAAAGATAGAGATGCATTGGATAGAGAAAAAAAAACTCAATTGTGAATGCGTAAAGCTTAAATTATTTAAGTGTGAACATCAGCTCTGTGAGTGAGGTTAACGATAGTGGTACAGTGCAATCTACAAGTGTTTCATATTTTTATTAAACTAATTAACTGATATATTTATATTGTTAATTACAGTAAGAGAAGATTGAATATTAAAATTTATGTTTGCTTATTTTTAAAATCAAAAAAATCATATAAAAAATAAATAAAGAAATGAAATAAAGATGAGGAAGAAAAAGTAATGTAATGAATAAGTCTTGTTATTTAATTTTGCCAGTCCTGGCAGCTAAGCTTGGCCCAGTCCTGGCAGTTAAGGTTGGCCCAGCGCTGGCATTAGAGCATGGTCCAGTCTTGGTTCTTGGCCCAGAGTTCTACATGGTTGGGCCAAGCCTGGGCCCTTGGAACTTTACTCTATGGGATGTTCGTATTGTTCAATTAGTTTTAGAACATCCCGTGAACAGTTTTTGTAGTTGTAATTGATGTTTATATAGCTATGTGAGAAAAAATTAACAAATATCTTCGTTTGTTCTCTAGAAACAATATAAATATAAGTGACACTACATCATAATTATAATTTTCTGGAATATAATTTCTGAAAATACGACATTTTTTATTGAAATAGCCTGCTAAGATATTTCAAAAACGTTTCACGGTCATCATTGATTTCCAAATGTTTTCTTAGATGTATTGAATTTTTGAACTACAGATAGTTCGAGATATTCATATATTATGAACTTTGTATATAATCCATCTTAATATAAAAAAATCATTATTCACAAAGTCCGTCTAATATGCACGAGTGTGCTTAACAACTTTGGTAAGCCTCTAAAAACACGCCAGTTTCTTATGTCGGATATTAGGAGAATGACTCTCCTAAAAATGAAATTAAAGTCTGAGAGAGTTGGCCGTTAAATCATGTATTTTTGCTCTTTTAATGCAAAAGCCTTTAAGGCTATCTATCTTTCACGAAATTAGCCGGAAAGATAAAAACACAAAAAAGCAATGTAGAAAACAGAATGAGGAATTTGGTTTCTACAGTGGATGGATCGGGAGTCACGGACTCATTTTTTGTGATTATAATGGAGTGGAGTTGATTAGTGGTTTTTCTAGACTATTTTGAACGTTTTTTTTTCCAGCAATACAAAACATCTTGATATATTACATGTAAACAAATACACTCAAATGGAATGGAGTAGTGAACAAAGAAGAAAACAAAATAAAAAAATATTTACAATAATTCGTACTTTAGATGGCAATGTACGCACACAAAAAATAATTGAAACAGTGAATATACTATGACAAATAGTCATAGTAACTTTTATTGATTAAAATAACACTGGTCAACACGATATTGAGTCGCTTCTAAAGTATCGAACTAGAATATGCATTAAGTATTGAAATAGGTTCATATTGCCAGCGTGTTGAGTTATTTGAGGTTATCTATATAATATAAGGAGAAATGTCATTCAAAATTTAGAATAAAATAGTTAGTGCTCATCCTTATAAAAGGGGACATCTAAAAACGCATGACCTACACAGCAATTATTTATTCTTTAAATTATTACTTTATAAGATTTAAGAAACATGTCAAACCAATTTGGTCGAAGAAAAGACAAGTCAACAATAGATGAAAAACTAACAATGGGAAAGTATTGATATAAAGATGACAGATCTATAAAATCTCATTCCTACATTATAAGCAAACATTTGACAAAATACATCAAGGTTTTCAAATACGTGAATTGTCTTAATCTTAAGCTGTATACTTTACACATTTTTTGATTTCAAGACATCTTTCAATATTTCATGACAATTCAGAATTTTATTGTCTCATCAGTTTATTATTTTTGTTCAAACATGGACAGTGATTATGAGCATCTTCTAATTTCCGGTTATTACCATTTTTCACGTTCTTTATCGCTCCTGGGCTAATTACGATACATGATTTGCCAATGGCAAGTGTTTTAAATGTCGATAATTAATAAAATTCATCTGTGTTTTTGTTAATCATCATTATAATTTTCTTAGTACAAATATTACTATTACTATAATTTGTTTGTGCTTATTACACGGGTAATTCTTTTTCAGTCTCTATCGCTCTGGTTTTTGAAGGCTTGCCAGGGTTGAAGATCTTCCAATCGTCACTCGCTTCAAAGTAAAGCTCTTTCTACTCTTCCAATCCTAGAATTTAGGTTCATGTTTTCATAAATGCTTGACCATCGCCAATAATAATAGTTTCCTCCTCTATTTAACAGATCAGCAGTCCTGTCTGTATTATATCTGTTATGAATTCCGCGCGCTCTTCGATTAGGTTTACCAGAGTTTTTGCTTTACCTCTACTTCACTGTACTATTTTCGTCACTAAGTCTAACAGGTTTGTTGAACAATTATATCATAATCTCTGATCACCTCATGTTGATTCCATAATTATGAGTAAAATAATAATTTTATGAGAAAAAATATCTCTGGATTTTTGTTAAAATGAAAATGGGTGAGTATAAGTTAATGCATTTAAAATTACAGAAATTATGGGTGAAACTATGATTTAAACTATATATCGTGAAATTTTCTACCACAATGCAGACATATGAGAGAGTGCAATGAAGTTTATTGCTTCACAAAAGTCGATTATCTGCGCGATAAAGATATGAATCTATAAAAAAGCGTGAATATTAATGGATTTTGGGAAAATTTGGAAAACACGCCACGTGTCGGTTGGACTAGTCCAAAAAAAGGTTGTTTTAATGTCAGTGTATAGCTACAGTTCTCATATCTTAGTATCGTGCTCAAAAAGTTATTGTTGGAAATAAAAATAAAAGAAATATCTGAACGACTTTGCTAAGCTTGAGAAACAGACGATGACAACGGGTTCTAAATAAATATCAATAAACATTATCAGTTTTGGAATTCATAATATGAATAAAAACATTGTTAGTAACATTACTTCAAGGAACTAGAGGCAGCTGTTATATTTGAGTCATCTATTGATAGATTTTAAAAATTATTCCAATCTTATTTTCAGCATTCTTTTCTAATCCTCTGTCTCTCAATTCATGTGTTCCAATTAAAATGTTTTATTATTCATAGAAATTCCATTGAATCATTCTGTTGGTTTCATCCAATGTATGAAAAGTTCAATGACTGCACTATAATTTGTAATTGGAAAAAAGAATAATATCCAAGATTACCCCAAAGGATCAATAATCTATTTTTTGTAAGATATATAATCATACGGATGGAATATTATGATTATCATTATTGCCAGCACTATCAGAAATTGGAACATTTGAACCTAATGATTCTCTTTGTTGTTAAATGGATTATGAATTGAATAGGAAATGGTAATAACTTCCAACACGATAAAATTATGAATAGATGTCTTTCACTTGTTTATTTCTTAGGTCTAATTATATAATTCCAATTAAGTCGTAACCACTTTTACTCATTTAGTATTCGCTAACGTTTCTCCTATCACATTGTTTCACATTCTAATTTTCTTTCGACATATTTATCTTCACTGTTTTGGAGCATACAATCCTGTCATTTTTTTATATACGACAGACTATATTTTCTATTTGTATTCTTGATTCTATTCACCTTCTTTTCTTTCTCTTCCTCTATCTCTCTCGTCTCGTAGCTTTATATCATATTCAAGAAATCTATTCTGATTTATTACCCTTCAAAGGACTGGAGAAATAATTTTGATCCATACTCCTCTAGTATTTTTTCGTACATATACACTACCGGTTAAAACCCCTTAATCCACTTATTGAATTTAAAAATAATATACTCAAATAAATTTCTGTTTCATATTGTCAAACGAAGTTCGAAAATATGTCTTACAAACCAAAATGTCCGTTGTTTGTTTACTTTATACGAGCGCATTGTTATATTTTGTCATGAATAATAATAATTTTTAAAAGATAAATACAATTCTTCATATGTGAGAGCAAAAACTCCTTCAGTTAAATCTGTTCTACCTACTCATTTCTCTTTCATAAATTGTGGTCTGTGCTGTAATTTCTTTCCTTCTTTCATTTTTTCCCGCAGTTCTTCCAACTGTGAATTTGAAGTTTGACCACTAAGAAGTCAATCGGTGCACCACCATAAACATACCAATTTCAGCTCCAACAATATCAGTTGAGGGCTGCCACTCCATAAATTTGTTCATTTGCTTTTTTGGGTATGCAGTTGATGCATATATTATCAGTTTTCTAATACATTTATTATTTGCTAGAACGGTTTCTATTGTTCTCAGCAATAAATATTAATTTGAAGAACCGTGTCCAAGGATAGTTTGTTTAGATTCTATTAACATAATTAATAAGGTGTTTCCAATTTTTTCACCTTTTCTTTCATTCATTTTTTTTTCATTCGATAAAACGCTGGTGGCGTCAAATTTAATATTAATTGTTCACCCCATCTAAATACTAGTTATTCCTATACTTTGACTGAGGCCGAATACCACTTCCGAAGAAGAGATACAGAGCTAGAAGTGTAAGCTACAGATTTCCCAGAAATTATCATTCCTTCTAATTTAGATTTTTGATGAATTTTAGGATATCCACCTCTCCAATTTAGGTGAGTCTTCTTCAGTTCTGTCCAGTATGCTACCCGATGTCAGGTCCAGGAGTCCTTTAGTACCCTGCATTAAGAGAGTATATGATTAGGTCTCCAGTCCTCTTTTTCAACTTGCTTGAATTCATTCAGGCAGAAATATCCTTTTGAAGCTTATGTTGGATTTGTTACAATAAATTTCCCATGGGTATTGCATTTTTTGTATCTCCTCTGGTAGTAGTTGCTATCTATACCCATTTCACTGAACGTTTCTGGTCTCCATAAGAGTGTTTAGGACCTTTTTGCTGGTTTATCATTTAATTTCTTTTATGTTTCCTGGTTCCCTAGAATAGCGTTTTATTTAATACCTGTCTAATTTAATAAGTATGTCCAATTTTGGATCTGATTACAGAAAAGCTTAGCGCCTTTTTTTATATCGAACTAGGATTTGCTCATACATGCTCTAATTTCCGTTTTGAATGGGATTAAAGGTTTTTAGAAGCATCGGGATGCTTCATTATAAGTCTATACAAATTCTCACTCCATCGTATCCCATATTCCGAAATTTGGGTTCTCTGTCTACCGAAGAAGAATATTTTTCCTCAGAATTTCCTCTCCACTCAGTATACGTATAATCTTTTATCTTTAAATATTCGCAATACCGCAATGGCAGCGTACATATACTTCATAATGCGCAGGCTACAAACCCAATTTTTTTCTGTGAAGTTTCTACAAAACATTGAATCCATTCCTTTGTTATTTCCTTTTTGAGCTTCGAAACTAAATATTCTAAATGACGCTTGATACAATTATTGATTCTGGTTAATATACAAATCGTTTACAGTTACAGTTACATTTTATATAAGGCTAGGTTGTAGTGAATGATGTTGAATATTGATTACTTAGCTTATTAATGACATTGAATTTTACAGGTTAGGTCGATATAAATAAAACTGAACTTCATATGTTAGTTGTAGGTCAGTTGGTAGTTAATAGGGTTGAGTTTTTATAGAATTTGTTTTCTCAAAATCTAGAAGATATGCCTAAATTACACTAAGGTTATTTAAATCAGTTTTCTTATCAGTGCATTGATCATTTTGGGCAATTTATGTTGTTTCTAAAAATAGTTGTTTTCCATATTTTTTGTTAATTGTCAAAACTTTGGCGAATTTATAATTCATGTTATGTTCTACTCGGTTGACATGTGTAGCTTTTGAACACTTTACAAGTATTCAAAAGATCGGAATTTAAATTGAAGAAAGTCTACTTCAGTGTTTATTTCCATATTCCTAATAAGAAAACGATCATAATCCAGTTGACAAAGACTTTGTTTCAATGAGTAATTTATTATAATATAAAATGCACAGTGATAATCAACTCAGAAAACTGATCCAGGTTTTTTCAAATGGAGATGCAAAGGTAAAAATACACAATACATATTTACCCATTAGAAAGCCAAATAAAGAACATTGAAAAATCATCTTTGATGAAAAAATTATATTAAGAAGCGATCAAATTTTGTTTAAGAATTCCAAGATGCGGACTACGCAAATCGATTGAATTATTGAATGATATACTGTGGCAATTCAATAGCTTTGAGAACATACTGTTCAGTTGTTGATTCTTGGCAAAGAAAAAGACCAGACGAAAGAAGTATGAGCGACTCTACCGTACCGTTTAATAGCAATTGTGTGTGTATCGCTTTGTTGTCTTAATGAAGATTAACGGGTTTCAGGTCTTAAAGTCAAGAACTTGGTTATAATAAGACACAAGTCCATTTTTCACATATTGGAGCATCAAAAACAGCTTCTATCGACTTTTGATAATAAGGTTATTCCATTAACTAGCCTCCCATAAACCCTGATCCTACTTGAACCTACTTGACTATTTTGTATGCGATAGTTTGAAACTAGTACTATGTAAATATTCGGATGCAATTGAAACAAAACATCAACTCAGCAATTATAGCAATTTCAAGAGATTCGGGTCAATCTACTATCTAGATTAGAAGAATTTCTAAAAATCAACATTTGTATAATACTTTCTATTTTATTGAAGTAACAAGTTGTGCAAGTTATTGAAAAATTTCTGATCTTTTTTGAGATTCTTGAATTTTATGCAGCATGGATTTAGATATTTTATTGTTGAGCTCAAGTAGTAGTTTTATTCTAAGAAAGCTATATCTCCAACGATGTGAAGGTATAGAACATTTGGTAGTAAATCCAAAAATTTTGGCAAGGCATGCGTTATCCATAGTTTATAGGCGATTCCTGACATGCACAAGATTCGAATTTGTGGAGCAGTCCTACAACGTCTTCTATAAGCTCATTAAGCGACGCTTATAACATCCTGAGCTCTAGTCGGGATCGCAGAACATTGTAGAAGTGACTGGAATCGCGTTTTCATTACAAAGTTGTCCAGACAACTATGATGATGTGAAGTGAGTACCACTTTATATGGTGGAATAGTAGTTATGGTATGGGGAGGATTCACACTCCAAGGGCGCAAAGATTCAGTTGTTATAAATATTAATAATTTGATTAGCAAATCGTTGATATTCTGGAAGACTACGATGTACTAGTTAACTCTATTTGCGGGTCAAACTTTTTTCTTATCCAAGTCAATACACTCCGTGTGAGTTGTACAAAATTATCTAGATCAGTACTATGGAAAAGCCAGCATGAATCCCACATCAACCTAATAAATTAGAGGACGTCGTTGTCATCCGAAAAATTTGTGGAAAGGCATATTTTGGAAAACATTAATCAAATTGTATTTTATGAAGAATTTGAAAATTCGAGTTTCGTCGTTTACCAAAGATTAGTTTCAAAAATTTGTTTACACTTTATTTATTAGTGTATTTTTTTGTAAAGTGTTTTGTCCGTTCGTCTGTATGTATCTCGTCACAGGAAGCATGTAGCGAGCTTGAGTTTTTTGTATTTAATTCCTGTATAATTGTATATGAGAAATATGAAGAAATTTTGAGCATTATATGGAAAAAATTTAGAAAATTAACCAAAATGTGAGTCCTAATGATCTCAAATTTATAAATTAAGGTCCATGGCGATGGCGACGACTCCTTCACTTGTTTTTTTCTAAACTTTTAATTTTACTAAGAACATATAATATTGATAGTTTCCAACATATTATTTGTTTATTATTATAGAATGGGTAAATAAACAATTTATTAGCTGTACAAAGCTATAAAACTACGTTTAAGGAAATATGGAATTGTGAAGGTCCACGAAAATAATTGACTTTGACTTTAAGAACGTCATTATGACACTTCAGCAAGTGAATATTCTCTCTATTTCTACATCTAATGTCCCCTCAATCTGTTGAAAACAAGACGTGATCCTTTTCTTTTTCCCATTATTGACTCTGGCTTCAGCTCCGTACATACTTCTAAGACTCCGAAGTGGTTTTTTCATCTATATATTGTAAATATGTTATAATGGATTCTAAATTTAATCACGTTCTGTTTGAATAATATTTTCAGTTCTCAAAGAAAAACACACACAAAAAATCCATTTCTCTAGCATCACTTGAAACCCAACCATAATTTAAGCGAAATAATATTATTTTCGTTAAATTTGATCAGTTTATTTTGCATTCTGTTATGAATGAATTAAATTGTATTATCAAACCAAACGTAATGAAAGTTTAGTCTGATTTATGTTGAATTCAAAAGGATATAATTTAGAATTGAATAGCTGAAATGGAATATTTAAAACATGAGGCGGATTTATATGAGCTAATAAATGAACAAAGGTATTCTCTGGACCGAATAACCCAGCAATTCAGTTATGTTGTAATAAACATTTTCAAGTACATGGAATGAACAAAGAATAATGAAGAAAGGAACAAGTGGTCTGGGAGTCCTTAGGACATCTGATTATCCTCTGTTATAATTGATTCAAACTTCAATATGTAATATGCCAAGTAATTAATTACAATGATAACCAAAAAAATTCATAGGTACTTGCTTCAATAATAAAAAGGATAAAAATTAATTTTGATAAAACACAGCGAATCTTCATTTTAATAATAATAAAAACAACTGAAACAGCAGGTTATGTGCCTAGGACTTATCACTATACAGGGTGCTTAAAAAAATGAGATTCCGTCTCTAGGATACATAGAGAAGTAAAAAATATTTGAGGTTTGCTGAGTAAAAAATTTTTGTAACGCCATACGCATTTTTCACGATTTTGCCGCAACTACATGCAACATCAAATTGAAATTTTATACGAATATGTTTTGTCTAACACGCATAGAGGGCGCTAGTTATACTGTTCGTACCTAGTAGTGGTGAACATAACTTTTTTAATATTAAATCTATCAATCAAAATTTCGAATGAGCTTAAACATTATTTGATCTTACATCAAAAAGTTACTCTTGCTAAAACTCGATACTGTATACCGTTTTTGGAATATTTTGATTTATAAATGGAGTAATTACCGATGCTGGTATGAGGTTATGATAAATGTATTGATTGAACAAAAAAACACAAAATGAAAATCGATAAAAAGGCTAATAACATCAAATAAAATTCAATTGAGAAAGGTATTCAAAATGTCTCACGTTTTCACGAATACATTGGTCTAACCTGTTTTTCTGCAGAATTCATTGATCTTCTAGCTGGGAGTCACCTATGAGGTCATTGAAGTGACGTTGAATTCTATCTTTTAATTCTTGAGGTGAATTTACCTCTGTAGCATAAACTTTTTCTTTACGATACGAACAAACTGTAATCTAAGGAATTAAAATCTCATGACCGACGAGGCCAATGAATCGGACCTCACGCACCTGTACCAATCCATTTATTTGGAGAATTGTTACTTAACTCAAATAAAAGTATTTCGCGTTCTCAGCACAGTTCGCGAAATTTAATTTCGCGGCCGCGAATCCAAAGATCACTTCCAAATTTGACATTACTAAAATACTACAAAGACAACGATTATTTTTTATTGAATACCAACAAATACATAAGTACTTATATTATTCAGGATGAATATTAACATTAATTGTACAGTTTTTATTATTACTTATTAACTCCAGATGAGGAAGCAACTACATGAAGTGCGTTTGTTTATTGCCTACATTCAAGCCAGATGGAAATTTGCTTCTTATTTTTGATAGAGTCTTCTATATATCCTTTCGCCACTGTCGTGGACTTCCATCAACCTATCAGCTCCAGTAATGGCAAGCAGCGAGGCAGAACTTCTCCTAAAACAATGACCGGTGTATGTTTAAGGATTTGGTAATCTGAGTTACTTGGCAATCATACTAGGCATTTTCCCAATGGTATACACTCTAACCACTTGTGCGGTGCACTTTCCGCAATATGTTTTGGTCGAAGAGCTGCATATTCAAAAAATTTTTATGAAATCAATATTGGGGAGAGTACGATTTCCGTGGCGCAGCGATTTAAGCGGATTTGGCTTAATTAGATCAAAATAAATCGAATATAGAGATTTAAATTTTTTGATATTTTGCTTCGTTTTCGAGATATTCATAGTTAAAGTTATAATCAAACGTTAGTTCAAAATTCGCTTGATTGAACAGATGGCGTTCAATACTTCAATAAACAATACTTTAATAAACAAAAGATTTTTTATTAAATTTTCATATTATTTACCCCGATACTCCAAAACTATATTGAAAACAGATTTTTATAACAAAATGAGCCATTTTTGATAACTTTCATCACTCTGTGATAAATATAATTTAACATTTAACAAGAAAATGTTTAATGATAGTTTGAAGATTTAATTAGTAATTTAATGTAAAAATATTCTCTTTCGAGCAAAAAGTACGTTCTGAATGCTTTCAAAAGTTATTTATTTTCGTTTGTTTCATAATTGAAAAGCCATACTACTATAGTATTTCACAATTATCCTGAAAAAGTTCTCTAGCCATTATTTATCCTATTTTTAACGACAAAATCAACAGAATAAGAAAATTGACTGTAAAAAATCGTTCCAAATTTACCCTCTCCGAATTTATCTGCCCCCAAACTCCCCTTTCTCACCCGTTCCTCGGGGCCTGTGGCTTTTGGGCAGACCAGGGTCCGGTGTTCGTTGGGGCGATTGAGCGAAGCCTAACATAAGAAAAAAAATAATGATAAAATAAAACTAAAATAATCCTCACGCGAAAAAAATTTTTTAGACAATTTTTTACACTCAAAGTGCACCTCGAGAAGGTTAGGTTACGTTAGGTTGATATAGAAAAATATTGAATAAAAATAAATTGTTCCAAATTCAAGTATGGATATCTTGAAAACGAAGCGAGATATGAAAGAATTTTATTCTCTATTTTCGACTTATTCTGGGTCGATTTACAAAATTCCAGGCACCACGGAATTTTGTACTCGTTCCTCAATATTAGTAGCAGTGAAAAGACGCTTCTTATCCGTCTTGGTATCAGGAATGGTTACTATTAATACAACATTCTCTTCCTGAATATCTCCATTGACCATTTTTACTCACTCATCTCGTCGCAAGGCATCAGATATTCCCATTGTCAAAACTAACTACAAAAATCACTACAATGAATAAAAAAATTAATCACCTTTAACAATAAGTATTTTTCATTAGCTTTTTTCAGGAATGTATCAAATTGCTCACGCCTTGAAACATCAGATTTTTTTGCTCGATCACATACTGTTTTTCTTTTTAGAAATGGTACTAATTTTGGAAACTGCTTGATGTCGATGTTGTCTCGGATGTTCAGCTTGTACTTCAGCATGGATTAAATGCTCCATAAAGTTGAAATTATTACAACTTTTGATTTCTGCATCAAGTAAGCCAATAAAATGTTTTCAGACATCGTCTTACTATTCTATTCGTCACACCAATCTTTAAACTCGCCGTAACATTTTTCGTACTGCCGTTTAGATTTTTCGGGCTAAAAACGGAAAGCGCCGAATTTACAACGCTTTTGAGTTCAGGAGGAGCGGAAGGTACTGAAATATCGCTATTATTATCAGACGTTTTTCAAAAACTGTAAAAATATTTTGTATGTATTGGAACATTCCATAGCAAACGGTGACATTGTTAAATAAATTGAGCTGCTGTTGATTTTAGACCAACGACCTAAAAATTATATTGCCTCGGCGATAACTGTTCTTTTGGGTACGTTAAGAAGGTATTTCGCGGCATAAGGATATAAACAATTATTGAAGCCATGAGTGAAAATTTCCGGCTATAGAATTTTTTAGTCGAAATAACTGGATTTGGCTCTTCTTGAGAGATCCATATAGTCCATTAATTCATCGTGTCTTATAGACGCCCTCTAAAGCACCGCGCTTGAATTTTTTCAGCATCTCTTCACACCAACCGACACGAGCATCTTTTGTGCAATTGTCAAATTATGTGGTATCCAACGCGAATAAATATTTTGAAATATCATTTTAAGCACGGTATCGATGTATTCTGATACAACATCGATATTGAACGACCCTCAAGAAATTCCTCCTGTAGCGGGTCAACGACTGAAATCGGAAAACCAGCAGAACACGCTTACTCCAGATGATGCTTCATTAACAAAAGTCGAAACAAGTTAATTGGTATACTGCTAGTGGTTCAATCCACGTCGAAAATCATAGAAAATGTTATTGATTCATTTCGATTTTCTGACCAAGGTTAATGTATCAAGTATCTGTAAATAACTCAAATAGTACTAGTATGATAACATGTCAAACTTCATGATGACATTGTCAAATTTGACATATTCATATCAGTGTTGTCATATCTCGGAACTTAGTAGCAGCTCTCGTATTAAGCAAGCTTCTAATTTTTCTCTCTTAAACCCACCGTTGAGTGACCCTCCAATTTTTATTTCATTTTTTTCATGGTATATTCCTACATATACCAATTAAGTTTTCTACGTACATTTAATCTTCAGGTTTTTGTCAAAATATCAGTGTTTTGATTTCTCTCTTATGTCTTTTGAGTGATATATTGAAATATAATTTTTTTATCTACTCTCACAATCACTATTTGCTTCAAATTCCAACATAAACTCTATTTGCGGGATTATTATCATTGAATTATTAGAGAGTGCAACTTGACACCGATGTTTGTTTATAAATTCATAACCCATCTATTACATTTCACAGAATATATACGAATATTGATTCTAACAACATGAGTCCACAATTATGTTAGCGATGGCGTTCGGAAACCGTCTATGTAGATTTATTGCAAACTATTAAGTAATGCATATAGAAGGTATCTTTAGAGCAAGTTGAATTCGAAATACTATTAGAATTCAAAGAATCACCCCATTTTCAAAGTTATGAACCTATAAGCTTTCAAATCAAAAACAAAACTTGTAAAGCAGGGCATTCGCTTTCCAATTTGTAGTCCGATTTGTGGTAAAATTTTCTAAGTTGGATCCGATATATGAACGTAAGTGATGAAAGTTAACATGAGTGAAGCGGGAAAAAGCAAATCACAAAACGCACGTTAAATTTTCAGTCTTTTTCTGAGGTAGCTTGTCATAGTGCAAGACAACGTGCAAGAAATTGCATGCATGTTTTACAAAATTATTCCATTGATTCCTAACGTCAACTTTTATTTAATATTCTGTGACCGGTTTTAAAATTGAATATAAAGTAGCTGAATACGATGAACAAGAAAAACGTGATCAGTAAATAGCTGACAATAATAATATCTGCTGCTGCCTCGCTATTGGAGCCTGATGGACAAGTTTGTTGTTACGCCAAAAGTAACTAGACTCCTTTCAAGGATTACAACTTGCAAGTGATGGCACATTTTGCATTAAACAATCAGCTGAACTTCCTCTTTTTGATCAAGAAATATTGCGTCTTGCATGGCAGTGCACGTTGTATTGCATCATTTCAAGTTATTTGGTAGTTGAAAACGGCATTTCTTCCGAATTCTGATTAGATACTTTTCTGCTGTTCCAATAAAAATCTCCTCAGTTTGTTTTCTTACTATTTTCTGTATACCCTCCCTTTATAAATAAAATATTCTCATAACAATACAACGTGATAATAAAGTTACACGACTATATAAATAAAGGGAACAGTCTAATGTCATACAGCATATGAATGTTGTCGATAATTTACAGATATACATCGGACTACGTATTATTTGATATTTCTTGGAGTCTATCCATGGAAATACTAACAACTGGTAAATTTCCTAATTCAAATCATCAGTTAATTAGCACTACTAACCTCCCAAGTCTAAAATACGAACGATCGTATCGATCAAAATCTGTATTATGATGGCCATTGATAAGTCCGCTATTAAGCGTTTCTACTAATGACAGCGTTGCATGCAAATGAGAGATTAACTCAAAATTCATTGATAGATTAAAATACAAAAAGATGGATGAGAATATATATGGATTCTCAATCTTTTTTACTTTACATTTTTTTCTAATGTTTGATGCAGAGGGATCTGTAAGAGTTGGAAGTTAGAGGAAGAGAAATGATTTGACCTTAATTGAGAACATTTTGAAAATGGATAACCTTCATCCGAACGTCAATGGAATGTTAATTTTTTCCACTTTACGAGAAGTGAGTGTTTGATATTCCTTATACATTACCTTGTACTATAACCCCATAAATGTTATATGGAAATATCAATATCTGCAGAGAAAGATATAATCGATATAAAAATTATATTCAATATACCTTTTGAAATCTCATGTTCTTATTACGAAATAGTATTTAACTAGTTCAATAAAATATGGTTTTAAGTACCACGCCAATGGTAAGTTTGTATTTATTTAAATAAATAAATTCTAACCCTTGATGGCTGGTTATGGAAAATTGAAGGTACTATGGCTACTATGCAAAAAAATTATATGCTAAAAGATTCTCATATGTGTTCTCTGTTGAAATTATGGATTGTTTGAGCGGGCTTTGAACAAAAAAAATATAAATCACTAAGCACTACTCCACATATTCACCTCCTTATTACTCTTAAGAAACGGTGGCAATGTTTCCATTGAACAAAAAGACCTGAACAACTTAAACATCGTATGGTCCCATGTTTAGAGATAGAACACTAAACTAAGTATCGCTATCATCTTGTTCACGGAGAGCCCATTCAAATGCTCCACAAAATTTAATACAATTAATAATTATTGACTATATATGAGATTCAAGTACCTGGCTTGACTAGACGTGGCGGTAGTTGCTTGAAAAATATTAACGAGGCCGTACAACCTGCGAAGACCAGCAACGCGTTGGTCGATGAAATGAGAACAAAAGAACAATAAAAAAAATTGACTGAAAAGAGAGAACCGGCTCTAAAGAAGGCCGATACCGTTAGCTGGCTACCTCCAAAAAGTAAAAAACTATAATGGCGAGTATTATGCCAACTTATTGTAACGTTTAAACAAAGAACGTGTTGTTTCATGAAGACAATGCAGTCCACACATCCGTTATTGCAATGGCCAAAATTATTGAATTAACTTTTGAATAGCTATCTTATTCATCCTATTCGCCAGACTTAGCCACCTCTGATTCTTTTATGTTCTCAGACTTGAAAAGATGGATTAGTGATCAAAAATTGTGCAACAAAATAGAGGTGATGTTGGCAGTTCATGGCTATTTTGAGGTGCTTGACGATTCTCATTATAAAAAGGGTATTAAACTTATTCAACATCGCTGGAAGAAGTGTATAAAGCTAAAAAGAAATAAATATATTTATTACACTCATTCCACAAATGAAAGCAAACTAACAATATATTCTGTTTTATAAAGTTTGACGATACTTGGCGAAGAATAGAATGATCGTTATATTTTTTCAAAAATACGCTTTATTGCATAGATATTTGATTATTAAAAAACGTCAAGAATAATATAAATAGTGAAATTTGATTACCTTGCAGTTGTACTGTTCCATTGAGAAGTAAATTGTTGTAGAACTGTTCTATCGAATCAAAAACGAGAGTTTCTAGGCGATTGTAGCTGAGATCGAGATGTACAAGCGTGAACACACTTGTAAATAAACCTGCTGGAAATCTCGAGAGTCTATTATGTCCCATACTAAGAATTTTTAAGAATCTTAATCCATCAAAAGCTCTGTTAGAGATGAATTCTATGTAGTTGTGGTCCAAATAAAGCTCCTAAAACAATACGAAAATATTGAGAGATTAATATATATAATAACATATTTTTACAATTGATATTGAGAAAATATTTCTGAAATCAAACAATGTCAATTCTGTTGTGCAGATTCAAATCTGTTTGAAAAACAATTTTTCACAATTCATAGTAATTCATTCGTCGGATATCGTAGAGGGTTTTTAATTACAAAAGAGATGGATACTTCGAACTATACTATATAACTATACCACTGATTTCCTGAACAAGTAGAATTTTTGTATGAGGATAGATAATTATTGTAACATATCACTTTTGCAATGATTCCAGTGTTACGAGGGTTGTTACTTAAGTTTTAAGATATGGCAATACTGAATATGTCAAATAGGACATTGTCATAATGAAGTTTGACATTTTAATTCGTGTACTCATAAGAGTGCTATTTGAGTTCCTTACAGATTCTTGAAACATTCATCTTGATGAAAAAGTCGAATTAAATTGCATAAAATTTTCATGCGATGATTTTCTATGATTTTTGACGTGGATTAAACCAACAGCTTTCTGTCGATCAACTAGCTTCGACTTTTAGTAGCTCTCTGGCTACCGGATTTCGCTGGTTTTTCGAATTCAATCGTGGTCGCACTTCGTTACAGGATGAATTTCGTGAAGGTTGCTTGAAATTGGCTGATGTACCAGAAAACATCGATGTTGTGCATATATATATATATATATATATATATATATATATATATATATATATATATATATATATATATATATATATATTTGATATTGCAATAATCATCATGTGACATACCGTGAGATTGAGCTATATTTGGGCATTGGTTTCACTAGCATACATTCAATATTGCATAAATATTAGGTTGCTAAAAAGATTTGTTCGCATTTTATACCGCATAATCTGATAATTGAACTAGAAAAATACTTCGTAGATATAATTTATATGGCAGAACAATGTTTGCCGTGTCAGCTAGTCGCTAATATAAAATGAAAGCACAACTTATCCTAAGAACAAAATTGGGATGATTAATTGTGATAACACATTCAAACGTTGTAATAGTACTGAGAAAATTTGCTAGTTTCTGACTCACCTCAATATCCCATAGCTCCAGGAAAACCGACGAAGTTAGGCCAATGATTTTATTCGTACTCAAATCTATCACTTTTAACTTTGATAAACCGAAAAAAGTCAAATTGTTTATATCGCACAAAAAATTTTCTGATAAATCCAATTCCAAGACACTACTCAAACCGGCGAACGCCTTATCCTCTATTTTACTCATATTGTTCTTGTTCAAACGTACGTACTTCAGTTGCGGTAAGTTCAAAAAAACAGCAGAATGTATGAAATTTATTCTGTTTTCACTTAAATCCAATTCTTCTAGCGACAACAGATTAGATATAGAGAATTGCTCTAGGTAGTTGATCTGATTTTTTGATAGAATAAGTTTTTGTAATGATGTTGAATTTCCAAATGCAAATCTCTCAATTGTATCTATTGAACCAAAATTTATGGTTAGATTTCTCAAAAACAGCATTTTAGAGGAGAAATCGAAAGGTATACTGCTCAAATCGCCATTTTTACTGGAAATAACATTAAACTCCGCAAGATAAGGTTGACTTTCCACCAGTAACTTCCACATAAAACTGTCTCTAGTGACTTTTCCGAATATCCAGCATTCAGCAGAAGAGATCTGATGGTAGATGTCTTTTGTACAAAAACACCGGATATTGTCATTGTGTGTTGGCTCTAGATTACATATGTTAGTTGGAACAGTGTCTAGTTTGCCTTTACGCAAACGAAGCTCTTTAAGAGAAGCTTCACTTATCCATAAAACTGCCAGAACCGTAGCCAGCTTCATATTGGTAACCTGTAACAAATAACCGTTATTATAAGGGGTATTTTTTACACAGGTTTGAATTATAATATAACATAAGAATATACTCTCAAAAGACATTGATATTAAGAAATTTTTCGCAAGATATGTCTTAGTTGTGAATAACCTATCGAATGATTCTATACATAACCTCAAAGAAATTGATCCAAAGGAGTTAAATCGCACGATATTGGTGGTTAATTGTTAATTGAGGTATGATAAAATACTTAACAATGTCCTTATACTATTTCCTACTGACTATCTGTTTTAAAAATATAAGGACCAATGAATCCGTTTACCGATAAAGCGCATCAAACAGTAATTTTCTATGGATGTTATGGTGTTTCGATGGAAGCATGTGGTTAAACTTCACGCTAAATGTGACAAGTATGCTCATTCACGTATTCATTCAACCGAAATGGAGCTTCACCTCATGATGAAATTTTAAATGGGAAATCGATATAATTTTGTGCTTCAGCACATTTGTCGACCGGCGGCGCCTACAATGGTCATTCAACATCAACTCTTACACAAGTGGATTTTTGAAACTTTTTAAGTTAAGATCCTTTCGTCAAAGTAGTAGAATATAACTTCAGCTGCTGGGAATGGCGAATTTTTTCGTTTGGATTCACAGTGCTAATTGTACGGAGTATCATGGAATGCGCATTAACAGTAAATTTGTCATAATCTGATCTTATGTGACATTCGTTGTGAGTATTGATATTTTTATCCGATTAAATATAAAAATAAAACCACGTTGTTATTGAATATAATATAATATAATATCTCAAGAGAAAATATTTTCTCCGTAATTATTTGAAGTGAATTTACCGAATATACAGTTATGACATCAATTCACAAAAAAGAAAAACGTGCTTTCAAACATAAATCAGATTATGAGTTCTCAATAGATACATTGGAATTTACATAAATGAGGTACATGGTGACTGAGATAAATGGTGGAATCAATAAATATTCTGTTATTCGAGGGAATTTTGTTATGAAAAATTTTATTATCAAGTTACAAAGATGAAACTCTCTTCAGTTTCTCTTGTTAGTCTTCCTCACACATTACAAACTTCTGGCAACCCTGTGGAAGCTTTCGGTTGCCTATTTCTGGGCTTATTATGTAAGCATTCGCGCATTGCTTTAGAATCGCATTCCGCCAAGTGCTTCTTTCAATAAACCAAATATATTAAATTTGTATGATGACAAATCGGGTATTTAAGAAGGGTATTATAGTGTTTCTCAACCCAATTCGTTCAACATTTCCATCGTAAGCTGAGCTGTATGCGGTCTGATGTTATCTTGCACCAATATCGCACTACGGATTGAAATATTTGATCAGTAGACAGGTTTCACCGTGTTTATTAGGAGTTATTATGATAACGCGCGGTCGCAGTTCGTTGTCCAGTGAAAAAATCAAGTTCATAGTTCATGTCCTAAAACACGGTATAGGGCACCTCCACCGCTGACAGTGTAACCTTCGTTTTAACAGGCGCGCCTTGGTCTATAGACGTACCTTTTTGGAATATAGTGGTGAAGCCAAGTCTCGTCTGTGGTGAATATTCGAGTATAGTACTGGGTCTGTCTCCCAAAATAAGTTTGTCTACAGCGCTGACGTTCTCATCGGGGCGTACAGATAATTGCTAAGACTAGCAATAAATTTTCACTGGAAAACAAGAAGCTGGCAACGTATTCTGACGAGGAATCGAGGGAACTCATCAAGTCCATCAGAGAGGATTACGGGAAAAATGAGGCACAAAACCACACACCAGAAAAAAAAATACAATAGTGCAAAAATACGAAAAATCAGAAAGAATGTTTCTTCCTAATTCTAGTCAACCCAAAAGAAGCCAACCCCGAAACGGTTACTCTGGATTTTATAAGCAAGCACAGCTATAAAAAAGGCGAAGGACCACTCGGATTAGATCTTTTCTTGCCGAAGAAGTCTGGAAAGGGTTTACCCGACCGAGGTAGCGAAAGGATAACTTTTAACAAAAAAAAAGATAAGACTTTCCAAAATCTCCCATGAAACTCTAAGGAGAGAAAGGAGTCTACGCGCGAAATTGTGGCGTTAATGAGGAGAAGGACCTGTCGAAATGATAGGAGGTGATGGAATGTTCTTCGACGGATTTCTCACGCACCCGTGTGTATGTTACGCGATCCCGGCTGATCTCTACGCTTCGTAACTGACCAGTCTAACATCTAGTGCAGCCATTTTCAAGATACTGAATTTTTCACGCGTTTATTCAAAAATTCCTATCTAATACATCTGTCAACTTCCTTAATTGACGATGATGGTCAATTTTAAGAATCTTAAGAGGTCATTTAGCTGGGATGGTGAACTTTTTTGAAGGAATTTTCAACGAAAAAACATTTCTCGAATTATTAGACGAGCCTATGGATGTGGCTGCCACATGTATAATCGAAAATAATAATAGGCACTCGAAAATGTCGTATCTCCACATTACAATAGGCTTCAATGTGATATCTTGGTTAACGATTTTGTGGGCAACAAATATCTTGCTACTGTATCAATTTTTATACCACTGATTAAATTAGATATTCAAATTGCTCTCTATACATTTCCACATAATCATAAAGTGGCATTTGCAACAGTCGACGATTCAAAGCATTTCAAAGCTTATTAAATTTCTTCTTAGTTCTTACAACAAAGCGAGTTCGGTTATATTGAAGGCGTTCTTAAGGATAGGCGAAAAGCTGAAAAATAATTGTGATTTGCTCATTAAAATTTGCTTATTATTGTTGTAATGTATACACATATTTCACGATTAATAATAAAATTGTTTGCGAAAAAGTTCCTCCTGGTGGAGCTGTATATCTACTGGTTAGCGTATTCGAAACATTTGATTTGAAAATTATAAAGTAATAACGGATGTTCGTAAAAAATAATTGAACAGAAAAATACCAGAAGGAATTAAGAATAAAGATTCATCCATAAGTTGATTGAAGTGTTTTATATTATTTCTTCAAATTCTTGACGTGATTTACATCTGTTCCTTGAAATTTTTTTTCTCAAGATATGACCAAACTGTGTAGTCCAAAGGATTAAATCACATGACCCAGCAGGCCAATGAATCGGAGCTTCTGCGTCTCTACCAATCCATCGATTCGGAAAATGATTACTCAACCAATTACGGCCCCTTCTACCAAAAGGCAGTGGAGCTCCATTGTGCATAAAAATCTCTGCTCGCTTAACGTTAAATCTTCTAATATTACGAATTAGTGATTTTAAAAAGAATCCATTTTCCAGGTATAATGGAATGGATCAATTAATTTATTACCTAAAGCTGATGCCCCAACAATAACTTCCAAGGTGGCCTCAGCCGTAAAAATACATTTTGAAAAATTTTTATTGGGGGCTGTCCTTTTTTGTACTGTTTGACAAAATTCCATTTCCAGTTCTGATAAATCGTCTCACTTGTGGACTTGTCTATAATTGTACTTGAAGAGGACGTATTTGTCTTACCATATTCGTTGCGCACAATGTTTCAATTTGCTTTGACTAACTAAATTTGGAATAATATTTTTTAATAATGGTTCCTGTTGTTATGGTCCAACAGAACTCACTATTTTCTACTAAGAAACTTTTTCTGCATAGTGGAAAATAGCTACACACGAGTTTCCTAAGCATTCCTAAGATTGATAACATTTCAGTGTATGCAGTATTTCGGAAAATTTTAATGAAAAATATCTAATTTTATATATAAGAAGGTTCCAAAAATCTGATCCTTAATTTATCGTTATGAATAAATGAGACTTTTCCATGACTAACTTGGAAACGTCGAGATTAATAGATTATTGTGAAACGTTACAAAAAAAAAGAGAACCCTCAACCCCAATTTTTCACATGAGTCGGTTTTATTTATCATATAAAAATACATTGACGCCTTTTTATTAAATAACATCACCATTGACGAAGTGGATTCTGTAAAATTCTTAGGGCTTGTTGTGGATAATTCCTTAAATTGGGAGTTATATATTGCCATCTTATCTAAATAATTGAGTTCCTCCTGCTTTGCGCAGAAATCAGTTTCCAAAGAACTCAACTTATTCACCTCCTTAACTGTTTATTATACCCGATATGCCCATGCCTTCTGGGGTACGTGTAGTGCAACTCAATTCAAGCGAATCTTCAAACTACAAAAGAGAGCTGTTAGATATTTACTCGGACTGAACAGCAAGGCTCACTGCAAGGACTTTGTCTTCGAATCCATTTGCCTAATTCCCAAGTATACTCCACCAATTTCAGAAAGGTCGTTGCATGGCTATCCACTTAGGAACGCGGAGCACGACGGAATTAGTTGAGGGCTCAATATTTTACAATGCAAAAATCACTTGCCAAATGAAATCAAATCGAACTTCATAATTTTCAAATCAAAAATTAGTATACCTAACCAAGATTATCTTTCTAATGTGAAATTGAATGATATTCAGGTACAATACAATGGAAATTTTGATTGATATATCCAGCCCTAAAAAAAGTTATTTTCAATATTACTTGGTACGAACCGTGTACCAAAATATATTCGCATAAAATCTCATCACAATGTTGACAATAGTGTAATAAAAAATGTGAATTTTTATTTTCAATGCCGTATATCCTGAATATGGATTCCTTACAAAGCACACTCCAATAATTTTTCAGTTTTCTACCTATCCACAGACGAGGTTTTTTTTTTGAGCACCCTGTTTAATACCGATACCGCTTTGTTGGTGACGATGAAATGTAACAAGTGCTGAAATTTTTTGAAACGTTCGACTTAATTTCGAATGTACGATTGTATGAAAATGTATATATAACATCGTGAACATCCAATAATTCATTAATTTAGTTCGAATTAATGATATTTTCTGTAAAATAACTTCCAATTTAGTTGATTAGTATGACACAACCTATAATTATCATTTCTACAATCATTATTTCTACAATATTTGTTGAAATTTATTTTAAATGTGGCATAAAAATTGACTTTCACAAAATTACACTTGTATTTGCTGAAAAAATGTTTTCTGTAGTTTACTCTGAATATGTAAATTAGTGACAAAACAGTGCTTAAAGAATAAAACTATTTAATGAGTCAACGCGAATATATTGGCTTTTACCTAATAGCTGTTACAGATATTGTAGATTATAGAACTAAATAAATGAGGGAAGAACAGCATAAAACACAAAAGAAAATGTTATAAAAATATCCTGATTAGCGATAAAAGATAAAAAAAACGGAAGGCCCTCTCCTCTAGGTTCTGCTTATAAAGATAATCCCCAATGTCTTTAATGTAATGTAATGCACTTTAGGTCCACCATAAACCCAGAGGTAAAAAAGAGAATGGAGTTTGGTGATTTGAGTTATGGCGCAATATGAGCAGAGCTCTCTCTACTCCAGGGTGAAGCTCAAAATAATATTCCATTATATTATTAGTATAATGCTCTGTACGTAGACATCTTTCGAACATGTTTGTACAAACAGAGAATGACTTTCATTTCTAGAACAGTTTGGAAGGAATTTCAGCTTCATTCAGTTTTTCGTCTGTTATATCATTAACATTATTTATTTACACAAAAATTGATCAATACACATTAGGTAAATTACAACGTTACGTAGGTGGTCGATTGGTAGCACTGATTCATGTTTAACAGTTGACTTTGGAAATATTATTTGACTTTAAAAGTCTGCTTAAGTCATCTAGCCAAGCTACAAGAGAAACTTCAGCAATAGCCAAACACGTTTGCATCAGAGAATTTATAAAAAGGGCTATAAACACCTTTCAACCATCGCCAGGAGTGGACGGAATCCTTCCAGACCTTCTTCGAAGAAGACAGGAAGAAATCCTGCCATACTTGATTAGTCTGGAGTACACACCAGAGATTGTAGAGGTAATTGTGTATGAATTCAAACACTCTGAAAGCCTCTGCAACACGCCTAGCATTTTCTTAGTAAAAATAAAGGCAATTTAAAAATTTGTCTAGTTCAATCTGGAGGGGAATTATCGCAAACATAACATCATCATCCTGTCCGATAGCCAAGACGCCATTGCAGCTCTAAGCTCCAATATCATAAGATCTAATCTAGTTCGAGAACTGAACAAGCAAATAAAACAGGCAAAAAGAATAAAGTTCCCCTGAAATGGGAACCATGACACACCGGAGTGTAGGGCAACAAAATATCTGATAGACTCGCTAAAGTAGGGGCAGACAAACCCTTCATAGGACCTGAACGTTTTTGTGGTATCGGCTACAGAACAATATAGGAAGCATTGGAAAGGAATATAAGGAAGATGAATAGGGGAGAAACTAACCATTGGAACAACCTATAAGAACTGATACAGGCAAAGACTTCCTGGGAAACTAACCAGCTAAATGTATCAGCATAAGTAAAAGCGACCTACGAATACTAACAGAAGTCCTATCGGGGGACTATCGCCTCAATGGACATCTTGAGATGCTAGATTCTATTATTATAAAAATATGTTATAAAAACTTGGAAACCTATTTATTACAATTCATAGAGGATATAAAAAAGGAATCTTGGTTCGCTTTAAGCAAGTACATAATATGATTAGCGAATCTTCTCCGTGACGGAATCATTAAGGGAACAAATCAATGTTACCAAAATTCTAAGTGAGGTGGAAGACTGTGAAAAATGATAAATTACCTAATCTTTCGGCATAATCACCAATAAATGGTACAAAGATGTTTTCCAAACTACCGTAGCAACTGGATCTGGAGTATTTGGGGCACTGCCAGACTCATTTCCGAGCATCTTACAGGCAAAAATAATCAGAAATGTGATACCTTAACTAGTTCTGACAGACGGAAACGAAAGAAATAAAGAAGCTAATAAATACGGCAAGGGCACGAACATCTTTCATACGTCCAGAGCCTTTCTGCAGTATGGGAATGAATGAAAAAACCATTTGGATCTTAGTAAATCCTAACTACACCTCCTCATTTACGGATCAACTTCCTCCCTGACAAACGGCGTGGCTAACGAAGTTGTTGAACGCGGTATACTGTTTCAGTCTGAATTTTGTTTGAAAGAGCGCCGTGTGTATAGGTCCTTATAGTTATTTTTGGTCAAATTCACGGTTATGTACGGAATGTAGTACCTAAAGTGGTGAGATATTTCTATCTGAATGAGTAACAGCTAAAATTCCGGTAACGTTTTCTGTTGTATTTAGAATATCATATATTTGAATCTTGGATGAGTTTAACAAGAATTAATATCACTTAAGACGATATTGAAAACATATTACAATATTTAAGAGAGAATGAAGGAATTATATAAATGACATTATTAATAAAAAATAAAAAATCATTTCGACGAATTTTGTTAAAATACATAACTTTTTACCCTATTCGTAAAATGATGACTAGGTCATCCGAAACGACAGTTTTGTGTCTTTAGCTCCCTTCATCATGCATCATCATTACGGCTAACTTTGAACTTTCGACACCATTCAAGCACAACACCATCACTCTTGAAGTTCTCCCCATACATACATTCTCCGATGGAATTCTGCAGCACTATGATCTTCAGCTTGTAGAAAACGAATCACACTTCACAATCCACACTTGACGGGAGCATCAATAATAGCTGACATGTTTAAGTGGCTGTAGCATAACGCCGACTGACGCCTAAATATCAATAATGGCGGAGTGTGTAGTTGCCTACAGAGCATGCCCGTTTTCTTTTATCCGCGTAGCATCTGCACGGAGCGATCGGAGGTTGCAAAAAACATGGACCTTGTATCATGCAAAACTTGTATTATTTTAACTTTGAATTTGTATATATAATTGAACTCATCCGCAAAACTTATTCCCAAAAAAAGATAAACTGATACCCTATAATTTGGTAATCTTCATAGCAATTATAAAAACTGCTCCTTCAAAATTATTTATACTACATTTGTTTTGAATAGGAATAATATTTCGTCTGTTTAATTATCCTCGAAATCTAGTAGTCCATTTGAAATATCTCACCGTACGTTCGAAATCAAATAATTTTTATGATTATTTTCTCTTTTGGACCATGTGGCTGGACTTGTGACAAGTAGCGATGATTTTAGGTGAGGTATACGAGTATGACGGTTGTCAATAAAAATGTTTTGTGACCTCAATCTAAATTAGGACTGTCCGAAAGATTTTTTCAATAAAGTTACACTTTTCTATATTTCTTATTGAAAGGAAATACAGAAAAATGTGTCAAACAAAAGTAATATATCTTCACCACTAACTCGAATTTTATGTCCAATCAGTGGATATATTGAGAAAAACTAAGTCTTAGGTTTACGCGACCTGTGAGCTCAAATAGGACAGCATATTTATACGTTGAGAATCATAATTTCGTCCAACCAACTTTTCGGATGTTGTGCTAGAAGAAACTTTGTGTGATATATTCGGGCCATTCGCAGAATTTACCCTAAAAAGGTCTATTTCCACCGCAAGTGAACATATTTTGTAATTCTAAAGCATATTTCGATAGAGAATGTGTCGTGCCATTACAACATTATCTTGCAAATATTCCCACTAATATGACGTAAATACCTCGGATTTTAACATAGAATAAACTATCTCGTTATATCCATGAATATATTTGTTAACTTTTTTTTTGTAACTTTTTGTTAGAATATATATGAAATCAACACTCACAATCAAAATTGTTTTCGTTATGTGATACAAGATTTCCATTTTCGTGCTTAAACCAATTACTATTTCTCTTGCCATGTCTAAACAGAAATTCCCTTTCAAAGTCTGCTCAAAACTTTAACGTTTTTTGATATCTTCCTAACTACTTTTGAAATTTCATGGTAGAGGTTTTAGCTAAAAATACATGTTTCGAGGAAATTTTAATTATAGTCTACTGTGAACACTTCAAAATAAGGTCAGACAATGAAGCACTAGTTCCATTTCATTTTTACGGAGAAACTTGAACTTTTATTGATTTAACTAACAATAATACAATGCAAGTATATTTGAGGTACATACAAAGCTTGTGATTTGAATGCATCAACCGCTTCTTCAGGTGTAGAAAAACGTTGATTTGGCAATTTTTTTTTTGATATTTTCGTTTGAGCTAATGTGTGAAAGCTCATATTGTTTTGGCGAAAAAACATTCATCTTATGCGATTGGTTTTCCTAATTTTTTCGAACAGTTCTGGCAAAAAAATATACTGGTGTACCATACAGAATTCATCGTGCTACGTTGCTCCAATGAATCGATGTGGACAAGTCCTGTTTTCGAAAAAACAGGTAACCATTTGCTTCGAAATGCTTTGTGCATAAATAACTTTTGTTCGATTTGGCTTTTCTTGAGCGACCCATATCGTCGACTTTTGTTTAGTTTCGTGTTCATATGCTTAGATCCATAATTCGTCGCCTGTCACGATCCTATAGAGATCTTTTAAATATTTGAATGTATTTAAGTGGAATTAATGCCGAAGTATGCCACAATCTTACAGTATGTCACAGACGATCTTGCAATATCAGTTTACGCACAGCAACGATGCTTACTAGCACAACAGCCGTAATTCATCCAAGTGGAATCACCATGGAATTCGGAAAACCGGTGACACGGTGACTCGAGATGGTGCTTCATCACCTCCATCACCATTGGTTAAATTCATTTCGAGTCAAGTCACAGAAAATTTTCGCACGAAAATATTCCCGATTTAATTCCATTTTTTGAACAAGATGAATATTTCACATTTCACATCAGTGTTGGCCTTAGCCAGTTGTCTTTATTAACTTAAACTTTGATTCACTCTAACTGCTCGTTTTGTGCCAGCAAACATTTGTATATGGATACTCAGATCTTCAAGGAACCCGAGTATCTATTGTGTTTTTGTTTTAATGTGAAGTTATCTATTATGGATAAGATATTGGAACAAAACTATGTATAGTTACTCAAAATTCTGCCAGGCCTGACTGAATATAAAATGGCCGAGATCAAATTACCTAGAGTTCAGCCAGGCTTGGATGAATATGAGATGGCCGGGGTTAAGTGAGCCAGACTTCAACTAGGCTTGAACCATTATTGGTTTGCCAAGGCTGGGTTTCCAAGCGTTGGCCCAAGCTAAGCCCTGTCGTTCAAGTCTGGAGGCTTCTATATGGGCATGTCACAGAATCAATGACTAAGATATATTTTTTATGACAATTGGCATATTGAAATGGCGGCTCAACTTACCTGATTGAATGAAATGAACACCTCGTATGCGTAACCTCATCTTGTAATCTCTATCCCGAAATAATTCACGTAATGAATACTTATAATATTTATATATAAATACACGTAATTTTTTCACTCATACGCTTGAAATGTAAGTTAGAAATTGCCGAAAATAACAAATATTAGAGGCATAAAAAAGTTTTCTCTAAATAGGTTTTTCCGAAATTCAACTATAGATAGATATTTTTCACATTTATATCATTTGGACTCTGCTACATAATTACTATAGAGAGAAGCCGATAAATAAAAATGCTAAGAGAAAATTTATTCTAACATTCATTCCACATTCTCAGATAAAAAAAGATTGTAAATATACATAGGATACTCGAGTCTCAATTCCAAGATATCAGTTTCAAAATATCAGCTCCAAGTGAATAGACTGCTAACACTATGTACAGACAAATACTGCTAAGATGAGGAGAAAAGTATGGTGGCTTAGATAATAGCAATCTTGGATAGATGCTTTATCGATATTTATCTATAGGTCGAAGTAATAACTGAAAAACCGGAAAACTTATGTTTACAAGGCACTACTTTGGTTATTAGTAGTCTATCAACTGCTTACAAATCTTACCAATTCAAAATATTAGTCTGCGGATACCCCTATGTATTGGTCGTAATCGTGCAGGGTAAGAACGACAATTAACGCAGTTCCATTTACTAGGAGAAACAAGTATGTTCCAAATCTCCCCAGAAACAACGAAGTCGAAGTAGCTCTTTGGTTACCTTCGAACGTATAGCGACATATAGTACAATAAGACACGGATTGTTTCATACAATTGTTGCTGAACCGTCACCTATAGGATCATGCAGCATAAAACACAAAACTATTAACTGTATGTTTAAATCCGATATGGGGCTACGCATCTTTCATATGATGACAAGTAAAATGGGAATTAAAGTTATACAAAAAACAAAACATGAAGCTAGGCGATCTGACTGGGTTTCTAAGCATACTAAAAAAATATAAATGATATAATCATGCCATGTCTCCCAGGGAACTCATGCCAATTCAGAAATTGCACTCTAAATAGGCTCATTGGTCACATTCACACATACAGTTCTAGATTGGATAATGAATCAGTAGGAGCAGAAATATTTGGTACAAGAACCAAACTCGCTATATCAATGGGCTCTAACCTTCCATCTAATAAACGGATAGACACGAAACTGATTGCGCACAACGCAGTTACCGGAATGGAACGAAACAAGATTATCGAATTATCTGAATTTTCAAATACTGTATTCAGGAAGTGGAATAGCAATAAAGAATACAATTGAATTTAATTCTCGATTGAATTTAGAGTTTCTTATATTCCAATAAACACATCTCAATATTTTTCAATTTTGAACCATATTATCCTTCAACTAATAGTTTTTACTCATCTTAAGCCGACCTTCTCAACAATTTCTCATTTTGGATTAAGTACAAGAATGATTGAACGGGATTATAATTGCTCTACTGATATATGAAACTGAGGTTTGTCGTAAGTACAAAGTCACCTTTCAAAAGCTTATTACCACGAAAAACATTTTTAATCTTGAAGGGAAGAACGAAAGGACTGACTTTGGATATTAATATTTCTTGTACTCGATGAGTACAATTTGGTAACTTATTCAACAATACATATACATTACAATCTAAGAAACATTATCAGTACATGCAAACATTCGTGTTTAAGAGCAATTCACATAGAAATCTGAACTTATTGTATCATTTAATATAAATATTCTTTGTGTCGCAGAAGTAATAAACTTTTTATTATTTAGCTAAACCTTATTTTCTCTCACGTAGAGCCCCAACTAAAATGGATGAAAATTATATTCCATATAAAAAATTAAAAAAAAGCAGTTACAGAATATAGTATTTAGTAATTCATCTGGAGGAGTAGCAATAGTGTAAAACCTATAGGAAACGAGTTATTTGCGAAAAATGTGCAAAAAAATCGATTTTTTAGACTATTTGTGAGTTTTGAGAAGAGTTTTAGGATGTCAAATAAACAAGTTTGAACGACTTCATAGCTAGGTATCTCGATTTTCTTAAGTGAACTACTTCAAAGGCCTGGACTATAGAGCTCAGGGGAGAGGAAGGAGTCTATGCGCGAAAGAGCGTCGCGAATGAGGATGAGGAACTGTCGAAATGACAAGGGTTTGGTGAAATGTTCTCATCCACTCGCGAATTGATTTTACAAGTACACCATACGTTTGTTCAGCTTTCCAATATATTTTAGATTTTTATTAAGCGAAATATAAAAGAATGACAATCAGACGAAACTGGGATGCTGATTTCATCGTCATTAACATGACGTTTTAAAAATTACATGAGCATACGAAAAGATTATGATTTACCGATATCGATATCACAAGATAATTATAGAGAGACTTTGACTTTGGGAGATCTCGCATTAAAAAAATAATCGTCATTTCAGTTACCCATAATATATGCATATATTTACGAACTACTGTTAGAAAAACTAGCGCCCTTTATGAGAATCAGATATAACAACAAATTTATTGGATGTATCAACTACCAAAACATATTCGCATTGAAATTCAAAACAATGTTGCCAGTAATTGCGGCAAAATCGTAAAAAATGTGTATTCTACTAGAGAAGGAATCACCTTATTTTGAAATACCCTTGTATGTATGCGTGAATTTTTATTTGAACTCAAATACTTTCACTATTACTTTCAACAAAAGTTGACTTGTCTAGTTGAAGTCAAAATTCTCGCGAACGCTCAGTTTCTCTGTCTTAGAAACACACTTACACTTACTTGTAGATCTAGTGTGTAATGAAGTGAGTCAGTCAGAGTCCCTCTAGACTCTAATGAAATTATGCTCAATATTGTAAAAAATCCCATGTAATATTTCCAAATTCACAGAATGTCGATTTGATGAAAATTTTGTTCGAAAAATTTCGCGGAAAATATGTGATTCACGTTTAATTGAAAATTGTTCATTAAACATGGAGAGACTGGTAAATTATATTTCTACTCCGAGGTAAAATATGCGTGGTTCGAATCTATTATAAAATAGTTGATTAATTGGTTCGAACTTCCTTGCATTATTAAAATACACGGTAACTTCATTTCATGTTATGTATCCAATATCAATATATTTGATAAAACTTGGACTAATAATCTGATATAATCATTGAATCTAAATAATCCTTTTGAAACATAATAATATTTATTTATTGAGAGTAGATTATAGGAGATAAAAAGTAAGGATACTTTCAGGATTCGGGATTTCTAGACTCATACCTTGAAAGGAAGAAAGGTAGAAAGGCATCAGGATTGAGCTAAGGTACATTGTGGTTATTTCTTTTTCTTTGATTAATAGAGGTTTTCAGGTAATTTGTATCAATTACAATTACTTACACAGGATATTCATAGTATTTTGCCTATTTTTTATTAAATTTCCTGAGAAAATTATCTAAAATCCACTTGATCGATAAAGAATTTTTCTTAAATTTATAATTATTTTCTGTTGAGGGAATAAACGAATAAAATATGATTTCTACAGTAATCAAGCTACGAAGTTTGAATGTATCACTTTAATTTGGAAAAAATCTTTTGTCCAGAATTATTTGGAATCTTTTCTTTATACGGAAGTGGAATATAATTTGGTTTCTTTAAAATTATTATTCCATTTCTAGAGGTGAAAATGTTAATAAAAATGCGTGTTTTTGGTGTTATGAATTCAATGTAGGTATGAATGTACGTACATAATGTATAGCGTCCAAAAAAAAACAATACGGTAAAGTTTATGACTTAAACTAATCAGTTATGTTTGTTTGTACTTGATTGTTAGGTGCTGAAACCTGTTTCTCGATGGAATAAATTTCATCAAAAATATTGAAATTATCAATATTTCGAAATACTTTTGTTTCTAAAGTTTCGATTGCCTTCTTCTTCTTGCTCTGTATCCAAAGAAGAATACATAGCAACTATGTTATCATCATTGAGCTCCTCAGAAATGAGTACATTATTACGAAATCCTGAAAAGTCGCCTGCTGCTCATTTAAGTCATTCCTACATGTGGTAAATATTCTATCCCATTCTGGAAACGTTGCACAGATCTTCAGCTCCTCTTGTAGGTTCTCAGGTTCAGATACATTCGTCACATTGAATCCAGCTTTTTTGAAGCAATGATTAATTGTGGTTTTGCTAAAACAAAGCTTTTCTTGTAAATGTCATTGACTGGAGGATGTTGATTTCTGGGTTTGCATCCTCTTAATAGATTGAGGAACATACTGAACTTCCTTCCTGTAGTGAACCTTAAAGTTGTTGATAATACTCTGATCCATGGGCTGCAATTAACTTCAGGTATTGGATCGTTTTCGGGCTTTCATATCAGCGTTCACTTTTTTCAACCAATCTGCAAATAATTCAGAAGTAATCCAGGCCTTTTTATTGTTTTGATAATTAACAGGCCAAGTTTTAATACCTTGAAGCATCTTGGGCTCTTAGATTTTCCAATTAAAAGAAGTGGCAGTTTTTCAGTTCCAGACATATTCGCATGTACAAGTCCAGTGACCCGATCTTTACTCGATTTACCACCATGGCAAGGCTGACCTTTGAACGTGAATGTTCAATCCGGTAGACACTTGTAGAATAAGCCCGCTTTATCGGCGTTGAATACATAATCGTGTATTGAAGCTGGAAGGTTATTGATCCAGTCTTTACATTCGTTATTGTCCACATAAATGCTCTCACAACAAACATTTTTGTATGCGATATCGTTTCTTCTCTTAAATCCCTCCAACCACCCATTACTGATACTTACCTGCAAATTTTTGAGCTTTCTCTTCAATCATTGGTCCGCTTATTGGAATGTTATTATTCTGTACCTGCTTTATCCATGTATAGAGACACTTTTCAACTTCAGGATACTCTGCTGCTCGTATTTGATTGAGTTTTCCTTTTCCATCAATACACTGAGACCAAATTTTTTCGTTGTTATTAATAATTCTACACAGGGTTGATTTTGGTATGTTATTCTCCCTACACAGTTCATCGCGCTACTTTCCACATTCATAATCTAATAAAAGTTGTAGTTTTACAGATACTGATAACTTTTTCTTTTTACGTTTGAACATTTTGTACACTTGTTCATAGGTCAAAACCTGAGATAGTACTGTCAAAAAAAGCATGTACGAAAGACGGCGTGAAATGTATATGTACAAACATGTCAAAATGTGTTTAAACCTTATTAATTTGTCTCACTTATACAGGTAATTGAGCTACAGAGTCTTAATTATAGAGGCAAACATCTATAAAGTCTTAGAATTCAGATGTCATTTAACAAGGTTCAAAAAGTCCCATTAACAGAGGTAATTTAATGGAAAAGGACCGGGACATAATTGCAACTCTCAATAATAGAGGTTTTTCACATATCCATACCCACACCAGGTTTCAGTGTATATCCTCTGTGTCTTCGTCTTTCTCTTGTGTTGGTGCGTAATTATCAACATGTTTTCATTATTCCCTTTTATCTTAATTCCACATAATCTATTCGATTAAAGTAGTTAAATATTTTGGTTTATTCAGGAACAGTTAGTTATATAGATTAAGCACGAATTAACGCGTAGATTCTAAGAGTATGCATAACCACCACGATGAAACAATTTGACAAGTGTCTCGTTGAACTAAATGTTGTTGAATATCCATCGTATGTCTTCGATATAATATCGTTTATTTTCCCATTTCCACAACTAAAACTACTACAGTTATACAAAAGATAAATATTAATCATGAGAGAAATGCTTTATTGTCAAAAAATTGTTACAATTTGTAGCTTGTAAAAACTGAAAATAAAAAGAACTAAATAAAGATACAAATAACATAAAATTTCAATAAACAGAAGAAATCCACAATGAGTACCAAAACTGTTTAGTTCGAGTCGCACCGCATGTACCCCAGAAGAGACGGGCATATTGGAGATGCGACTCAATAAGGACACAATACACTGTTAAGGAAGTGGATAACTTTGAAACGCGAAGCAGGAGGAACTCAATTTTCTAGATAATTCGGCATTATGTAACTCCCATTTCAAGGAATTGTTCACAACAAGCCCTAAGAATTTTACAGATTCAACGACGTCAATGGTGGTGTTATTTGATAAAAAAGGCAACAAGTATCTTTATATGATAAAACTTTGGTTTTAGAAACGTTGGTTAATATAATGGAAAAATCAATTTTATGCGATTGAGCTTTGTTATATCATGAAATATTTTATCGTTTTATTGCAGAAACTTACTCAATCCCAATCTACTAAAAACATTTCCTTCCTCATTTATCTCTCCTCTTATCTGATTAACTTGTAAGATTCGGCGATTTTTCTCTATATCAATAATTTAATCCTCAGGTAACGGTTATGTGTTTTATGTTTCCTTTTTTATTTTGCGGATCTATATACGCGAGTCATAAATAAGATAAGGGGCTATATAACGGCCTAGCGCATCTGGAAATGATCATCATTAATAGCAAATTGTTATATACCCCACAGTGTTAAAATAAAACGTTGACAATTCACTACAATGAATATAGCATCAAACTAACATAGCCTGAATCCAAGAAAAAGAAAATGGTGGTTGAAGTTAAATAGTAACAAGATTATATCCAGGATATAGCGGTAAAATTTAAGTGAATTCCAACGGTTTCAGACTACTAAATATCGGTCAACATCCACGGGATTTATTTTGAAAGTTATAGTTATATAACGTTGACGAATTTCTTGAGTAGACTTTGATGGAAAATTTATATAAATTTTTTGAGTAGTGTGAATAATTCAGAAATGATTGAATCTTGTGAATATCTGAATCATATTGAATACACGGTATACATGAAAAACATGTAACTTTTCATAAAAATATACTGTGTATGAATGGTAGGGGTAAGAAAATAAAATATTCTTCTATTTTTCGTCGACGTACTATGAACTCATTTTAGTCTAGTGAATATAGCCCAACTAGAGCGAAAACCCACGAAAATTAGTTGTCGCTGATTGTGCTGTGCTCTATCGATACAGTGTACAGTGTACAATGTAGTTAAAAAAATTTCTTAAAAACAAGGTTCCCTATGATTTTCACCTAATCTCAAAATTACTCTTACAAAAAGCGAATTTCGTTACTGGAACAGTGCATTTTTTGCGGATAACTCAAAAAAAGGTAAATTTCTGAAAAAAATGCGGGAAATTACCTCGAAGAAGCTCAAGTATGATTTTTCCCAACCTACAAAAAACTCTAGAATGCTAAAGATCTTCTTTTAAAATAATGATTGTTGTAAGTGGGGGACAGGGATAATCCTTAAAAACGCTATTCTTGTGAGAAATTCACTTGAATATTCATAAAAAAATAAAGGAAATATTGAAAATCGGATATAAGAAATCAATTGTAATCTAGTCGATTTCATCATCACTCTCGAGCATTTCTCCCAAGAGGAATTCCGTGCTCGTCAGGGAGTCTTCACTGTCTTCTCCTGCAAGACTGGTCTCTCCATCAGAAAATTTTTGTTCCCCCAAGTCAGCAAGAATCAGATTCGTTCATGAATTTTGTATACATGACCGGCACAAGCTTCTACATAGCAGTCCAGCCTTCTTGCAAGTACACAACTTACTACAACCTTTTTGTCAGTTTCAAAAAATTATTTTCAAGATCTCTAAGGGCGCTGGTGGTTATTTTGTGGCTTTCGGTGACAAAATGTCTCGAAACTCCCATCCCCACTTTACTGGATCCCGGCTGGTATTGGAGACCCTAGATTTACCACAATTTTCTTAACAACAGCCTTTAAAAACACTCATGTCTATACAAATTGAGGTCTGAGTCATTACGAGGTGCATTATATAAAGCAAGAACTGCATTCACTCCATTTTCAGCTATACACTCTTCTGTACTGTCAAACCTTCGAAAGGCTTCAAGAGCTTCTCTGAGATTAGACTCAACTTGTAATTTTTGTTCAAAAAACTTGAAGACACCTTTCTCTCCTCTCTTGAAAAAACAAGTTGTATCACTACCAACAAAAGTGTGTAAGTAGAAAGTCCCTTCATTCTTATATTTATCGAAGAAAATCGCGATGAAAACAAAAAAAAACCATTAAATATTTCACTGAAGAAAGAGTATTTTGATGCTGGCATTAGACACAATTAATTTTTTACCTTGAAGAACTCCCATTGAGTTCCTTTTCTGCTATTTTCACTATTTTTTTTTTCACAATCTTCATTCAACAATTATTAACGTTAAAACTTTACACATGCACTAATAAGATGTCTTTTGTCGTCTGTCTGTTTTGCTCTGACAACATATAGCTAACCGATTGCCAATAAAGTGTGCCAATATTGAGAGGTAACCTTCTAAATGTAATATGAGAAACAAAATGTACTTCATCAACATTTCTCATAAATGACTGTTCGTTTTCAAGTGAGATAAATGAAAGAATTGATGATGAAATTTATTGATTTTGGATACATAACTTTCTATTCAGAAGAGTTTCGAGAATCAATTCGGTATAACTGCGTCGAAGTTGGGATACCAACTTAGTAGAACTTTACAGAAACTTTTAGTTGCATCTACTCCAATTTCTATGCATCACTGAACTTTTAACGGTGAAGAAGTATTCAAGTAGAATAATGCTGTTAATTGGACAGTGATTTGGGTTGAGAATTTCTGAAATTTATGCTATTCAAAAAAGTTGTAATTATATTTATTTCCTAAATAATCTTGTAGTGGTTCTAATACATTTATACCTCAATTCGCACGTTATTATTTTTTCGGATAATTTGATGATTGAAATATATATATCAGGCTTATCAAAATTTTTTGCAGTGTTACCGAGGAGTTTCGGAAATACTCGTAGTAATATGTTGTTGTAATATGGCCTTCCTTTTGATACAAAGCTCCTCTTTACAACAGCAAGATGCTCAATCAGAATGTTTGTACTAGAATAAGATTTTTTCACCACTTTCATCAGCTTCTTCGCTTCAAAAGAAAGCATTATTAATAGATACTAATTTCCATTGACAAATTTCATGGTATTTGCCAAATTGTCCAATTTATGGTTTCATTCTGAAACTGAGTCAGCGAGTAAGAGGAATTGTTTAGATTGATAAATAAATAAAAATAGCGTTAGGCAAGATAAATACGAGTACATTATTAATCAAACAAAGTTTGCAAATATTGCCTTATCAACAAATAGAATTTTTGATATTGACCTACTGAATATATGCCATTTTTCTACTATACAGGGTCTTTCAAAATGTTCCCATGAGAGTTACATGTCTACATAGATGTCTATAACGCATAGATTAATCGCAAATTAACAAAAAAGTTCAGCCAATCCAACTACCCCCTGTCTTTTCGACAGGTCCTTATCCTCATTCGCGTCGCAGTTTCGCGCGTAGACTCCTTCCTCTCCCCTGAGTTCTATGGGAGATTCTAGATGTCTTATCTTTTTGTTAAAAGATTGGCCTGTTGGCTATACACTCTTGGCTTCTAATCCGAGTGGTCCTTCGCCTTCTCTACAGCTGTCCCCGATGTATAAATCTACACTTGCTTATGAAATGCGGAGTTACTGTGTCGGGGGGTGTCTTCTTGTGGGTTGCTAAGGTGAAATCTAGAATCTTCTAAATTTTTTTTTTATTTTTATATTGTTTTTGTGTTTTTGAAAATTTTTCACTAACCTAACTTAACCTAATGATATTGGTCCTCCGTTTTACTTTACCTGTTGAACGATGAGTGTTGCTATGAGTGTCTGCATGTTATGCAGCACACTCAGTAGCTCGGACATTCCTTCTTCTGTCGTTTTCTTAGCAGCTAGTGCGTAGTTGTGTCCTGTTTGTGTGATGCTCGTGGCTGGTTTGTTTTCCGTCTTCTTTGGGTGTTTTGGGCACCCCGTGTAGTTTGCGGGGTGTTCTCCTCCGTAATTCCAACATATAACGTGGAACACGAACGAAAATTACATATATCTTTGGTAACATGATATTCATTCACTTCTGTCTATAATTTACGATTGGCTTTACTATTTATATGTGAAATGAAAATTTGGATTAGTATCCAATGAATCGTACCAAAATATATTTAGGCTAATCAATGATTAATATTACTTGGTAATAGTTGATTAAATCATTATAAATTCTGTACAATCATCGAAAAAATCTATTGAATGTATTATTATGAGTAATGATTATTATTTCAATTTGTGCATCGAGTGTAATGAAAATGAAAATGTTTATTCTGGGAATTTAGTTTATTTTGATGATAAGCTTCATCATTATTTCCATTCTATTCAGTATTTTAATAATTATCTCATATCCTAATTATATATTATTAATTAGTTTGTAAAATTAAGCTGAATTTTTTCCCAACTTAAATAATTTGATTGAGAATTCATTATAAACTGAAACGTAGTTCAAACATTCATTATTAATAAAATTGAAATCAAATTAAAAAATATGATTCCAATTCAAATATGATTATATAGCATGATGATATCTGTTGACAATTTTTCTTTCATTGAAACAGCATTTCTTAAGTTTGCAGATTTGTCTTACTTAGATAATTCTAAAAATACATCATAAGTTTATTAAGGTGATCAATGTGGCGCAAAACAATTAAGAAATGTTTTAAATTGGGAGCGAAAAATATGGCGTGCAATAAATAAACAAGTAAATTAATTA
Organism: Diorhabda carinulata; assembly: GCF_026250575.1. Classification (NCBI taxonomy): domain Eukaryota; kingdom Metazoa; phylum Arthropoda; class Insecta; order Coleoptera; family Chrysomelidae; genus Diorhabda; species Diorhabda carinulata. Next base: position 25,096,353 of record NC_079464.1, on the reverse strand, counting down.
TACACTGATAATAATAGAATAATAGAATTAATCATCAAGTATAGAAACCAATTTTCCCAAGAAGTATACCAACCTTTTTGTAACTTTAGTAACGATACCTAGATGAGTTTAGCCAGATGCACTGGTTGATTAAAAAAAATACTGAAAGAAAGTTGAACTAATCCAGCGGTTTTCAACATTAGTAAAAGTAGATAAGCACGCTGGCGTCTAGAAACCAGTCTATACAGGATCTAGAGATCGCAACCGGTTACATCAAACCAACGATCATGTCTAGATTTCAACAACCAAGATAGATACTTACAACAGAAGATAAAGTCAGAGTTAAATTGATTTTATTCATCATTTTGATCTCCTTCAAGTGCTATACAATCATTCCAACGCTTTTCTAGCTGCTTGATGCCGTGATTTTGGAAGGATTTGTCTTTTGTCTCAAAATAGACTTCAGTTCCAGCAATTGACCTGAATTTCTAGCCAGCAAGCTAGAGATCAACGGATAGCCAGTAGCCACTGGGGGCCAGATCTGGTGGATGAGAAAGCAAATCGAAGTGTAATTCGTTCGATTTTTTTGGGAGATAGTAAGTACTGTTTACTGTAAGTAAACGTAGCACTCACTTCAACAAAAGTTTTTTCATGGTTAAATATTCATGCATAATTGTGAACACACTCCATTTTGATCTGTTCACAGCCTCAGCTATCTTACGTAATTTCAATTTACAATAAGATGTAAACAATTTCTGGAGTGACCACAATAATTTGACGACTAGACCGTTCACCACCTATAATTGGGGCTTCCTTGTGCCACTAATCCACAAAAATTATACAGCCAGTATCCTGCTATTTTATCGTCCATCATTTTTATCGTAAGTTTCATAAGATAATAATGCCACAGAGGTTTAGTGAAATACTTCGTGAAAATCTATATTTACTAATCAACAACGAGATATGTTTCTTTACAAAAACAAACTATTCCACGATTTTTTCCAATGTCCTTCGTAAACCAGATTATGAATACACTATTTTCAACAGAGGCCTAATCCTTATAGCTTTTCCTCAATTTACACGATCACTAATAATAGAATCTTCGTAAAATTATTTTATAAGGAAGGAGACAATGGTATGATTCTATAGCCTCAGCTCTTCATCAGCATACTCTATCAAAATGACAATTTCAACATTCACTAGTCTATAGTATTACCCATAATTATATAATTTTTTCTTCGTCCTTACATCTCAAATTTGTAGCAGTTATTGATTGAATTAATTATAGTTTCATTAGAATTCACAAAATAGAGCTATAAATTTCATTTAAATTAATTAAATCTTTTCTATCATTTACAGCTTTTTCGTTCTTATGAATGTGAAGTATTTCTAAAAATTCCATTTTTCGTGTTTTAAATTCCGTTACAAGAATTTTTGAATCTTCATAATTGAATTTATGTTTTTTTTTTATATTTAATGGTTCTTTAATGCAGTTCTATTTTTGTATCGTATTGATGACCTCTTAGTCTATTTTCTAAATACTGAGATATTTGCCCTATGTAGACAGCGTCACAATTGGTCCAAGGCACTTTATATATAATATGACAGTTTGGCAAACACAGAAGTGAATGTCGAGAAATATACCAGATGCCCGAAGCTTGCTGAATGACTACGGTAAATAATCAAAGTATCACAGAATCAAATATATATTCTATCTCGGTATCCAGTAAAAACGATGAAAGTAGGTACCCACGCAGTGTTCTTCACTATCTAACAGACACAATAGAACTGACAATAGTAGTCAAGTATACCTGCTTCAGGGTGTACTTCTTTTGTTTTTAGTGTTGTAGATTTCAATTAAGTGATATATTTAGATAATATACCATGTCTTTTTTGACCTATATTTATTGAGATAATTTGATAGTTGTTAGGAAAGTTCTTGAACATATCTAAAAAAAAATAAAAATGTTTATGATTAGATGCTTCGTTTCTGCTTTGCTTTTCAATTGATTGTAGTATCTTTTTATCTTTTTCTAGAATATGTGGTTTATCATTTATTTCGGATAATTATTTTCTTCAAATGAGGTTTTTGATTTTTGAATCGCTAAGCACCTAAATATGGATATGGTAATTGGGTAGATCTATCAGCCAAACTTATTACCAGATAGGAAGACACGAATTGAAGCTCAAATATCTTGAGGACCAAATTGATTTCCTATACCATTCTATTTTTATGTTAAAGTTAATTTCATATATTGTAACATCAAGACAATTGATTCTATTATTTTTCGATTGTGAATTGAATTCTTTGGTGGAGCACTTATGCAATCATCTACATATCTGAAAAAGAAAGGAATGTTCATATCAAGTTTGCTTAGAACAGCTTCCTCAAGATCTTCCATTAGTAATTGTGCTTTAACACTTCAAGTGTTATAGCAGAGGAAACTGTTCTAGCCAAACTTGATATAAATATTTCATTTTTTTTTCGATATGTAGATGATTACATATATATTTCTGAAAATAACGATATTTTTAATGGAAACGATATCTCACATGTTTATAAAGAATCTTGACGTTTGCCCTGAAGAATTTTAAAATTAAAAACAAAAATGACATTCCCAAGAGAAGGTTTTGTGAAGGTATTAACTTAATACCAACACCTAACTTGAGTGATGGCTGGCATTTTTTTCCTTCTCCCTTAGTCTTCCGTTTTTATTTTAATTCTCAACATTTGTTACTCAAGACTGCTCTTAATGTTTTTTATAATAAATTGATAAATATGAAAATGCTGGAAGGAGTTTTTAATTTGTTTGATATGCTTTGTCATGAAAACATAATACAGAAGAGAATACTGAGAGAAATACGTTGGATTGTACTTTATAAGTAGCATGCTGACAACAATGTGTACTTTCGACTATCTTTGACATGAAAACAACATTCATTATACAACAGTTTCAAAACTATATGACAGTTGACTTAACATCATAATTTTAGTGACAAAAATTACTTCTAAATCTCCAAAAATGATCCCAATCTAACTGTTTTCAACGCTTTCTTATAAGAATTTTGGTAACAAACCTATGAATTAGATTTATCCAACCCTTATACATAACCAAAGAGGTGAGAAAGCGGGAAAAGGTGATATCTATTTGATTTCAATTGGCAACTGATTCTGCATTTTTTTTCATTGTAAAATATTGAACCCTGAACTAATTCTGAACGTGCAGTAAGTAGGTAAGCGTGCTTACGAGTTATGCAAACGGATTCAAAGATAAATAAAGGAGGAACAGTCAAGGTAATTATGTATTTATCATAAATATACAATACTGATATACTAACATACCTAATAGCTCATGTTTTGAGTCTCTTATAATCATTTGACGTAAAATATTTGGAAAACACAGATGATGCTTCTACATCAAACTTGTCTTTTCTTTTACACGACTGTTTTAACTGTTGCCTCATCGTTTTGGAAGTCAAATCTTTTCCCATGGAAACATGTGGAGAACCAAATTCAATTCCTATTTTTCAACGGCAAGTTGTCTATATTCGTAAAATGCCACAGCAATAATCTTAAATTTGAAATAAACATAAAAAAATAAAACTGTTTGCTTGGAATGTATCAGAAAGATGAACATAAATTTCTATCATTGAATACTGAAATAGCGTTGTCATTCATTGACAACTTAAAAAGTTCATTTATCTCCTAAATTAGTGCTCCAACATTACGATGATGAAAAAACTTGAAAAAATGAAAAGATAATATTGTCGAAAAACAATGAACAACATATAAATAAACATTTCTAATCTATTTGTGACGTGTCACGTGACTTGAGCATGTATAACATGAAGTGGGATGGAAATAAGAAATCCTGTGGGAAAGGGATCGTTGGAACAGTTCTATGTTATCGACATTTTGCAGCTAGGGGTATCTGTTTTTTGTGCATAGCACACGGGTCTATTCTTCGTATATTGTGTAAGGGTATTTGGGTAAAACAGGTATACGAGGTCTGGCTATTAAATAACGAAACTGGTTCAATATACTCCCCTCCCCTCGCTATACACTTTCCATACGTTTTTTCCATCCATCGAAGCAGTGCTGGAAGTATTCTTTGGTGAGTGTCTTTAGAAGCTCTGCCGTTTTTTGCTTTACCGCTTCCATCGACCTCAATCAGGTCCCTTTCAAAGCAGATCTTTTTTCTAACTTTTCAAACCTTTCAAGGAAATCTGAGCTGGACTGTTGACCCAAGAGCTTTTGGTCAGGAGTCAGATGTTTTGCCACCAACTTCACCAGTCTTTTGTCATGTGTAATTACTCGTGTAAAATTTTTCTAGCCGCTTTTTTACAGCCTCGTCAATCATCCGGATGGTCATTCGATGATCTGCATGCACAATTTGGTAGATTTTGGTCAGTTGAACTAGTGTTGAAACAGTCACAGGGTAACCTGGGAACTGGTCATCTTCAGTCCTTTCTTGGCCTCATTTAAGAGCTTACAGTACTCGAAAACACGCGCACGAGATGGAGAATTGTCCCCATAGGCCCCTTGCAAAATTCGAAATTTGAGATTGATACGTAGCTCTTGTTTTTCCTCACACATGGTTTTCGGCACGAGAAACAAACACGTTCGTTTCAAACCGCTACTGAACAAATACTATGGCACATGCATAGACAAGATATCTAGATATCCAACGTACTACTCGTTTTCTACCCCACCTGACCTCGTATAATCTGTAGATTGGTACATGAATCGATTTTATTGACTACACATCTAATTTATTATGGGTTCTTTTGCCCAAAAAATGCAGAGAAACAGTTGAAAGATCTTTACCGAGAAAATCTACATAAAGCTTGTAGCATTTAATGTTGTGAGGGAAAAGTTAACTTTTCACCTAGATTCCAAGAATTATGACAGAATATAAAGCGTTAGTTATGATAGGACTCAAGTTATTTGAATATAGTATCTAAATTAGACATTCACAAATCTTTCTTCATAATATTGAAATATAACAGCACGATCTGAAGTAATCACTATTTCAGGATGATATGCATTGAACAGATTAACGCTGTTTTGTTTAAAGTGTTTATTTCCTTCACAATTATAAATAAATTTTCACTGAATTATATCAGAAAGAACATCGATTTTGTACACAAGTAACGTACTTAATGGAGTTTATTGGTTATTTCATTGAGTAAATATTGACAAGGATTATTAATTTCGTATTAAGCGTAATCTAAAATTTAACAGAAGCTTTTTATGTATAAATGAAAATTTCAATTATTTAAAGTAAAATACCATCTATGCAGTGAGGTGATTACGTTATTATTAATGCAAATGAGAAATCCTAAAAAATTTAAAGTTAAAGTTATTCATCCATCTCTTCCACCCTATATGAATAATAATCACCCCTATGAAAATATAGATGAAAATGAGTAGCATAAGCTTTCGAGATTAGAACAGTTGTATATTCTTCACCCAGATATGTAAAGTATAAGGTATAAGATATAATTTGCAATAATCTCCTTCCATACGTTCTACCAATAGCTTATATAGCACCATCTGTCTATATCCATTTTTTCACTTCCTTCTCCACCTAGCTTTCATGTAAGGGATCGAGAAGCTTGTTGTAACAGTTTTCATCACAATTAATATATCTTGGGATCCATTAATCAAATTACTAATAAATAAAGATGAATTAATGCTGTAGCTCTTTCCCGTGCTTGAGGCAAGTTGTAAAGTATACCGAAGCAAGGAGTAACGTCAAAAAACCACAAATTTTTAACAAAATTAATACTTTTCCAAAGTAGGTATTATGTAATTCTTATCAAAAATCTACTTAAATACACTTTTCAATTGAACAACACTTAAAAAATTGAGTAATTAACAGTTAAACACTACTTAAAATCATCATAGCACTTTTAAATCACAGTAAGTAATAGAATTATTTATATCTAAGGTATGCTTCGTAATGTTTTCTTTTTAATATCTATGTAACAAAGTATTGCACTTATATAAAAATAAACATTTGGTGGGATTCATTATAGTTAAACTCAGTCTTCACCTGAGCTACAATTGATCAAAATAGAAGATATAGTGTTTTCTGTAACACGTCCTACATTTGCACACTTCGTACAAATAATATACTTGTCCCAAACTTTATTTGAATCTGTGAAAGCTTCAGAACATACCAGACAATGCTTCCTTCAGATTCAGATTCTGAATCTGAACATAAAATTTTTTTTTCACTTCTGTCCTCTCCTTTACCTGTTCCTCCAATTTTGTAATCTTATTTCTGTTTTTTCATCATCTTTTCCTTATGTTCCTTTTCTAGAGTTTCTTATTTTGAAGTGCCCATCAATACTGTAGATTTTCTTTTGCGTCTGCTATTTGTATTTCTCTTGATGGCGGATTTGGTAGAGATTGAATCTTCTATGGAGAAAAAGTTTTTTGTAGACTGGAGCAGCTCGGAGTTGGTTCGTTGGCAGTTCCAATTTGGCTTCTCATTTTTAAGGTGCTGATTTCTTATTCAGAAGCAGAGTTTAGTAGTTCTAGATTTTCAAGATTCAATGATAAATTTTCTGTGACATTTACGACATATAGTTCTTGTGTAGGATCTGGACGATCAGTAACATAAGAAGGCGTAAAGTCGGAGTTCTGGAAAATATCAGCATTAAAAGGCCATATACCAGAAGCTCTACATTCACTCAAAATATCAGCTCAATATCTGGGATGCCCTATATTGTCATCATTTACCTCGTTTTACAAGGGTCGTACTCTCGTACGTCTAAAGGTTGCAAATTCTAGGAGCAGTGCGAGGGAAATGATAACATGATGACATTATTTTCTTTGGCTTCATCAACAACCCCAATTTTCACGTGTGAGCTATGGGTATCAAGTAGCAACTGAACTTGCTCCTTCCTTGGTGGGTTTTGCGTGTTTGATAAAATGATCCATAAAAATTAGAAATTTTTTTTCGGTCATCCATCTACAGAAATTACCAGCTCCAATGCCATTTGGAGGTTCACCTTCTTCTTCTTCTACTGCCTTGCACCTACAGTGTATTGGGGATTATCTTATGGTCAGACATCTATTTATAGCGTCATGACACAGCTCACTGGTGTTATTTATGCCAGTCCAGTCTTTTATATTGCATAGCCATGTCATTTGTTTTCTGCTATGCCTCTCTTTCCTTCTTAGTACATCCACGTTCCTCACTCTGTCTGTCCATGGTATACGCAACATTCCTTGAAGGGTCCACATTTCGAAGGCTTCTAGTTTACTGATGGACAATACCTTCAATGTATGTACAGTAAAATTGACCACACATAACATTTGACCATTCTATACCGAAAGAGAGATTACGGTTACACAATATCGGTGTAAATTTAATGAATGCCTGTCTTGCGTGTTCAATGCGGCATTTAATTTCCTGCCGAGGTTCACTACGGACAAAAATTTCAGAATATTTGAGCCTGGGAAAGACGAACATCGGTGGGATAAAATTACCCGCAGCGTTACAGGTAGAAGCAAGTGTTCCCCTCCCAACCAATGTGATAGCTCCAATTTGCTTTTGACCACGAGCAGCTACTATATCCTATTACATCAATGTTCCATATTCGAGAAGCATTAAACTGCCGTTGATATATTTAGATGAATAAATTAACGTTAGTTTTCTTGTGTCCTTAAAGAAAAATGTGGATTTCTATTTTTTTTTTTTTTAAACTTTAGCTGAAGATAACTCGTACACTTCTTGCCTCTGTGCTGCCCGGTTTTTTATACACTCTCATTCTAGAAGGAAGAAAAAGAAGATAAGTATGTATCTACATCATAACTTGGGGCATGTTATGTAACACGTTACAAGTCCAGGGATTTTATCACAACTAACTCCTTGGTACGATTTTTATTATTTATGAATATAACCATTCAAAAAATTAAGCAATCTTGTTACACATTATCAGAGATAGATAAATTTGAATGTAAATAAGATAAAGAAAGTTTGAATTCAGTCGATAATAATAACGCAAACCAAAATTTTACGACAGTACAATTCTATATTACTAGCACCACTGGATATGGTAACATGATGCGGCGGGGTTTATAGGTCAAATTGAGTGAAAAAAATACGCTAATGAAGTCAAAGATCTTAGTGAAAAGAGCCTGTTACTATTTACCCCTATTACAATAGGCACCTCGCGCCTCTACCTTAAGTGCCACAATCATCTTATTCCTTGTGTCTTTACATGATGGGTTGTCTCAGAATATCCTTAAACTTACCCTTCTTATTTATTACTCAGCTCACCTTCACCCTTATTTTCCTAGTTTTTAGGTTTCGAATATTTTTAGTACACTTTTACTAGCTTCAGATGAATTTATATAAATGTCAGAATTTTTAACTCAATTTCCAAGCACTTTTAAATATTATTCTTACAAATATCACCATGATAGCATGAAGGGGTACTTTGTATTCGGTTTCTCACCCATTTTTGACGGTCTGAAAAATTAAAAATGATGCAACCTTGTACAGAGGCCCTACACTAATTTCATTTTCCTGTCTTTATGAGGATTATTAGGTTTGATAATTGCTCATCGGAAGCACGGAATCGAGAACGAATCCCCGGTGTAAAGGAATCGATAATTTAATGTCCATTGCTGAAAACTGGCATTAAATTGAAATATAGGCATATCGATTAAAAATTGCTTGCAACTGGATAAACTTAAGGAAGCACTAATTTTGTCCTTAGATGAATAGGAGAGCCTGATTGCTCAAAATTAAGTCCCACGTTACGGAGAAAAAGTAGATGAAATTATTATAGGGAAACGATTCATAAGACGATTTGGTATTCTATATATACGGTGGTTATCTGGAAAGTTCCCGAACTACCAAAAATACAAGATATTTTTTTTCCATGATGATTTTGATTTTTTCACATAGTTTTAACATACTTTCAAATTTATATACTTAGTCCAGCGAAAATCCAGCCTTTCTAAATTCTAAATAATAGTAAGAAGGTTATTATTATTGACCTTATATTAATAGTATAGATCAAAGTGGTTTTCCAATATTTTATCAAAAAAAAATTTTGGTGAAATCTCTTAACCAGATATAATAATTGCATTTTGCAGTTGCAGTTTGTTTTGAGTCTAAAGCAGTAGAGCTTTCGCCGCTTTCTCGACGACATGGTGTGGAAATGAGTATTCGCTCGTAAGCCGAAGCTATTGATTTTAGGAAAAAAAAAGTTATGATATAAATTGTAGTAAATATTTTCTACAATTATTTTGTATCCATTCATTGTTCCTGTAAAATGCATCGGGAAAGAGTTTTTATTAAAAAACTGCTATCAGGCTCCATTTTTCCAATATGGCGACGTGAAAGACAAAGATACGAAATGGCAAAGTTGAAATTTGGTAAGAGCACGTCCAAATCTATGAGGTTGTCAATTTTTAGAACTCCCAAAAAATTTTTCATGTAAAAATACCCAATGTCTAATGTGTACCTATCAGAATTTGTCAAGGTTCCTAATACTGGTATACGAGAACATATTGAAACATTCTTATCCTGCTATAAAACCAAACAAAATTTCAATGTCAAAATATTTTATTACTCAACATATTCTTCTCTTTATTGGATACATCTATCACAACGAACCTGCAACGTCTCTAGACAATCCAAAAAAAAATGTTTCTTCTGCTCTGCAAACCAGACCTCCACAGCTTTTATTACCTCCTAGTTGGAAGAAAATTTACGACCTTTTAAACTTTTTTGAAGTTAAGGAAAGAGATGATAGTCGGACGGAGCCAAATCTGGTGAATAAGGGGGGTGCTCTAGTAATTCAAACCCTAAATCACGATTTTTTTGCATTGCAACCTGAAACTTGTACGCAGGGGTCTACAGGCAAAACAAAACACCTTTGGATAGCTTTCCGCGTCTTTTCTCTTTAATTTTTTCTTATAGAGTGGTCAGTAATGTCGAATAGTAATCTCCATCTCGAATAATCTCCAGTTATTGTTCTACCCTTATCCAAAAATCAATCAAAATTACTCCATGGAAATCCCAAGAAACTGAAGCAAGAACTTTTCCAGCAGATTTTGCACACGAAACTTCTTAGGTCTTGGAGAACCAGAGTCAATCCATGGATTGTTGCTTTGTTTCTGGATCGTAGAAATGTACCCAAGTCTAACCCATAGTAACAAATCGGTTTAATAAGTCTACATCGTTTTCAAATCGAGCACAGATCGAACGCAATGCTTCTACCCTTGCACGCTTTTGGTCAACACTCAAACATTTGGGGATCCATTTTGCAACGCAATTTTTCACATGTTCAAATTGACGTAAACTATATGATGAACGCGTACTTATGAAATATTCAGTGCTTTAGATATCCGTTTCAGCCCAATTCGATGGTTTGATAAAATCATATCATGAACTGGATTGATATTTTCGGGGACCGACACAGAAACTGACTTTCCCGATCGGTCATCATCTTCAATGAAACTTGCAGTCCAATTTTTCACTGTCGCATACGAAGGACATTGACACCATTGATTTTCATAAATCTGCTTACCTCTTAACTCTTTTAAGTACAGGTACTAGATGATGGCTCGATACTCCAATTTTTCGTCGAAAATAGCTACAGTTGGGATACTTTTTTTGTTCTAAATAATGATTTTTGATAATAAAGTAATTTGTAATTGTCCTATTCAACATTCCGATATTTTTAAGTGTCTTAATTATAAGAAGGACTGATTTTATTATGGAAGAAATGTTCTAGCATTATTTGTTATTTTATCAACTTACCAAGTTTATAAAAATTTTAAATCATGTTAATGCAGTTATTTTCAGTAATTATATTTTGTGAAATACTTTAATACGAAGTCTACCATGAACAAATATTGTTAAGTATATTTCAAAAGATCTGAAAATTCTTCTGATTGTGGGAATTGTATCAATAATACTTATTGGGTTTCCCCATATTAAATTTTCATTGTATTTCTGTTACCTGTCCTGAATGTCTCAAATAAGTCTCTACGAAGGGCATCTTAGCGTGAAGAGGATTTCCTTTTGTTAAGAATGTTTTTTTTCTTTCCAATAAGTTTTTCCCATACTGACAGGATATTTGTTTCGATCTTTTGTACAAGTTCTTGTAGATAAATTTAATTTTCTCTAAAAAAAAGTCTGTTATTTTAAATAAATTGGATAGTACGAATAATAACTTTTTTGATGATTGAACTTGTGGATTATTATTTCCAGCTACAATATTTGACATGATATAATGATGTATAGATAATAAACCCACGACCTCATCGTTCATTTCTTTAAAGTTGTGGAAAGTTGTATATAACTACCAACTATCTAATCTATTCCTCACAATATGTAGGAAGAACTGGGTAGTTAATGACTGTAAAGTTCAGTTCGTTAGGGTTCCTGGTCACTCGGGCAACAAGGACAACAACGAGACTGATTCGCTCGTCAGACTGGGATTAGCAGAACTACCAAATGGACCAGAGCCCGTTCTTGGTGTAGACAAAAGCTCTTACATCTTTTAGTATCTGCTCTCTGACAATCTCTGCGGAGATAGAGTCATCTGCTTCTCTTACTAATCAACTGTTATTTGCCATTATTGGTACAAGAAAGAGAAATAAAGCTTAGATCACATCAGGGATGAGCGCCTAGCGCATACATATACCAAGTTTAAGCAGTTGAGCAAGTCATAGAGTTTGCCTAGTGATGTTAAAAAGTTCAAACTATAGTCTTTTGACTATATAACAATATCAGAAGACCGTTAAATATGTTCTGGACATTTATAATGATCTATATTTCTTGTCAGTGTTTGTAACTACTCAAATTTGCGATTTAGGTTGCTTTTTCAACTAGAGCGAGAAGCTAATCATCAAGTATTGTGAAATGAAAGACGCACCATCTTCTTGAAACCAAATGTGGGGACACGTGAACCAATCATATAATTGAGACATCACAATTCCAAAAATCGTACATAGAGAGTTTTTTTAAAGCCTATCCATCGAACCATTTTTGAAAATAGTAGATTTATCCGAAAACAAAAAATTCATCACAATTGTCCTGACAAGATAGTACTATATTCATTTTTATACCTTTAATGAAGTAGTTTGCCGATGAGCATTCCAGAAGGGAAGGGCATATCGGAGATGCGACTCAATAAGGGCATAATAGACTGTTAAGGAGATAAACAAGCTCAGATTAATTTCAGTTATGAACGTCATTAGATTACCTTTTACGGTTTACTGATGTAGGAATATAACAAACTGAATTTCAATGGAAACAAATAAAATACTCGCCGAGGTTATTCAGAATTCCATATTCAGTCATCACTTGGAAGCAAGCCAAGTAGATAATGAAGAATGAACGTTTTCTATAATGTCATTTCACCAGTCAATTTCACCAAAATAGTATATTTCATTAGGAGTCTGAAAATAACGATTTTTCCGTGCCAGTCTCGTCATGCAAACACGAAAAAATTCATTTCTGGTCGTTTAATTAACGGTACGAAAAGCAAAAAAGGTTAAGAATCTATACTTTTTATTTTAAAACGTGTTTAACATTTCCAGCGCAACGATATATTTGTTATTGGCATTGTTTCATTTTCTTTCAGTTTAATTCATGTGAGTCTTAGAAACTATACTCGAAATGAAATCCAGATATTCCTATCACGTTGAAGACCGTATTGCAAAGTCCCAAATATGGACCGGCATTTTTTTAATTGTTAATTGAATATATTATTTTTCAAATATTTTTTTAGTATACAATACTTCGAGGTAGACATGTTTTAACCCCTAGATTTATTTCAAGTGACGACGGGTGGTCACAACATGTAAATAAAGTCTTGTGGACCGCGTGAGTCACCGATGAGTCATGGTTTGTTTTGCACATTCTTCGATTTTTATAGTTTTAACGAGTTAAAATTGTAGAACATGTTTATATCCGCAGTTATATTTGTGCACTGGCATAAGATAGATGTGCGTAATTCTGTGTTGTATTTTTAAAAATTATTATCTTCTATATCTATGAAAGAGGATGATGTCCTGACTGACTGACTGGCTGACTGATTCATTCACTCATCAACGCCCAGCCAAGACTATTAAAGATAAAGACATGAAAGTCTTTATTTCTTTTGAAATCAAGCTAGAATTAGTTTAGGCTTTTCCAATATTTATGACTTAAAATTTTTGTCATCGTATGGTATATGAATTCACCAAAGTGAAATGGTTTTTAACAAGCTTATATTAGCTTCACCTGTATGTGTGCTTATGAGATTGTTAATTAATTTGTTAGGAATGAGTGACTTATTCAATAAAAATTTCTTCCGACAGACGATTCTAGCCTCCAGTTTCCATGTTGGAAATTAAACACTTCGACAACGTTACCATCTACACTTTTAAGGCTCGATACAAGTTTCGACGAGATGTAGATATATAAGCAGCAAAGTCATTATATGAATGTGGTATCAATTAAATACATACCAAAAAACACGCTTTCATAGCATATGGAACTAGAATGTATAAAAATGAATATAGTTCTCTTTTAATGAAGTTCAAAAAAACTAAAAACACCCCTTTAAAGAAATTGCTGGCAACATAAAATATTTGAAAACAATTGCTGTTTTGTCGGTTCTCGATGCTAAACGGTTGTTTAGCTTTGAACGGAAATTGCTGGTACTACAAAATATCTACAATTATTCAACTATTGTTTTTTAAAGCGCCTGGCTGTAGGCTATAAGACCAAAAAAGTTCAGGGTACTGAGAGCAGAACTAATCAAGTCAAGAAGTTTGACAATTACCAATAAGGAATACATATATTCGAGCTCAGTGCCTTTTGTGAGATTATTATTTTGTTTGACATTCTCATTAGGACTAGAAGCCAGTTGCTTATTCAATAAAAATTTTTACGACACAGGATCCGAACCTACAATCTCCGTGTTGAAAACACTGTTACGTCTGGATACAAGCATTATTGTTTTAAGCTTATTTTGAAAATTATTAATAGTCTGTATTGACCTACACTCATTTTTTTTTATGAATATTACATTCTCTATTTGACGACACGTTTGTTAATAAGTGTTTATGTTATGTCAAATCGGATTCGCCAGGTATTATTATTCGTTCATTATATATTCATATCAGATAATAATGGATTTCAATGATATGCAAATATAATATTACATTCATTGAAAGTTACATGTTTCTGGATACTTCTGAATACAATGAATATTCATAACTTATCATATGAATAAAGTTCCCTTGATAATCTAAAAACAAAGCTGTACAACTATCCGGATATTTCCGAAAAATATGTCACGTCCATATGTCTAACCAGTACGTCAAACCTTAATAAGAATATATCCATTATAGTCATGCTTCGAACTTGTTCAACGGCCCTGACAGCTTGTTAGATTTATTGAAATATAGAGTTCGTACATCAATTATACTGACACTAAAATATGATATATCAACAATAGTGAGACTTGGATAGTTTTTTACTACTCCATAACACATCTCCTTAATAAGTGGACGATTATAATCTTTTCTGGAAATAAATATATCTAATGAATTAGCGGTGATCAATGATTTAATGATAAAAAAAAAATAATTTATTGCTGTGGAAAATTCTTGAGGTTTCTGGAAATTACTTAATGATACACCTTCTGAATTAAAAAGGGGGTTTAGAAGATGAAGCTTTAATCTTGACTGAATTGACAAGAACAATTTTGATTGATATGATATTGATAGATGACTTTTCTATGACATTAGGAATGCGTTTTGCATGAATGAGTGATGCTTGAAAACTTCGGGCAATGAATGCTTCTGCTTTCAACAAGCTGCAAGTAGTAGAGGAAGTTTTTATGTCTGCTACTCGACTAACTACATAGTAGTTTAAAATGATTTATATAGTTGATATAGTATAGATAAAAAGTTTGTAGTATTACTTTCCTCCAATCATTGAATAGTTCTACATTAGATTTTCACCTTCCTATACTTATAGTAAAATCATAAAAATTTTTCAACTAAAATATGTTCATAGATGGCCGGCTTCCGGTTCTACACCCTGTATATTGATACATTTTTGAAATCTATGTAAAATTTTATTATACATTTGTTTGAAAACTTTGTTCGAGAATTGCATACTTTTTGAGTTATTAATTTTTTTGTAAAAAATTTAACCATTGCAGACCCTCATAAATTATTTTTTTACGAGGTCAACCTCAAAGATATGAAAATGGTTTCTGTTCGGTTGCTTTTAGCATAGTTAGGCGTATTTGTTACTATGTTGAAAAATACAATAATATAATTTAAAACCTCAAATATCTCGGAAACGACTAAAAGTTAAAATAGGATTAGTAAATACAATTTGATTTTATTTTTTTCACAGACATTGACAAGATTAAGAAAAATACTTTTTTATTTCTTAGTGCTTGTATCAACGGGTCAAAATAAAATGTCGACCACACCTGAATCTCTTAAGATTTACAGAAAACATTTGATATCTGGATAACGGTAAGGTTTAGATATAGGAAAGTATACATGAATTTACCCCTGAATGCATTAAAATAGTGGTTTTATTTAAAAAAAATAAAGAAATTGGATATTTATGAAGTTAAATTTTGAACACTTTTTATACACACCCTGTATAGAATAAAAACATTTGTAACACAGACTCAAATACGACTGATCTCGCTTAGAGCATCGGAATGGAAACCATTTTCATATCTTCAAGGGTATCCTTGTAACAAAATAATTTATAAGGGTCTACAACGGTCAAATTTTTTACAAAAAAATTAATAACTCAAAAAATATGCTTTTTTTGATGGGATTTCAAAAATATATTAATATACAGGGTATTTCATTTAATACAACAAAGTTAAAGTTCATGATTTTACTATCAGTATGTTGCCATATACAGATAGTTTTAGCTCTTCGTGGGACACCCCGTATAATGATTTGTTATAATTGTGATTTAAGATTAGAACAAGATATTCAATGTTCGCGTGATAAATAGGATGAAATAATAATAATAATTCCATTGAGTTACCTTACACTCTATATATAAATATCCAAAAATCGAATTTTTTTCCAATTTTTTCTCCAAAGAGGATTGATTGAGCTTTCAGCAAAGAGCTTTCTACATAATAAAGTCATTTCATTACTCAGGAGACACAAAGTCTCCATACGGCTATAAGATATCACTTCCCACGGGTAACCATACCGCATAGTATATAGAACTTATGCTTTTATTCTAATTCTTTTAGTTCGTTGTGTATGCACTTTGTACATGAATAGTAAAAGCATGCGGCAATTTCATGATATTCAGTAGTTTTCCAACAACAATTACACCCAACTGTCGACACATTCTTACACATTCTTATGACAGAAATAAACATTTAGATGCTGAACCGTAATGACTCCACAAACTACATATTTTTACAGCTGTTTTATATACGCAGTAAACATGAAAGCAAACAAATTCATAAAACCGGCAATTGTAATGATTGTTTTTCTTCGTAAATTACTTTATGAACGATTTTCAAACTAATTGTAATAGAAATCATCATTAAGTACTCGCGAGACGTGAATTTATTACTTTTTTACAAATTTAAGTGGTAGTTTGTTAATACAATAGATTAATACTCGAAACTCAATTGAATAATTATGTAATATCGAGCCAAGTTACAAAATATTTAACATACGAGTATGTAATAAAAGTCTATTATGCAAGCACGAACAAGTCGGAACTGGCGTTACCCCGCCCAGGATCATGCCCCACGGTATCGCTGCCCCATGGGTCGCTGCCCCATGGGATCGCTGACTCATGCGTTTCGGTATTGTTTTAGTTAGTTAGAAATTTCTACACCGCTCCGACATGCGTGTCGCGTCTAAATATTTGAAAATGTCAAAGCGTAAGATACAAATATGCCAGGATTGTAATAATGATGATATCAAACACTACATGTAGCTCTAGATTTTGATCTTGCTTATTGCTCTGTATTGTTCTTACGGTGAAAATCTGGTCTGCTGTGCTTCGCCTCTTCCCAAAGCTTCCGTGATATTCACCAGCTTCTTCTGGCGTAAACTTTGTTAGTCAGATCCAGTACTCTGTAGTAGACGTAGTAGGTCTTATCACCTTTCCTATAGATATTACAGCGTTGCTTGATCACCCCTTATTCTTATTAATCTGCAGATCCTTTTATGCAGCTCTTGCCCACCTATTTAAAAAATTTCCGCTGTAATAGCATTTAATTCTCCATAGTTCCATGCTATTGGAGTTTTCTTTGTTGTCGTTGAGTAGATTATAGAAATATTCAGCCGATCATTTCAAACTCAAGTGATGGTCTCTTATGATTGATCCCTCTTTATCTCTGCATTGTCCTACTGCTCTTTGGTTTTTACCTTGTGTTCTTTTGCTAAAGATTTCTTATTTATTCAATCACATAAAATTATGATTATTCAATAATTTTTGATAAGAAATGATCCTCTAGAGAAGGTACGTTGTCTTGATGCAAAATTATTGATGTATGTTGAAGATATTGTCAACAAATTCTTTAATACATCCACTTGTATATGGATACATGTGATACATTTCGGTCCCTACATTGTTTGGTCATTAGGTCCCACAATGCAGGATAGGATCTCAACATTTCAATTAGTTCGTTCACTTATTTCTTTGTCTTATTCATGTTTCCTGCAAATATTTACACAATGAATTATGAAAATGATAATTAATACACATAAATAATAACCTAAGGTGTCATCAAGTAATTTTAAAAAAATATTTTTCCTATGAATATAAATTTGACTGAAGACGGAAAAATATTTTCGGAATAGTCATTTTGATACTTATATAAGATTTCAATCACATTCAGAAAAAGAAAGTGATGATTCAGATATTGAATTTTTTGATCAAATATTTAACTTTCCTAGTTATATTCTGATTCGTTGTATGAAGAATTCATATTATGTTTGTTCGAGTTTTTAGAAATTTGACAAGGCTAAAATAAAAAAACTGTAGAATGTTTTATTCTTTTCTGGAAGCTTGAGAATACTGTGAATATGAAAACGATGGTAAACATTACTATCATTAGGGAAAGTTCGAAAAATAAATGTTTGGTTAAGAAGATAGTTTAAAACTGTAGAGATCCTGAGATTTAGAAGAGTATTGGATATACTGAATTCAAACTACTTTGAGAACAGACAAACGTAAGAAAAGTTTCACTTCCAAACTGCCACTTAAACTAAACAGACCAGTGTTAAGTTTTATCCAATTTAATGGTATTTTCGAATGTTACCAAACTAAAGAAGATGGAAATTTATTTATGACATGATATTGAGTGAGATAAGCTTTTTTGTCATAAGAAAATTTTTCAATTTTATGAACAAAGTGACATAATGTTCTTTTTTGCCAATAAACTGTGTCTAAACAGCTCATTCCTTGTACTGCTTCATAACATTACTACTCGTTGTTCGCATTGCATCTTCGCTATGGTTTTGTAGTTTGCTTCGAATCTATCTTCAAATTACAAAAAAGAGCTAATCTTGACATTTCTGGTTATAGTGATAGAGCGCATTGCGAATTTAATTAAAAAAATACAAAAATTTGATTCTTCCTGCTTTTCTCATTTCAGAATTTTTTTATGACGATAATGTTTATCTTCTGAATTTGTAATTGAGCGATAATCATGTCATCAATGAAGTTTTTCTATTTTCAAAGTATTCTGAATTCGGTATATCCAAGATACATTTCAATCTAACGATCTCTACAGTTTTAAACTATCTTCTTAACCTAACATTTATTTTCCGAACTTTTCCTAATGGTAGTAATGTTTACCATCGTTTCCATATTAACAGTATTCTCAAGCTTACAGAAAAGAATAAAACCTACAGTATTTTTTTATTCTAACCTTGTCAAATTTCGTTAAACTCGAACAAACATAAAATGAATTCTTCATACAACGAATCAGAATATAACAGGGAAAGATAATATTTGATCAATAAATTCAATATCTGAATCATCACTTCCTCTTTCTGAATGTGATTGAAATCTTATATAAGTATGAAAATATTTATTCCGAGAATATTTTTCCTCATATGTCTTCAGTCAAATTTGTATTCATAGGAAACAGTGTGCAACAAAAAATATTCACAATTTTTTAAAAATTACTAGATGACATCTTATGTTATTATTTATGTCTATCAATTATTATTTTCATATTTCATTTTGTTAATAATATTTGTAGGAAACATGAATTGGACGAAAAAACAATTGAACTTGTGAATTTGTGGGACCTAATGACCAAAGAGTATAGGGACCGAAATGTAACACATTTATCCATATACAAGTGAATCTATTAAAAAAATTGTTGGAAATATCTTCAACATATATCAATAATTTAGCATCAAGACAACGTACATTCTCTAGATGATCATTTCTTATCAAAAACTATCGAATAATTATAATTTTATGTGATTGAATAAATAAGAAATATGTACCCGAAGACTACAAGGTAAAACCAGAGAGCAGTAGGACAATGCAGAGATAAAGAGGAAGTAATCATAGGAGACCATCATTTGAGTTTGAAATGATCGGCTGAATATTTCAATAATCTACTGAACGACAACAGAAGAAACTCCAATAGTATGGAACTATGGAGAATTAAATACTATTACAGCGGAAATTTTTTAAATAAGTGGGCAAGAGCTGCATAAAAGAATCTGCAGATTGATAAGAATAAGCGGTTATCAAACAACGCTGTAATATCTATAGGAGTGGTGATAAGACCTACTACGTCTACTACAGATTACTGGATCTGACTAACAAAGTCAGAAAATGATGAACCAACTGGGACCAATTTATAACCAAGGTGGTTAATATCACGGAATCTTTGGGAAGGGGCGAAGCACCGCAGACCAGATTTTTACCCTAAAAATTAGCTTACGATACAAAAGAGAGTACAAAGTTTTATAAGGCTTTGGAGGTGTTAGAGAAAAAAACAGAAAGTTCTCATGGAAAAGAGAGCCGAACCAAGGGGACTCCTTATCCATTTTACTTTGCAGTATCACACTGGAGGTAATCATAAAGAAAGCACGAATATATCGAATTTCAGCATATGCAGACGATAATGTACTACTAGCCAGGTACCGAGGGGAATTGGAAAAAGTTTAGTAGATTGGAAAAGGTATAAAAAGATTTGACCAAATGGTAAATGGCGAAAAGACTGAATACATGTAAAGAGAACGGTAAAGGAAGAATCTAGTGGAAAACAGACAGAATTGTGAGCTTAAGTGACTGATAACCTTTAGAATGAAAACAATATTTCATTTCGCATCTGCCAATCAAATTTCAAATAATTAAATAGGTGAAGCTCAATATTTTGATATTGTTTGTTTGCTAGATGACAATATGGATCAACTAAGAGTAAAATTGGATCATTTAATTCACAGATTTTCCCCACGGAGGCGTAATTCTAAAATCCTCATTCAACTAGAAAATAAAATTAAATAGACAATATTTTCAAATGGTTTGAAGATAAACAAATAGCTCTATTGGTGACATTACAGAGGAAAACATAATGAGAAAGTTTGGTATGAAACCTGTAATTTCCATATCGATAGAATCTAGCTTTATAGGGAAATTATCGGTGATGATGCTTATAAAACATATTTTTAAAGGAAATTGCCATCTAGAACCAACTTATATGATTCAGAAAGATTGGAAAGCATAGAAGAAACCGTCTACTACTTTTGCAACTCAATAAAAACATGGAAACAAAAAATGAACAGTACATTCGTCACCAAATTGTTGCAGATTTAATTATATCAAACAAGAAACGTAGAGGGATTAGGACTGACTAACCAACTTCGGGTGATGTGCGTTATTAGGCTTAAGTCGATTGATCGGATCCATTATAATTATTTAGTGGGAAATTATGAAAATTAGACTTCGATTCATCACCTGTTATTATTAATTTGGTCCATTATCATATTGATTATTACTGCAAAAGGTTTTAGCAACTATTCTCGAAAAATTCAGTATGTGAGGTTTTTGGATCTAGTTTCCTATACTATAATTAGAAAAGAAAGACCACAAAAGTGATATTATGAATTTTAGCTAGTCATGATACTAGTCCAATTTCATCAATCTCGAAAATATATGATTGAAGTGATCCCTCGCTTTTCAGCAACAATCATTGGGAAAAGCGACAATCCAAAGAAAAATTTTGCTATAGTATCTCCAAATTTGGAAAAATTACGAATACTTTTAGCCATATTTATTAGGTTTACTTAAATGAGCTTAGAGAACTGCCAATAAACGCAAAAAAGATTCACATGAAAAGATTTCTCTCTCTTGAAATGTGGATTTAGAATTAAATTTTTTCTGTAATATTGAAATATCTCTTCTTTTAAATTCAAATTTATCTCGGCCTGAGAAATTTTACAAACTATTAACAGTAGTAATAAGCGAAATAATTCCATTCTCCTCAGTGGATTTATTTTTTCTAATCCCTGTATGAAGAGGTGGATTTTATGCGTGACATGCTACATTTTCCATTTCATGAATACATATTCCGGATAATTCATCTTATGCTGGTGGTTAGCTCGTCTTCAAATATTTGTATAATATGTTCTTCCACAACTACAGGCGCGTAGTTGTTTACATTTCTTGTTTCCTTGATAGGAATATATGTGTGGGAGAATACTTTTGTTGGCAGTATCCATTGCTTGGAACTTTTGCTTTATATCTATCCGCTGTTCCATAATAGTCTATCTTCTATTCAAGTAAATTATCTCTACATTATCGATATCGGTGTTTTTCTTCAGTCAAGACTTGGAAATGAATCAATAATGCAATAAAAAGTCATCGCTGGAATTATTGGGGACAGTAACTATTGTAACAATAAAAACACGATTATTAAACAGTACAATGCCACAATATATACATAGATGTAAGTATATGTAGATTCGGGGTCTCGTAAACACTGCGACCTAAAGGATCTTTTGCTGTGAGACTGGAGAACTCAGTATTTACAGCTGATTCATTTAGCTCACTCCTTTTAAAAAGTCTAGAATATACGACAACTTCAATTTTCAGATATCTTCGTCTTCTATTTCAAGGTTCCCAGGTGTAGTGCTCTGAGGTTACGTAGTGTTTCACACTTCGAGAAAATGTGGATTGAGGTTTCGTCTTCTGTACAACAAAATCTGAACGCCGCATTATGTACTAGATCTACAATCTTCAGGGATTTGTTAGGGCGACAGAGCCTCGATAGAAATTCTGTTAGTATGCGTAGATTATTCTCACTCAGTATGATACATTTAGTAGATATACTCTGGTTATAATTTACCAGAAGAGTCATTGCCTGTCTCAGCTCCTTTACATTGTCCCAATAAGTTTTGCTCCTATCTATCTCCTTTTCTAGTGCTTTTTTTATTGTTCTGTAGCTAAATGTTTGGTTCTCCTATTCCAGTTCTATTATTTTGGATCCGCCCGTTTACCATTTGCTGTCATTTCTGTTAATGTCTTGTATGGTGCTTTGATCCCATTTGCTTTCACACTTTATTATTGAGGTACAGCTTCTCTCGAAGCTAAACTTTTTCGATGTAATGTCCTGAGGCATGTCCCAGGGTTAGTCATTATTTAGGAACGGGTTTTGTTCCAACGACAAACTGAAAATTGATGGAAATCTGCGGGGTAGTCCTTGATATAAAGAAAACATATTAATAATGTATTTCATACCATGTTGCAGCATAACTTTTCAATTGCTCCATTGTACTATGTGACCCTATTGAACAATTGCTGTTACTTTTGATACTGGATTTACAAAAGTGAATTGATTTTAAATGATCTTGTGGTTACTGTGGATGTTCTATACACTTGACGATTTCTAAAAGACACACGATTAAAAATAATGCACAACAGTAATGAAAGTTGAATGATGATGGACATGGATTTTATATAGGCGATGTTCAACTTTGAGCATAAATAATTTCAGAATTAACTGACCTTTAAGAACAGACAACAATTTAAGAGTTATTGAGAACGAGGTCAATATATTCTACTGAATACAACAGTTATTGGATCAATACTTTTTAAGTTGGCAAAAACGTTCTAGAAACTGATCAGGCATATCATTTTATATCTCACATGTGGATCGAAAGATGGTCTCAATATTACGGAGGCAAAGAGATTGTTGGTACTGAATTTTTTTTTGTTTGATTGAAACCATCTTCGAATACCCTATATTGAGAAGAAAAAACCATCACACACAGAGAGAAGGAGAGAGAAATGCTTTCTTGTCGAAAAATTGTTACAGTTTGTGGACAAAATCGTGTAAAAACTGAAAAACAAACAAATAAAACTAAATAGAATAGAATTAGTAAATATGCTGTCAAATTATAGCGTAATGCGGGAAAAGATTATATCCATTTCATTTCAATTGGCAAGTGATTGTGCATTTTTTTGCATTGTAAAATATTGAGCCCTCAACTAATTCTGAATGTGGAGTAGGTAGGTGAAGGTCGTGCTACGCGTTCCTAAGTGGATAGTCGTGCAAAGGTCTTTCTGTAAAAGCCTTATTTCTTGGATCATTCACAATGGACAATGTTTCCTTAGAAACATTACTAGAATTGCGAGTTTCCTATTATAATAAATATGTTTGGCAGCTTTTATTGTCTGTATTTTTCTGTATAGTTTCACGTTAATTTTGAAGAAGACACTATGTGACAATTTCCTTAGGTGAGATAAAGATCGCATCTTCTTTGGTGGACCAGGGTTTATTTTGTTTTTTTTAATACGCCAGAGGGAAAAAGAATCGGATGCCATACTAGTTAGTGTTTTCATGAATCTAGAAAATTCAGTGCTTTTTTCCGAAAATATACGGCAGAAATTGGGAATACTTTTTATATGGAATATTATGTGTCTTGCTAAGGGTATTGCAAGTTGATTGGAGTCTGTCCCGTCACCTCAATATTTTTCACAATCTCATGTATCAATAAATTTGTTTAAATGAATCACTTTCTGTTATCGAGAGAACTTGTAGAATTGTATGAAAATAAAAAAAGGTTTTTCAGTTGTTGATTTTGAAATTTCTATTTACGCCCTTGATAACAATGTTAGAAATGAGACTTTATTATTGACAATAACGTTTCAAACAATTAAAATTCTAATAAACTAAATTTCGTGTTTCATTCACGTTTAGGTTAGGTCCAATAAATATAAACTTCAGCTATTAAACTGTTTACCGCCTTAACGAGGTTGCGTGATTAAAAATGAGCTTATTGTATGAGAAAATGGAATAGAGCCGTGTGAAAGAAATAGTTTTTAGTAGGTCAATCCGTTCATATCAATAAGCGACTATGTATCAGAGGTTTGTTTTCATTAGTATACAATTAGGAATAATGTTATATTATTTTTTTTTCTCTATTGTTAATCGACCTATTATGGGATCATTGGTATCGTATATACAGGGTGTTCCAAGACTTAATGCAGAAAATTCGGGTGAGTAAATGACACTACTGTCTGATAGCCACGGGCGGCTCATGCCCAATGGTTAACAAACAAACTTTTACAGGGACAATCTAAAGATAGCTAAAATGAATTTTCCTATCAAATTTTCCAAAAAATTACTCTTTGTTCTACTAAAAAAATGAATTCATTGTATTTAATTCAGGAAAACGTGGTGGCTATGCAAATGGACCTCCCCGATTGATCCATCTATTAGGAAGAATAAGAATAATTTCTGGAATTTAGGAAGTTAGGAGGGACTCCATATAGCATGAAACTCATGTCTTTGCGAAGGTTTAGAGGTAAGAAGGTACAAGGGACGAAATGATCGATAGAATAAACTTCCATTGTGACGCTATAAGGCAGAATCTTGGAATGCTTTTCCAAGTTCAAAGAAATATCCTCCAAGACTCTAAGACTCCGAAAGTGTGGTTTTTCTTTGTTTTTATTTGATAAGTTGTGGGCTAACCAACTAAATTTCTCTATATACAAATTTGGGGGAAAAGGGTGGAAAAGTTTCGAATCAATAATCTGAATACAATTGATATGGCGTTTCCAAATTATACATATTTTTCCATTTGATTCGTATACATTGGAAGAAATTTACAATAACCAAGAGGATTGAACAAATTAGTGATAATATTAAAACAAATTAAATTGATCAATTGACTATAATATAGAAGATGAAGCTGAACTGTAATACATTCGGCTTTATCTTTCGATTCAACGTTTCTTTTTTTTGATTAGGAAACCATTAATTAGCGGATCTTTCTCGATTTAGCAGGAAAAGCAATTTGTTGGAATAAATATTTCAATAAAACTTCACCCTCACTTTGAAATGTTGGATTAGAAATGAACAAAAAAGAACGAGAAAAATGCGAAATTCGTATAAATCACTCTTTGGCTGCTACCAATCAAAGGATTCCATTGAGTATTAAGCTAAAGCTCGTGATGGATAACCTCCTTAACGTTGGAGAATAATTTAATTAATATATCAGTTGAGAACCATATGTATGTCTCATGAAATATAAGGCTGAAAAAATTGAATTTGATCAAAGATTGATAGAAAAATTAATTCTTCTCACAATGAAGTTGAGATTATTTGCTAGCTATTGTTCTTACTTTTTAGTTCGTTTCTTTATAGTTGATTCGACTGTGATGATTATAAATAGGAATACTTACAAAACATCATTCAATTGAATTCAATATATCAAAGTTATCCGCATCACATCGGACCGAAAAAATGATTCTTCCGCGAACAGAGTTTAATTGAAAGAGGTAACTTCTATACTAAGTTGTAACTTTTTCATGGTGTCAAAATTGAAGGAAAGAGGCTACACCTGAACAACTACGAACAAGTCAACAAACACCCAGTGTCAAAATCATAACTCTGCCACTATTAATGTTTATTCCCAGGTACTATCTGACTAAGCAGCAACATTTGAAGATTGAGCATATGGGAATTATTTTAGAACATATCAGGAATATTTAAAAAAAACCAGGGAAAGAGCAGGGAAAAAGAGGAAATATAACCTCTGCATACTGCGACACATATGTGTAGAGTCGATAATGAAGTATGGAGGAATCGCCTGGGAGTAAAGATTCAAAAAGAGAAAATTGCAAATTCAGCAAAATTCAAAACTCTCCTTAAACTTCCTCCAATAGATAAATCTCATCATCGAGTGACCATAAGAATATTAAAGAAGACATAAAACTCCATCAAGGTATACATATGCCTCCAAACATGGTATTTATAGGCCAAAAACCAAATCAGTATAAACCCTATTCAGCTTGAAATAACTGGAAAAGTGATTATATCTTATAGGAAAAAGTATACATAGGAGAAACTAACTCACATAATAAAGTCTAAAAGGGACACTTTTTTTAAATCTGTTAATCATATAATTATGCGAAGAGATACTGGTATTTTATGAATCTCCAAGTTTATTTGTGAATGTCTGTTTTTGATAATATTGATAACTTCTTTAGAAGAGGCAATCCAGCATTGGTCTTAAAGAAGAAACTGGGTTTTGGAGAGCACATTTGAAAGCCCAAAAAAAGTATTTGTGTCAAAGTGGAGTGATAAGCGCACAACGGGTTATCACTCAGCATTAGTAGATAATCAAAATCGACATGGTCAAGCAAAAACAAAGTCCATTGAAGTTGTTGAATATAACAATTTATGTCAAGAATAGATAGATCCGACCAAATAATTTCATATTTTTCGTCTCCTCGAAAAACGATATTCTGGGATAAGAAGATTAATTAATATGTTCTGCTTTTTTCACTCCGTTGTTCGTTTTGTTAAGACTTAATATACATAATATAGTAGAAAACTTGTTTTGTTGTGAACGCATTTTCCTACAAAATATTGATAACTGCTATTCTTTTTTATAGTGTAGAACATAAATCAATCATTTTCAAACAATACCTAATTTAATTAATCGAAAAGTGAATTTTGGTAATTACGAGCGAAAATTTCCAATAATAAAATGATTAATCTTGTTCTAAGTGTCCATAATGCTATTTACATTTAGATCAATCCAATAACTTGACATTCTTAACAATTCTGGTGAATATAATTGCGAAAATATAAACCGCCGTTTTTCAAAGGAGAAAACAATCACTTTTCTGGCTAATTCCTCGACAAATATTGAATTATATCTCCTCTGAAGAAAGTTTCATCAGAGTGGTATGACAACCTATCGTTCGAGTAGAGATCTGAACTAAAGACAACTTCAAATAGCGCAGCTATTTGGTTCATGTAGTTAACCATTTGCCAGTGAGTGGCTATCTGGCGTCAACCTTCCTTTCAACTGCGAACTACTGGTCATGTAAAAATCAAACGTTGTCGCCGATAATTCAGATCTCCATATAAAATTCTCGTATCACAATGTTAGTCAATGTGACCGATTTTTATAAAATTTTAGAATCGACTACTATCTATTTTTCATACTCCTAATTGGTGAGGGTTGTCCACCACTAACATTTTTTTTTAATTTTTGGAAGAATTTTTTCGTGGAACAGCATTTGAGAATACACATCCATCACATACATTCCTGGAATTTTACCCTCCTACGATCAACCCTTACTTTTTTTTGAAAAGAATTTTATTATCTCATTACTTAGAATGAATTGGAAATAAATAAAAATAAATTAAATAAATAAATAATATATATATATATATATATATATATATATATATATATATATATATATATATATATAATAAATAAATTGAACCATTTATCACGTTCACGATTCACATTTCATAGGCTACCGTGGTAACACAACATCTAGGAAACCTTATTCAAATTGAACTGATGTTGTGGGAAGATCTCTTCTCGACAGCTTAGAATTATAGTTTAATAAAAAGTTCTCATCTCCAAATTTGCTGCAATCTTCAATACTTCGAAATAATTTCGGAATATAATTTCTAAAAAAAATATTTTGCCATTTTTCGGAAGAGAAAACATCTACTTTCCTGGCTACCGTTTTTTTCTTTCCTGGCATTCTAATTTCTCGAGTTTTCTTAACTGGCACTGTTTTATCCAGTCTCTGTAGTTTACCCAATCACCTAGATGTCTCCTTTCCATGTCTTGTCTGCCAATTTTTGCATCTATCATTTCTAGTCTCCCTTCTAAGTTTTCTCATCTCTGCTGCTTCAATTTTATTCTTGTCTTTTTCTGTCAATACCCAAGATTCATCCATCAAGTTATTAAGTATTACATATTTGTGTAGTGATTAAAATAAAACTTTAGCATGATTATTAAGTTACTTTGTTTATACAGTAATATTGTGTCAGGTCTATTTTATTTGTATAACGTAATTGTTGTTATTTCCAATCAATCACTGGAAGTACAAAATGGGCAGTTTATATCCGTTTTGACATGTGTTTGATTAATTCCTCCACACGAGCTACGATACAAGAACAATAATGCTTTTAACAAGTTTGTTAGTTTGAATGGAAGTAATTATGAACCGCGTCATAAAATTTTAATGTAGTGAGGGTCGTTTTTACTGGGCTGTTAAAATATTTTCATACATAGGAATAAAAGGGAATTGAAAGGAATTGAAAGCTATTTTTCAAATATTTTAAAAAATAAGCGAGATGTTGCTTGTAAATGATAATTAAGAACACTCGGTGAATTAATGATAAATCATAAATGCTAAATGATATTACCAAATAAAACCAAATCACTTTAGGGTTCATAAATCCCATTTCTATTTAAAGTAATGATAATGGTTTTCAATTTCTATTAGTACATATCTAATACGATCTGGATTTTTACCAAATAGTGGTTAGTAATGTTGGGTTATTTATATTGTAGAATGAAAATAAAAACTTAGGGCAAACCTAGATTAATATTTGGAATTTTGCATTGGTAGTTATTCATTACACGTGTACCAGGCGTACCGACCTGGTTTTTCTTTATAGCTCGAATATAGAAATGGAATGAATCATAATTCATCATCTACAACTTGTAAAGATCATGTTAATTTCTGAGCTTGATTATACGAAGCAAATTCGCACGAATTCCAAAAATAAACAGAAATAATTGACATGGAACTTTAACTATTTGGTTCAAAGTTCAAATCATATATAAAGTTTCGTTCACGTTGAAGAGTATTAAGATTCTGGTTTAAATTAATTCTTTTGTGATTGAAGTGAAGTGAAGATTTCATGAGAGAAAATAATCCCAATAATAAAATGTGTAAGCACGTAAATTGAGATAACGAGAAGGAATATGAATATGATAATATGAATTAAACACAGAAATTAAACAAAAATATGTTATACGACATATAGGAAGTTCATAAAATTATCATAATTTTGTTGTTACTCTGCCAAGAAGTTGCTAATTGTACTAAAAAGGGAATATAAGGAAAGGAACAAGAAAAACGTTGTTGTTAATGTCGTATACTTATATATACAACTGAAGTTGGCGTATATGTTATTAAAATTTGCAAAATTATTGGTAGTTTTTCCAAAGGATACATGATATTCTCAAAAAAATTAGCTCAGGAAATTTTTAGATACTATTTCTTTCTTTGAACAGCTCGAAAAAAGGTTTTTGTCAAAGTATAATGAATTAATTTATTAGTACTATTACACACCCCTATAAATTTTATAATTATGAATAAACATGCTGGAATTTTTTTATTTGATTAAATTCATTCCCAAACATCATATTTCACTTATGTTGTTTCAATTAAAAATATTATTCGCAATGTGTGGAAAAAATTTCGTTCCCATTGTTCTTATTCAGTTCAATAATCTGAAACGCATCGATTAGCTAATTGCAATATCTTTGTTCAATTCTTGTATTCAATTTTATTCTAAATTACAAGAATTGAATTGCTACATTCAGCGCTGCATATTTACTAAACTAACAATATTATTGAGAATTTGAGGGCGAGTTATTGCTTTTTGTTGAGAGGATAATGAAAGTACGATGTAGATCCAGATATAAAATTTTTTACCCAGTTGAAATAGCCGTATACATCAATCCATATGAATTATAGGTAAATATGACAATTCATCGTCCTAATACATACAGTTTTGTGAGACATCATTTTCAACATTATTCTATGCAGTTCACTTCGTTGTTCAATTGTTTTGAGTCAATGCGCAATTTCGCGATCCCTTTTTGATTTGAATCTAATTTGATTAACTGATGAGTTAAACGAGAAAAAATTATTTCGATTTGGTGTTATTTTCACTTGTTTTTGTTTGCAAATTCTGGAAATCATCAACTACTGATTAAATGGTTCCATTAAGCTCTGCTTTTTCTAGCTGATATACTTCCTTATTATTTCAATTTCCTTCCCTCAACCTCGTTTTCCCACATCTTTAACGATGTTTACTAATGCTTCTTCAGAACTTGTTATTTCCCTCTCTATTATAATTAATGATATTATTCCTTTTCCTTCATTAATTAAACTTGAATATAACTAGTTCTTCATATAGTTGCCTACTAAAATATTAAATAGTATTTCTCACCTCAATTACAATGATTGCACTTATTCAAAATTTCTCGGATGGTTTTTCCTGTCATTACTGTTCGTCTATTATTTTTGATCGTAATTTTCGCCAGTGGTATTATCTTTCATTGAGAAATGAAAAGTTATGTCTACTTCCCGTATAAAATTCAGTAAACATCTAATAAACCGTCAGTCTACGTGGACTCATCATCTTCACTGTTTACCAATGAAAAAATCACACAATTTTTTCGAAATATTTGAAATGTGTTTTAATGAACAGCTTTCAATTAAAATTCCATCACAATCAGTAATCGTTATGGACAACGCATAGTACCACTCGCGGGAACTCCTTAAGATACCAAATAATAGCAGTAACAAAGCCCAAATTTCAGCATTTATGTCTAAAAAAAAATATTCCTATTCCTATCAGCGATAGTACAAAAGGCCCAGAAAACAAAGAACTGCTGAAAACATCGAATCGTAAACATAAATGCATTTCTATTGGCTGAAGCTGTTGGTATACAATTTCTTCGAAATATATTTCGAGAAAGTCTGTGATAAGCATTGGCGTGGCTTGGTGAGATTGATTTATTTCATAAATCTCTTTGAATAAATAGAAATATAGCGTTCTTTAGACTATGGGCGGATGAAGACAATGAAGTTGCACAGTGTATTTATGTGAATGTACCATATTGACAAGCTGTGCAAAGAATAGGGTCATACTCTTCTCAGACTACCTTCTTACAATTACATATTTAACTCTATAGAGTTAATTTGGGCAAACGTAAAACTAGAACCACGAAAATGTAATCAGTCTCTAGAACTCAATCAAGAGGTTGTAGAACTCATGAAGAAAGTTCTAGCAGCAGACTACCAAGAGCTTTGGAAAAACTGTATTGAACATGTTATCAAAGAAGAAGATGAGTAGGTGATATCACCCTCTTTACAACCCTTCATACTTGAATCAAATGAATATTCTAGTTCAGACGATTTTGACTACCATTATTATTTATAGAGATACTTTGGAATTGAAATGTTTTTTTTTTCTTTTATTTTATTTGAAAAGAATTTATTTTCTTTCATGTTTTTTGTTTTGAAATTTCGTTCTCCAGAAAAAAAAACGAATGTTTAAACCAAACTCCCTCGCAGGCAGGTACATTTTACTAGTTTCTATTTTCGTTTTATAATTTAATATCAAGTTGTAGCAATTTAACAAGGTATAATAATGTTTTTTTTTCTAAGTTCCACGTAGGACTACAATTGAGTGCATCTCTATAAATAATGGATATACATATTTTTAGAACTACTAATAAAAATGATGTATTCATAAAATAAGGTATCTACGCTTATGTTAGATAAAAAAAATTGTCGGCAAGGGTTTATATAATCGTCAATTGATATTGGAAAAACTATAATATCTTTGATACGTTCTTAAGCAAATTTGTCAATGATTTTACCCCTATTTCTTTTCTACTCTGTTGGGCTTCAATTTTTTGTTAGGTCATCTCACTATCCATCTGTCTGTTTTTCTTCATTTTCATTACCAAATTGTTATCATAATTATAATATTTTCATTGTTTATTCAATGCTATCTAATTGAATTGTCGATTGATCAGCAAGAAACTTCACCATTCTTAAAATTTGTGATGATAATTCTCCCAAATATGAATAATCTTATCCTCGTAATTCGAAAACACGTTATGTTTTCGCTAAAATGGAGTGTCAGTTTATGTAATGGCTGTTGGCAATCGGTTGTCTCAGCATCTCCATTATTATCAACACGTAATTAAACCTGTTGGGGCACTGTCAAAAGCACCTTTTATGTCTACGAAAGTGACATGTATTATAGAATTGTATTGAATTGCTTTTTCCTCAACATATATCGAGCAAAACTTCTTGCTGCTCTTGCGTACGTCTCTTTGTGAAAATATTGAATATTGATTGGAAGACATTGATTTTATTGTGTAAAATAGTTGAGCTATCATCCGGTTGGATGGAAATTGATTTATTTCTCCAAATTAATTTGAAAATCTGCTTCCTAGCTCGATTGAGGATAGTGCGGGACTCTTAACTTTATATGTGAAGTTTCCTAATTCACGTTGACTTTACTCATCCTTTTTAGTTTGTTATTATGCAATATATTTCAGTGCATCATCAGTGGCTTCAGGTAAGCAGTTATCTTGGTATGGACTTTAATTAGGAGAAGATATACTAGTGACGTTTGTTGAAAAGAATGAGTTACTAGACTTTCAACTGATAATTTTAGCCAAAGAGTTGGTTTCTCCCAATAAAGTAGATGTATCTTTTAACTGAAGGTCCATTTTGTCTAAAGCTTTTGGTGTAATATATTCTCCTTACAAAGTGTTATACTTCTATATTTTATTGTGCAATCCTACCAAAAACTTTTAAAACTAGTTGAAAAACGTCGCGGAATATCCAAATATCACTATACATATCACTTAAACTTTCTTTATTTCGTAAAAAATGAATTTTAATGGAAAGTGATTCGTCAAAAAACTCTCCCAATATTTCTGAACATTTCAGTTCACTATTAACCACAAAACATATACAAACATGACCATATGCTATAATGTGAATTTGAATTTTTAATAACACGTAAGTTCCATATGAATTTTACTTTTATTCAAATAAGGAAGTTTCTTTTGTAAGAAAAATAGATTCTCATTCACTTTAAATATTGAATGGTTTTCCTTTGAGGAGCGGTTTTAATAATAGTTTATTTCTACACAAAGGCGAAGACTTCTTTGCACGCAAAATGCACATTTAGATTTGTGTGGTGTATTCAAGGAAATTGCGGTGCTAATTACGTTTGTTAACAAGTTTTGTGGAGAAACTTTCTGAACCGCGAAAACAAAACATCAAACTTTTAAACGGTAAATGGAATTTTTATCAAATTCATGTTGTATCAAGTGGGATTCCAATTATTGAGAGCTAGATTTTACGATTTTGAAACTACACAAAGCTGAAAAGCATATTTCTCAACTATTATTATTAGAAAAAAACTAATTTTAAAATAAAATTGTCAATATCATATTTTGCTAAAAACTAAAAATCTAATTTTGAAACAAGAGAGACCTAAAATCAAGAACATCTAGAAACATATGTATAATAAAGGATTTCTACTATTCACCTTTGGAATAATTTCGAAATTCGATATTTCGGAAATGTATTTCGCCGTTTTTCAAAGGAGAAAACAACTACTTTCCTGGCTGATACCTCGATGAATGACAACTCCTCTGAAGAGCGTGATGTAAATCGACCCTTTTGTCAATATTAACATCCCTCACACCTTATATACCATCGAAATTTATACTATCGGTAAATACGCTAGATTTCTATATGACCAATGGTTCGCAGTTGGAAGTGAGGATGGCACCACTTAGCGTTTGTTGAGAAATGTTTAACTATATGAACCAAATGCGACGCTCTTTAACGTTGTCTCCAGTTCGGGTCTCAAGCCCAAAAGAGGGTTGATAAACTGAACTGATGAGACGTAATAACGTTGAAACTAGTCAGTAGTTACATCCTCTTATTGCAATTGCGAGCCATTGGGGATGTTAATATCGACAAAAGGATCGATATACATCACGCTCTTCAGAGGTATTGTTAATTAATAGATCAATATTAGCCAGGAAAGTAGTTTTTTTCTCCTTTGAAAAACGGAGGAATACATTTTCGAAATATTGAGTTTCGACATAATTTCAAAGGTGGATAGTAGAAATTCTTTATTTTGATATATTTTGCAGTGTAGAATTTATGCATTGATAATAATTAATTGAATTATTCAATTAATGAATCTAGTGAAACGTAGATACATTTCAAATGTCAATTTATAGAATCTAAAACAGAAATTCCTCTTTTTCTATCATTAATTAGCGGTCTGGAAGGTTTTTCCATAATTTCAAAAAAAAATTGAAAAGGAGTTTATTTACAATAAGTTAAATTACTGTAAAAAATATAAATAAGAATAGTCATAGACTATGAATTAGTTGAAATAATAAATTGTGTATCAGAGGAATATTTAGAATATGAACAATTTAAGGGATTGATCAGATGTATTGAAGTATTGAAATAGACAGTGATTTAAAATTTCTTATATCACGAAAAAAAACTTGGAAATTTGTGATTGAGTGATTCTCGATGGTTTTCATGACATGAGAAAGTTATAAATGGATGATTGACAGGAACCATAAATACTAGAAGAAACGAAAGAAAAGCTCTCACTTACGTAGTTTGTGTGTTTGTTTTCGTAGAAGGCGAATCGGGAGATTTACAAATTCTACAAGTAAAAAAATCATGAATTAAAAGCTAGTGGACTTTCTTTATTGATACATATAAAGAAAAATACGCATGTATCGATATGCACCTTAAAATTTTGAATTAGATTGAACCATTACGCGCTGTATATCATTTCAATGTAAAAATTTAATTCGATCAAACTTTGGGAAAGATATGTAAGTTAAAAATATTCGGTGTTTGCTCAGATACAAATTTTCGTAACGTCATCCCTATTCACGATAGAGGGCGTTGAAGGAGAATAAAAATATATCTAACTAATATATTTTTCTATAGAAAATAGTATACGACGTTCACGTATGAAAATAACTGATAGGGGTATTCTTTGTTATTTTCAGATTCAAAATAGGGAAAATCAAGTCAAGAGCACGTTTTATTGGCAGCTTAGTCTTACAAAATAAAATTGGTACTTTATTTAAATGAACAGAAATCTATGTTCTCGCTTTAAAATTTAAGTGTTATAACTCATAATGACACGCTTAATAAGAATCTCAATGTTTAAGACCTGGGTATAGAATTAGAAACAGCAAAGTTCTAGAAAGAATGGAAAACCTTCCAAAGCTTGATTTTAGGTCTCTTCTGATTTAAAATTAGTTTCTTTTAGAATTATGCAAATTTTGATGTTTCGACTTCTTTTAGTCTCTTTCAAAATATTAAGAAGAAATTGAAGAAACAATGAAAATATTACTGTACACAGATGGAAGTAATGGACGATGGTCTTTTAAAACCTTCATATACAGTTTTAAAGAAGGTGATCCCGTCTCTAGGGTAGATAGAAAACTAAAAACACATTTTTTATTATTTCGCCGCAACTACTGGCAACATTGCATTTTAATGGTTTCTTTCATACTAAGGCCCCAATAACTGAGTACCCATAAGTATTTAACTTTGAATTTTACACGACAATAGCATTTTTTCTGAGTTTGCCATGGAACACTGTCATTGATAGTTATGACGTTGAGTCAATAATAATTACATTTCTGAAACCTTGTTATTTGGTGAATTAGATATTGTTAATCAAATTTTGAATTCACTGACATGTTATTAACCTTAGGCGAGTGTTTAGAAAACTCTGGGGAAGCTGTTACGCGTTATGCAGAAACTAAACTCACCAAGTAAACAGTTAGTGTGAAAAATTTGGCAAGACAAACGAATGAGTCTTCTTCAAGTATCCTGAGGATAAATCTTTGGAAAAGTTATGCAATATTACAAGGTACGAACCGAGTAACTAACGCCCCTTATGAGAGTCAGACAAAAACAAATTCATTGTATCAGCATCCAAAACATATTCGTATGAAATTTCAGTACAAAAGTAAGACATGCCTTGTTCAATTTTAGGTCAAATAAAACTTCCATAATTTCTAATTGTGTTCATATACAAACAGGTAGCACATGCTATAATGGAAAACTAATAAAGGCAATTTATTGTTGTTAAGTTAACTAAATTACACACAATTTCAAATTATAGCACTTTCGATTCATAAATATTTCATGACCGACATTATTATATGTTAGCTACGTGGCTAGCTAAATGAGGTGCAATCCACATCGGTGCTTTGTTATTCCGAGAAAGTTCAGGAAATATTGTCGCTCGTATGGAGGACAATAGTTAATACCATTAAAAACTGACAAGAAGCTTTTCTAGTATACGAACGTAGATAAGTATTAATGAACTTTAGCACCATAAATCAATAGCATACTCCCTTTCTTGTCATTTATTGGGTCTTTATCGATTTACAGGGTGTCTCATAAATCGTTTGATACTACAGAGGAAACTAATGAAAATAAAATTATGTACTGTTTAATTTTTTAGTGTTTGGCTATCAACATAGAAAGGGAATTATTTTTTAGAAATGACTCCATTCGAATACGCTCAATTGTCTTACATGTGACATGACTGAAATTTTCCATCAGTGTACAGCAAGTGAGTTCATCAATTAACCGCGGATATGTTCCATAGACTTTAGTTTCATGGTAACCCCATAAGAAAAATTCAGTTGGATACACATCCCAATCTTCTATGCCAGCACTTTGTTAGAGAAAAGACGTACCGGTGTTAGAGATATAAGTAGTTATGTTATTCTGTTGAAATCGGGTATCGAACACTGGAAAATTCTGTAGCTCTGTGTGAAAAATGTCATCGATCATTACCACATACCACTCCGAATTAACAGTAACCTTGCAGTGATAAAGTCTTCTAACTTTTGACAATGTTGCCTGATAAATTGGTGGTTTCTATATAAAGGAGCCTTGTAGAACAAAGTAGAGGTTAATCATTTCATTGGCGGAATTTAGTCTACTTGTAGCGTCAGTATCTTTCAATCTACGAACTGAATTTTGTATGAGCTCAATTTTGTACCTTCGTTTAAAATCTGCTCTAAAATTGAACTGAATTCCAAAGAACTTATGATAATTTTGCAGTTTGTCGCATGTCCTGTTAGAGTTTTAAGATTACGCTGTCACGATATACGGTGATTCAACGAAAAGTGTCTTTGATGATTTATCTAAGTTGTGCACAAATTTTGTTAACTCACATCTTGAATTTCAGGAAAGTTTATACAGATATGTATTATCAAGAAATGTTAACTAATCATCTAATTACACAGATAATACGTATTAACTGTTGAAATAAGAATGTGATTTAGTGATTTACAGCTCATGAAAAGGACTATTATGTATATTATCACAAATAATTCATCTAGAAATAAAAAACTAACTTTGAGTTACGGTAGAGTGGTATTCGAGAACATTCAAATTATAACTATAGTTTATAGAAGGGACTGATGAGAAGTACTGATCTACTCTAAGCAGTAATTGATTCCAGTTATTATTATTGATAATATAGTCAAGATAATTATCATTATATCTCGTGAAACTTGATAAGGAATACGAACCTCAAGTCCCGAGTGGGAAGGGTTTCCATGACTCTCCTAAGACAAGCCAACGAAATGTTGTTTATTTCTTGTTAGATCAACTTTTCAAATTGACGTGGTTGAATTGCCTCCCTAAACCTGGAACTTTGAATAACCCCGTAGGATAAGTCAGAAGCCATCAATTTGGTTGACATGTAGCCTAAGAACTATCATCATTTCTGCTGATTAAGTGACCGAGAAATGCCAATTCTATTCATTTTATCAAATATTGTTACCAAACCGCTCAGGGTTTAATGTTATTGTGAGGCTGTTTCCAAGAAAAAAATCATTGCCAACGAGACCTTGAGTTAAAATTGTGTGAGACACACTTTTTTGTGAATGAAGAAATTCAAGAGCTTGGTCTACCTGTAGCTTGAATGGATAATAATGGATTATTTTGGGACTTCTCTCATTGAGACAAAGCTCTATGTTGAGATGCTTTGCAGGTTTACTTGGACTTCTTTCTATAAACTCATACAGCCTTTCAACATTTTTCAGAGTAAGTGATCAAGAAAATGTTATATGAGTCTAATTCCAATTTGGACTTGGGAAAAAGGAGAGTTTTAATGATAGATAATTCATCTGCTTCGTGAAACTCTGATTGTATGTGACTCCATCAGAAATGAATGTGTTTGAAGGTATTTAAGTCAATATAGAGTTACTTGGAAGTCTGACTAGTGTGTTAAAAAGTGATTTAGTTGTTGTTAGAAAAAAACTTTCATTCACTTCATTCGAGAAACTGTAACTTTCTAATATGAAAATTATATCTGATTTTTATATCCTCATAGATTTTTTCCCTACTTTGCCTACCGGTTCCATTCACATTTGAGGAATTTGTGAAGTGATTTATATCTGGAATATATATCAGCATTTTCATGAGATATACACAACACTGTATTTAAAATGCCCCAGAAACGGCCGTATTAAAATATCCCTAAATTAATTGCATATTAATTAGAAATCTGCTAATTTGCTTTATCTTAAAGTTTCCATGATCAATGGAAAGTTACCATTCCTCAACCTTCTGTTAATTGATTACAATTACTGAAAATTTAAAGATAATCGTTGTGTCGATATTCATTAGCTTATCGTGTTCACCTTAAATTTTATCATGAAATGAAGGGAGGAACGTCTAAAATCTTAATCCTTATCTTAAGAATATTCCAATTTGAGAAACTCCTCAAAGTACCAACAATTGCGAAAATGAATGCTGTATTTTTTCATTTCCTATCATATTCAAAGTTCATTGTTAGAATTTATTATTTTCCATAAAGTCGAGAATCTTCATTTTCCATGAAGCATTTAAAATGTGGTTGGAATATATTTTCTTTTCTTGTTACCTATCTCTTAGCAGTACAAAACAATTCTCGTAAATTGTCTTTTGCAGCAGCTACCTTTTGTTCGTGGTATTTGCATAATTCGTAATTTCAGGTGGATAATATTCCTTTCCATTTTCAAATCGAATCAACTCGATTCTGTTGAAATTTACACTTATCTGAGAAATCGATATCCTAACAGTGAAAATGGGGTAAATTCTTCAATCGACTAAAGTTTAACGAAGGATAGATAGAGTTCAGGTGACAAGTTTTGTACAGAGAATCTTTTGATATAACACCTACACTTAAAAGTACTTTCACAATATGAAAGGCACAAACTCCACAAACAGAAGCCATCAAACAAAAAAATTGAGTCAGTCTTCTCTTTTTCTTCTTCTTTTTTTTAATCCTTTTTTTATTTGCAATCTGTAAAATTTCACAATGAGCAAATGGTTTCACGCAATATAAACTGTCTTGTAGGAGAATCATCCAGTGGCAATTTCCGTTCACCTAAGAAAAAAAACACATCACTATGACACTAAAATCTTTCAAACAGGTCACACGGAAGATGCCTTCTAAGCCTTTGTTGGGTGGGAGGCCATTGTGTTATGATGGATTTAATTTTTGGGAGAAGTGAGATATTTCTTCTTTAACTGACTTAATTTGGAGGTCACAAGCGATAACGCTGTTGGGTACATACCAAGGAGCATTTACAATAATTCTGGTTACTTTTGATTGAAATCAAGATGGGTTTTAGTATGACTTTGTATATTAGAAGCTTATTGTCGATTGTTAGTTGAGATTTTCGACCTATTAACCAGTACAGTATGCTGGCTTTTGGGCTCAATTGCCCAATTGGCACTCTCTTTTTGTTGCACAAGATGCACGTTTAATATTACAGTTGGGCAGATTCCTCTCCGTAGGGTGTATGTAGCTTGCACAGATTTATTTTCATTTATTTTTATTCCCCAAGTTTTAAGCCACAAGGAAATGGAGTCCAAGTTTGTCTGCAATACATAAGAAACCATAGCTGAGTCCTGGTGAGATAGTAATGCAGTGTAATCTGCATATGTTGCGGTAGTTACATTGTTGTGTGTGTGAATATCAGCTGTGTACATAAGATAGACAATCGGGCCAAGTGCACTTCCCTGTGGAACTCCTGACATAATTGGATGTGTAGTGGTGATGTTATCATGGATTTTGACTTGAAAGTGTCTGTTCTGCAGGTAGGGTGTCAGGATTTAGAAAAGGTTGTGCGGGAGGTTTGATTTTCTATAGTAGTTCATCGTGCTAGACCTTGACGAATGCCTGAGCAATATCTGAAAAGGCCGCCGAACAGTATTCTCTATCTATAAAAGATTGATTTAAAGATTTTTCTGCGACTCGATGAACTTATTCTATAGACGCACGCTGCTCTCTAAATACAAATTGGTTCCTAGGTATCCGTCTGCCGGCTCTTAGGATCGGTTCTATTTTCTCAATAATCAGTTTTTCAAGAAGTTTTGACATAATTGTACAATATCATAATTGCTAGATAATCTGTCATTTGCAAGCTGTTCAAACTTTTTAATTTCTTCGTGTGGCAAGTGGAACCAAAATATGGCCAATTTTATCCAAGAAAACGTTATTTTAACTTTTATAATGAGTAGAGCTAACAATCCTCATACTACAACATCTAAGAACTGAAAAGTGAATAGTATACATATGAAGTGGCGGAGTATATTAAACAGAGACTATGAATAAAAAATTTATCGAGTACTTTTGAGATCTGGTAGCAAAATGTGCTGAAATACCACTAATAACATTCTGCCTGGTACAAATGAGGCTACGAGAGATAGCGCAAGAGAAGAAGAAGACAACTATACTGTGAATATTGTAAGAATTGGCTTTGTATAGAAAACATAAAGGATTGTTGTAGTGAAATATATAATTTTTTCATAGAAATTACTACTTGTGTTTTGATTTTATTTTCCAAATAGTAATTTCATATTTCTTATATAATATATAAAAAATTTGGGAAAAAATTGATAACCTAAGAAATATTTTAATCACCTATAACATCAGAGACAAATATTGGAGAGGATTTTATACTAAACTTCCTGTGCACCTAAAATTTAATTTAATATTGTAAATTTTCAATTTCTGATAGTGGTAAGCCTGACGACGATGTCAATTTCTAGTCCAACCGTATAACAAATGGTGAATTGATGAATATTCAAATCCCAGATATTCCATAATAAAAAGAATGAAAAATCAAAATTGAATGGATAATATAAATTCATGGAGCACCCTCCATCTAAAACTTTATACAATTTATAATATCACCGATTAAACAAAAAGTCGCTTCATATATTCCACCACACAGATAACCATGTAAATAGTGATAAGAGACCGATTTAATATCCCAACTAGTACATCATAAATCTTCGTTAACTTAACTGTATGATGCTTTTTCAGCGTAGTAGGATATTCTCCCATTTTCTCATTTAATACTTCCGTTTTCTACACGCTGAAGCAGGTATATCACTTTTTTAATATACGAAAGGAAGATCCAAATAAATATTACACAGCTCAACCCTCAGTTTATATTATCACAACAAACCGTTGAGCTCAGAATAAATATCTACTTGACATATTACATTTCATATTTTTATCTAGGGAAAAAATAACGTACCCCATATGCACTGAGTTCAAAGTATAGAATGTTTTTAAGTGAACGGATCTTCTGATTATTCCATGCTGGGCTCTGATATACCATGGTAAGGCAGGATATCAGATGTTGATCAACTTAACAATTAATTTTATTGGAATTAATTTGTTTGTTATTGATTAGGTACTCATAGTTAGAATTTGGAACTAAATTTTAGATT
The DNA here is from genome assembly GCF_026250575.1 of Diorhabda carinulata. Classification (NCBI taxonomy): domain Eukaryota; kingdom Metazoa; phylum Arthropoda; class Insecta; order Coleoptera; family Chrysomelidae; genus Diorhabda; species Diorhabda carinulata. The sequence goes on along the minus strand of NC_079464.1, from coordinate 25,054,453 downwards.
AAAATGATTCTTGAGGAATCTCTAGGGACATTCTAGCATCTAAGCATCTACAGATCGAATGTTCTAGAAAGTGAATTGGAGAACGCTTAGAGTTGGTGGAAAGTTATTTTGAGTTCAGTATATTATTATGATATACATGAGTTTTTTATTATCCTGGGAAGTTTTGATATTGTGACTTACCGAGAATCGAGGTCTTGACTGCTAAAGATGCATTGCTGAGATACCAGTATCAATGTGGCATTAGGAAATTAATTCTTAAATGAGACAAGCAGACATTGGTTTCGTGGTTGAATAAAAGTGAGCAAAAAAAGTCTAGAATTAAAATTTTTGCCAATTGGTATAATACGAAGGCTGTTAATTGAGTTTAAAGATAAGCAACACTGCTGTGAGTATGTCAAGTATGACATTGATATCATGAAGTTTGACATTTTTAATGGTGAACTTATTTCGAAATTGTTGTCATACGAGTGCTATTTGAGTTGTTTACAGACACTTCATAGTTAAGTGTTGTATCAGAAAAAATCGATGCTGTGAGTAAATTGATATTGCAAGATCGTTATGAGATATATCGAGAATTAGAGGCATACTTGAACATAAGCTCCGCTCGCATACATTCAATATTGCATGAAAATTTGGCTGTCAAAACGATTTGATGATATTGTATACCGCATAATTTTGAGCGAATAACTCGTGTCGATTGATGCGAAAAAATGCTTACAAAATTCAACCGCGGTGCTTCGAAAGATGTTCATAAGTTCGCGGCAGGTAACGAGTCATGAATCTATGCATATGAATCCGAAACGAAACAGCAATCAACTCTATGGGTCTTTCAATAAGTGTCAAATCCAAAGTTGTCCACGTACAAAGCACTTCGAAGCCTGTTTTTCAGGGATAATCAGTGAAACCAAGTACAGGAGATGAATCATTCCCTTCCTCCACAATGCGAACTCTAACATAGACAGTTCAAACGAAAACGTTTTTGAACAGTCAAAACATCCAATTGATGGGTCACCTGCCGTACAGTCCTTGTTTGGCACCCAATGATTTCTTCTTATTCCCGCAGATCAAAAATAAATGGCGAGGTCAACGTTTTTCTACACCTAAAGAAGCGGTTGATGCGTTCAAATCACATGTTTTGGAGGTACCTCAATCGGAATGGAAAAAATGCTTCCACAATTGGTTCAACTACATGAAAATGTGTACTGATTTTGTTTTTTATTTGTCTATCTCAAAAATTGAGTAGCAACCCTCGTATATATAACCTATAGCTGAAGGATCGATCACAATGATTAAGATCATTCTCTCTCAGAATTTAGTATAAGTTCATCTACTCGAGTTTTTATTCAATTGTTTCAAAGTGGATGAAATTATAACTTAATGAGGCTAGATACCTTCAGATCGCTTGGATTTGGGTTGATATTGAGTATTTGGATACAAACTAAATACTCTTTTAGATAATTATTATAAAGAGTCAATAATTATTTTGAGGATATTTGCAGATGAATTTCATTCTTAATAATTTCAAGCTCCCTATAATAAAGTGACTTTTTAAAAAACACTTTATAGTATGATAAATGTATAATGTGATAAAATTATAGCTGCAGCTAAATTCAAAAACTAGTCCATTGTTAGATATTTATGGTTGAATTTCTCATCATCTGACAAATTTTTGAAATTTTTTATACAAGAAAACTTGCCAAGAAAACCAGAGAAACCGCCAATTTACGTAATGATCTTGTGAATAGGTCGACAAGTCTTTGCTATGAGAATAAATAATTTAGAGAAATAAATGATGTGCTACCTTTCCAATCTAAGACATTCGTTTGTGACTGTGACATAATATGCCCCATAAAAACATAGCTTCACAACTATATTCAATTCAGAAAATATTTGTGAATGTTTCACCATGTTTCACTAGGTTCAGCAGTTAACAATCGGTTAAAATATATTTTGCTCTAAAAAGCCAAATATAGCAAATCTAAATCCAAATCTGAACTATCCGAGATTGTCTCGACAAACCTAATCTATACTAGCGGTAACTTCAATTTAGCTACTATCAAAGTACTATGTTTAATTCTAGTTTAATAAGTCTAGAACTAACATTTTGTAAAATGTTTATTATACAGGGTATTACGGGACTTAATGCAAAAAATTTGAGAATTCCCTATTGCTTACTTTAGATTGTACAGGTTGTCCCTGTAGAAGTTACGGAATGTTAACCATTAGGCATGGGCTTAATCATTAGGCATGAGCCGGCCATGGCCTTTAGATAGTAGTGTGGGAATATTTATTCCGTCAAGCAGACTACTGGGACATACGTAATCATCCATTAAAAATTCTCAAAAATTGGAGGTCGTTCGAAAAAATTATTTTGTGGCATAGCAATATATTCTTCTGAAGAAAGATGAATCGCGTGCAGCTAAACAGAATGCGATCTCGTTGTGCTTAGGTAAAACAGTGGTGATCACATAGAACTGAACAAATCATACTCAAAAAAGGCCATACTACGATGGAAATAGACTCTGTACATCTATTATTAGAACATTACTTCAAAGCGTCTATTTTAACGTTCGCTGAATATGTTAGCAGAATAAAACAGAAGAGATTTAACAGCCTTATGTGATGAACCATGTGGATTACTCGTTTTCTAAAGACTTTGAGAGCCTTCCAAATCATTTTTTATCGGTATAGCCCGAGAAAAAGACTGGTAATCCAGCAGTTGCAAATATCAGGGCTATTCTTCATGAAAATGGTAAAGTCTCTAACAAAGTTATACATGGAAGTGAATGGAATTTCATGCCACAACATAGACAAATCTCAATACCATTATATACTATCCAAATAAATTGTGCAAGGAACAGCTGAAAATTAAAAAGTCAAAGTAATGAAGCCTTTAAAAGATGCAATCCATAAGAACCATTATCTTATCATATTTTCTATAACAATATAAAAAAGTGAATTCTACTAATATTCAAGTTAAATAAATAATAACAATCAATTTTTATTTAGTTTTTCAATTTTATTGTTATGTCGATTCTGATTTTGTTCGTTTCAATGAGATGTTTATTTGAATAAAATGATAAAAATAGTTATTCATGCAACTAGTACAAAAAGTAAGTGTTTATTGCACGCGATGTGAAATTGTCTAACGGGGCCGTAAGGCTTAGTTTGACAACACGTCGAGTACAATAAACACTTTTTTCACGAATTGCATACAATATTTTTTCTACATACATGAAAAAGAATGTTTTATTCAAGTCTAGAAAAATAAGAGCAGAATTTTGAATAATTATTCAACACTATACTACAATGAGAAAGTTAGGAACTAGTAATCAAGAATAAGTTAACTTAAACATTATTTGTACCATTAATATTAAAAGTAAATGTACAATTTTTAGGATTTTCAATATTAATATTTCTTAATGAATTATTTTTTAATTTTACTTATTTTTTTGTGACTTTTCTAAATGTACTAGTATTTTGTATCTGTACATTGTCATTTTCTTCAGCTTGAAATATTTGTATTGCAACATTGAGTTTGTTTACAAGTGATTGCTCTACGTATCCTACTGTCAACGATTTCCATCCGCCGTGTCGTTTGAGCTCTAGTATATCTGCTCCAGTATCTGCAAGAAGTATCTCCAGAAGCACTGATCTGTGTATAGCTCAGGATTCTCCGAATTCAGTCGGGATTTCATATGGGATTTTAGCATCAATACTTTTATTGTCACATGCATATGTTGCAGTGGATTTTATATATTCTTATTTTTGTTTTTCTTCATACTTATTTTGACTTCATTAGTGATATAATACTTCCGAATTTTTGTTTTCCTTCAGTTATTTTGGCTTTCAGTTCTAATTCTTCTACTTCTTTGTCTTCTATTACCACTCCTAGATACACAAAGCTGGAAACTCATTCGAAATTGTACTCTTTGGTTGTCCTGAAGTATAAGTAATCTTCTATTTTTCTCTGTGTATCTCCCATGATCATATATTTTTTCTTCTCTTTATTATTTTCATGTGTTCAATGAGTACAACTTTTAGAAAAAATCACCGTCCATATTTTGTTCTGAGCTCTGATAAGAAAGTGGGCTATAAGGATCTCGTATCTCTCGAGTACAGAATTGAGGGCATTATTTCAGACTTTGTCTAGCACAATGGTGATATATATTAATTTCACGTGGCTCATAAGGTCAAACACGTATATAAATGAAAATATGGATACTACAAGAGATAACAGTTCCCTCATTACCTAACAAAAATAATATCTGCAGCGTGCAACAATATTATTATTCCCATTTCATATAACTTTTCCAGATTTATCCATCTATATATGCATATTGATACATCGACCTCAAAATTTTTTATTTTAAGAGATAATACGTTGAAGACGCAAGGCGTCAGCAACTCCTAGTACTAATTTGATTCAATATCACAAAATATAACACTCACAGTTTGCAACATCAAAATTGTTATTCCGAAAAGGTGCGAATCCACAGGATTTCTTTCAACATAAGTTTCTAGAGATAATGAGATTTGTAACTTTCCTCAGGGTTAGCTAGCGAACTTTCAATTGTAGTAATTCTTTTCCAAGACAATTACACAAAATCGGAGAGAAAAAATTAAGGTTTTCTTTCTGTCTGTCTATACATATAGAACATTAAATACATTAAATAAATTACTAATAATAGTATATTGTTCACGAGTGTATACTGAATGTTATTATTCATGAGGTGAAGTTTACTGCATAAATCACCCAGTGAACAATAACTTATTATACGCGAGTAGAATACCATACTTTATCCAAGACTACTGACTACTGTTTGTGTTGAAGTTTTTTTGATACGTTATTAAAAACAATTATATTTTATTTTATTATAATAATTAACACAAAAATGTATGTATTCAGCTTAAAAATATTACGTATCTAGTTTTAGAAGATGGTGGTATTCATTCATACTTATTAATAATTGTAATACCAGAGCAATTGGTGAAGTTGATCGCAGAATTAACATCAAAACTAATGTTATAGTTACCAAAATATTCAAATTATGTTTACATTCTTTGGTTTACTTTTAGTTGATTTGAAGACGATGTAGACTTCTACAACGGCGGTAGGGGTCTTCTTCGTTATATCACCCCCACCCAACCACCACCAAAATAATAATATTAATAATAATAATAATAATAATAATAATAATAACGACGAAATACAGTGTTTTAGAAGGAAAACAATTGAAAACGCAAAAAAAATTTATATTTTCGAAAAATTCTACATACATAATCCCAAAAAAGATCACGTGAAAATCATCATATATTTATGAAACATATAAGTAAATAAAAGTATATAATATTTCTCTCTTTTTTCTATCGAAATCAGTAATATCTTTAAGAATCTGCTAAAAGAGTCGACATTTTTATATTTTGGAAAATAAAAAAGATCTTAATCAATATATTTCCATCCCTATATTTTCATGATAATTTTTATTTACCTAGACCTCCACATGAACTCGCACTCGTCAATCTCCACAGTCATGCCGGGTCCCTCGATCTTCCTTTTATTTCGGAGCAATGAGGTCGCACAAACTTTCCTTAAATAATTCCTCCAATCGCTCGTAGCCTCACTACTCATAGCCAACTCTCGTTCTAAAAATTTGCACGAGGAATATTTCTACGACCAGGCATATATGAAAAGAGCGATGGTCTTCAATGATAGTCTGTTATCCTCCAACCATGTACCGATCCTTAGTCCCTTCTCCTCCCTACACGAGCGTTTAAAACGGATATGTTTTTGTTATAAACTAACAGCAACAGAATATTTCGAACCAAAATCCAAATTGTTAAAAACAACCGAAATTCAATCAACAAATAACAATTTTTTTTTCACACTCTCCGCCTCTCCCAATCTAACCTAACCTAACCTAACCTATCATTTTTTCATGTAAAATCGTCTTCCACCCCATCCAGACACTTTTATTATTCATACTTTGCAATTTTCGTGGTGGTGGTATAACGAATAAGTACCGGCGCGCGGTAGACTTCCATCCACCGTGTCTTTTAAGGATAGTAATAATACCACTTAATTTAAGGAAAGCAGCGATTACCATTTTTGTAAATTTGAATATTCATTCCAATTTCTTGAGTTGTTCATTTACCATTTTGGTAATTTAAAAAATATTTGTTACTGGTCGAAGACTTATATATAACAAAAATACGATGACGGAAAAACATTTTTGCTTATTTTTGAATAATTATTTTTTTCCTCTAATTAATATCACCAGTTCATTCACCAACTAATATCGATTGAACGAACACAGTTTAATTTGGTATTCAAACAAAGGAATCCTTTAATAATAAACTCTGCTAGTCAAACAACAAACTACTCAAGACAATCTCGGTTGCTAAATTATACATTGAAGTTCTCCAACAGAACAATCTGAAATGAAATAATAGTTAAGTCCTGATTCTATTATATTCTATAATTCTTTATGCGAAGAAAAGAATATTTAAGGTTTTCCAGTTCATGTGAATGATCTGTTTTTTTTTTATTCAATAATACTGATAATATAAATCAATTCAATCATTAAATCTAAAATATCCCACTGAGCTTTGTTTTATTACGATAATCCATTTAGCTTACACTGTTCGATTGGAATTCTCTATTGAAAGTGCCTACTAAATATTAACCAATCTATCGTCTTCAAATTTCCCATAATTTTAATGAAAATATATGATAAAAATAAGAAATTTATGGAACAAAAGTTCACTAACGCATCATATCAAAGGGGTCGTTTTATTCTTTGTACAAGGAGTCATACAAAAGTATGTTGCTTTCCTTCATTATTTCACGGCACATTTCGCAAGTATCCTCACCACCATGAGGTGGCGTCAGCAATTCGACTGCAAATGTGATAACTGCCAATAAGGTGTATTAATTGTAAAAATTTAGTCCGTTGGGTACTTATTGATTAATTAATAATAATTCCAATTTTCCAACCAAGTCTCATTTCAGTAGGTACATATTTCGAAGCGATTCTTTTTAACCCTTCCACATAATGGTTGCCGTCTTTCTCCTAACAGGATGTCTTCGTATGTTGAAAATCCCTATTATCTAACTGAAATTTCAAAGAAGGGAAAAGAAAGAAGTCGCTTTGATCAGATCTGGTGAATACAATGGCTGGTCAACCAAAATTCATGGAAATTAGCCAAGACACTCTTGATCGTGTGATAATGAGCGTTGTACTGGTAGAAAATATTTTCTTTTCATTAAAATGCGATCGTTTTTTTGCAATTGCTCCTCATCAAGCAATGACGTATAATTATCTCTTGTTATTGTTTTATCCTTTTGAAGATATTTGATGAACAAAATCCCATGACTATCCCAAAAAAGATCGTCACCACATTTTCGACCGATGAAACCGTCTTAACCTATTTCGGAACAGGTTTTTCATTCAAATTCTACTGTGATGAGTGTTTTTTTATTACAGAAATGTAGTGAAGGATCCAGGTTTTATCTACAGTTATCAGTGGATGAGAAAATCTCACGTATTCTACTTGAACCGCTTCACTGATGCCTAGAAAATATTCATTCGAATATAGCTTTGATTCAAAGTGTGCAAACGTGGCAACCAACGCGCTGATAGCTGATAATTCTATGTCTAAATTTGATTCGACGGTCATTCGACAAACTTTTTCAATGATATCGCTGGTCGTTTTGAACGCTTTGAGTCAAATTGATACAGCTACGTTCGAATTCAATAGCCCAAAATCTTACGGTCGTAAACGATGGTGAAGAGTCTCCGTCTAGCTCCTCTCTCAGTTGCGTTGGCGTATCGTCTTTAGAAAATTAATATTTAATGGCAGCTCGATACTCAATTCTTCTGATTTTCAGAAAACTTTCTCAGATAATCTCTCAATATATGCGAAAATATACTTCACAATTTATACTAATAAGTATCTATATCTTTAGGTCAAGGTAGGTAACTTGACAGACAACACTCGTATTTTCATTTTACAAGAATACTGTGAAGTGTTAACTTTGAACAACTCAAAATAGACGTCTACCGATCTACTTTAACTTTTTATGACTTCACCTCAAAGAAACTGGAATAGCGAACACGTTCGATAAGAGATGGCAATATCCATCTCTTATCGAACGTTTGAGCTTATTGAACAATCAGTTGAATTCCAATTTGCAATTCCAACAGAGCATGGATGTTTTAAATGAGATTTTACCTTGGTAACTTTAAACTAATTTGATTGAGCACTACAAGTTGTATGATTAACTTTAATCAAGCGGTTTGGGGTCTCTTGCATCGTAAAACGTGTCAGTAGAGGTGATTATTAATTTCATCAATAGTTTGTTGTCAAACTGAACATTATTCCCGACTCACCATAGTTCGATAACAATACTCATCCAAATTAAGAAAGTTCTCGAACCTTTGCATGGAAGTAAGCATTTCTCGGAAGTGAAATGACATTTGATTTGGATAAATTTTATCGAATGCGGTGTGATTTTGATATAGAAATTCAACAAATATCAATGATTGAGTAGATATTGATAAAAATTGAGTTCATCTACTTTCTTCTTAACTAAAGTGCCATACATTACTGCTATGAGGCAGTTCAATACATGTGTTCAAGTTTTTTGAACTTTTATATAATTTTTTACATTATATAGAGTTTTTTGAGACTTCCAAGCGGCAAGGTAATCAAGAAAATAGCATTTGCAATACCAATGGATCATTTTAATCGCAGTGGAATACGAAAAAAGCAAAAGCAGTCTTCAAGAATTGGTAAGGTTTGAAATCAATCGACTGAATTATTTTTGTTTTTGTGCTTTCTGAATTTTCACAAAAAGTAGCTGGTTTAGTATATTCAAATTTCGTTCAAGAGTCGATTGATATCGTGCTTAATAGTTTTTTTCATTATACTGTGCCAAAACGAGATGGTGAATTCGAACTTAGTTGCATTGGAATTAGGGGCACAACTGATGACTCAGTCCCTCAATTTAAGATAAATGAGGATGATAAAACTCTCTTATATGTCGAAGTTTTAGAACAAACACCAGCAAAATATAATGAAAAAATTCTCGGCTCAGAAATTTCCACAAATTCATAAACTCTCTAACATTGTGATTCTAATTAAGTTTGGAAATTTTGAAGTAAATATTTTGAAGTAGAAGTAAATATTAAGTAATCACATTCCAAGACCCCGGAGCTGTTAAATTAATAAATTATTCTGATGTTCCAAATTTTGATAAGTTCAAAATATCGAAAAATTAATAATAATAAGTGCTCGTTATTATCAAAATGGTAGGAATTATGATCATATTTCCATGAGATTTTTTATTAAAAAAATACAAGATTGTTTGTATTATATATGATTCTATTGAATTTTGGCAAATGATTAGGTAATTATACGTAATAATATTTCAATTAATATTATCTTTAATTAGAAAACTATTCTGAAAGTGATGTTTTTCCAATTGTTGTCCATATGTATGGAACAAATTCTATTTCAGCGAAAGAGGTCGAATTCTTCCGTTATCCTAGCTTTTAAGTCAGCAATATTGTGTGATCTATTGAAATATATTTAAATTTTGAATAACCCCATGAGAAGTAATCGACAAAAGTCAAATCAGGGGATCTATCCGGCCATTCGATCGTTCCACGTCTTCCAATCCACCTATTGGGAAATATCTCCTTCAAATAATTTCTAACTGTACTGCAAAATGCTCTGGTACTAAAGCTTAAAAACTTATACAGTGTATCAATTTGATATTTTGAGTTGAAGAGTTACAAAGAAATTAATCATTTTCGAAGTTTTGTGCTCCAATTTAAGTCCATTTAACTTTAAATTTCTAATCAGTGAATAACTGTTTTTGTGTTTTTTATCATTTTGATTTAATGCATATTTTGATATTTCTTTCATTCTATTGATGTACCAACTTGTGGACAGCAGTAATTTAAGTCAATCAAGGTGTGTTAAAGTCGAGACTAGTAAGTTAGGCAGTTAAGTGAACGAGAAGCTGGAAGAATAGCCAAGTTAGCTGGACAGAGACAAAGTTATCGTGAAGTGGCAAATCTGTTTGGCGTACACCACACAGCCATTGGCAGATCCCAAGAAACCGGTTCACATTCTGGGAGACCTGGTCAAGGACGTCCTTCACTTTTAACTTTTCAACAGCTTTTTACGAGAAGTCCGAAATGTAAATATCTCTGATAGATCAATAAGACGACACCTCTAGAATGCTGGTTTACACAGCAGAAGAGCTCTCCAGGCACCTTTGCTAACCAGGCAGCATCGTGCTAGACTAAGATTTGCAAGGCAAAATTTAGATTGGAATTTAGAGAATTGGTGCCAAGTTTCATTCACTGATTAGACAAGAATTAGTCTAAGAAGTCCAGATGGACGCAATAAAATTCGAAGATAGCGAGGAGAAATAATTGCGCAGTCCCAGGGAACTGTTCCAAGGAGGGTCTATCATGTTCGGACATTCTTGAAAATCACGTCGTTCCGTTTGGGTCATTTATTGGTGATGATTTTCGTTTAATGCACGATAATGCTAGACCACACGTTGCGGCAGATGTTCTGAATTACCTAAACAAAGTAGGAATTCATACCCTGGACTGGTCACCAATAAATCCAGATATGAATCCTATCGAGCATGTCTGGGACATTTTGAAACACCTCATTCGTCGTCGAAATCCATCTCAAAATTTCAGCTTGAGCAAGCGGCATTAGAGGAATGGGAGAACATACCTCAAGAAATGATACAGCACCTAATTGAAAGCATGCCCAGGAGAATGTTAGCAGCAATTACATCCAGATGCGGAAATACACGTTACCAGCGTTTTAAAAAAGGAACATTATTGTTTAGAATGCAAGTTTTATTTTTAAGAAAATTTGTTTTTTATTTTTTTACTTATTAAAAATCACTCAAAATTACTAAAAATTTCTTTTTATTGCGTCAAAATGATTGAAAATAAGTTAAACAATAGCAATATTGATTTATCTTTATTGAACAAAAAATATGTACAGAAGTCGGGGTGGTGCGTTATTTTTGACCAGGAATGTATTTGTATTCATTATATTTTGGTTTCCTATACGGCTCTTCTCTGTATCATTTCTTATGTAGGGGTGTATTGACTACAAGCATTCTAGATTTTTCCCCGTTCTTTGAGCATGTTGTTCAACTTAATGTATGTGTCTTTCCTTACTTCACCAACTAATTAACTTTCAATATGTTGTCTAGCGTTTCGTTCACCAACCATCATCGTTGAATATCGATTATTATGCAAATCAATAAAATCCACTGTAACTATTTTGTTCATGTGTGGGGTATTGGGGCAGGAGACAACATTATTTTTATTAGTCTCCAAAATAAACATTGTTCATTCACTCGAGCGGATAATTCCTTTGTCACACTAGAGTTTCAAAATAAGTTCACCGACCATCTAAAAAATAGAGATTTCTTTTCCATGTAAATTCACACATACATAGCAATTCTACTGCTTTTCTAAACGAGCGAATGTTGTTTTAGTTAACACTATTAAATATTTATAGCTGTAAGCACCACGGAGCAGTGGTCGATATAACGGCGGAAGTGTTTAAATTATCAAATCTCATTTGAAACGGCTTCTGTTTTGACGAGTTCGCTTAGATTTTTCCTTTTTTCACTAAAAATTCGTTAAATAGGAAATTTGGCGCACTAAGCTCCACCTATTCTCTCTCCATGATATTTACAGTTATTCTTCAAGGAAATATTTTTTGTTTAGGTGAGTATTATTGTTATGTTTTTTAGAGATAATATAAGTTATTGCAAGTTTAATTTTTATTATATGTAAATAGCCTGTATATTATTCCATAGGCGTCAAATATTCAATTTTTTGACACGTGCTAAAAATTCAGAAGTAGACATATCTACAATAAGGCATATTTGTTTCAGAAAATAAGTTATGAACGAGAACAAGCACGTCTGCTGGCGCTATATAATGAACTTGAAGATGAGGATGAAGATTTTTATGGATTTGATGATGATGAAGTCGATGAAGTTGAAGTAAATGATTACGATTCATTATCAGAGCGGTCGGACGAGGAAGAAATCGTGCAATGCGATGAAAAAGGAGATAATATTGTGATAAATGAATGAATGAATGAATAAATGATTTATTTGTCGGAAAAAACAAACAAACTGTATGGAACAAATTTCCCGTAGAATCGTTCAATAGAAAGAAAAAACTAGGACAAACTGTAAATTAGGCTTCAGGGGTAATTGGACCAGCAAAATTAGCAACGACTGCAATAGAAGCTTTGGAAATGTCTTTTTCCAGATGAGGTAATTCAAGAGATTGTTCAATGCACAAACCAGTATATTCGGATCAGAAGACCACGTTTTCAGAGAGAACGTGATGCTGCAGATACAGATGCGAAATAGGCCGTCATTGGTTTACGCTATACATCGGGTGTGCTAAAATCATCACATTTGAATCTTAGCGATTTGTACAATAAGGATGGTACTGGTGTGGAAATATTTGTGTCTAACTATGGGTATAAATCGGCTGCAATTTTACTAAGAGCTCTGCGCTTTGACAATATTGAAGATAGAGAAATAAGAAAACAAAGTGCTAAGTTTAATCACGCGCAAAATCTTTTTGATGGTTTTTTTCAACGATGTCTATCAAACTATTCTTCAAGTGACTGTGTGACTCTTGATGAAATGCTCGAGTCTTTTCGCGATAGGTGTCCCTTCCGTCAATATATGCCGAAAAAACCGGCGAGATATGGATTAAAAATTTCGGTATTAATTGATTCAGAATCTTTTTATATATATAATATGGAACCTTATGTGGGAGTTCAGCCACCCGGTCCATACAAAGTCGACAATTCTGCACATCAAGTAGTAAAAAGGCTTATTCGACTTATATCTGGTACAGGCCGAAATGTGACGTGAGATAATTGGTTCTCCTCTATACCTGGTGCGAAGGATCTTCATAAAAATGATAAATTGACGTTAGTTGCACACTGAAAAGAAATAAGAATGAAATTTTGCCACTATTCATAGCTAAAATGGAAGACCGAAAACTTTATTCAACCATATTTGGATCCACTAAAGAAATGAAATTATTGTCATATATGCCTAAGAAGAATAAATACGTATTGTGTTTGTCTACTTATCACCATGATGATAAAATTGATGTTTCTAGTGGAGAGCTACGTAAACTGGATATCATAACTAATTATAATTCTACAAAAAGTGGAGTTGATGTCGTTGATGAGCTGAAAAGTAGTTACTCTGTGTCTCGTCCAAGTCGTAGATGGCCCCTCACAATATTTTATGCACTGCTAAATATTGCTGGAAAAATTTTTTTAAAAGAACTGGGATTGTCATTACTTAACGATTATTTGGTAAAAAGACAAAACATCGTAACACTACCAAAATCAAACATCCGAATAAATGAAATTCTGGGTGTGCCTGAAACACAAGCACCACCGGAAACATCAGTTTCTGGAAGGTGTTATTTATGTAGTTATAAAAGAAATCGAAAAACATCAACCCAATGCAGAAGCTGTCAGAAATTTATTTGCCGAGAACAAAGTGTTCCATTGTGCAGAAGGAGGAGAAGTGGAAGAGCCTGATAATTAGTTTTCACTTTTTTTATAATTTTCAAGTATATTTTATTGTCTTTTGCTATTATATTTCTAAAATGTCTAGGAGTCTATTTATTTTTCAGTTTTTTATATGAATATTTGAGTGCGGTCATTTACACCGTGCGAGTGTACTTATTGCAAATGTAGAGACGCGTGTAACGCCGGGTTAACATTACTATATGTTATGATAACAGGATCTTCTACTCTTTATTATGAGAATTTGAATTAATAACATAGAAAAAATAGTATATTACACACAGAGGTGGGAAGAGTTTCATTACTATCGAGAGATTAGATATAGTTAACCAAGACGCGAATAGAAATCTAAAGAATGAGGTGAATAATCGAAAAAGTCACCGATATCCTAAGAGTTATAAGTTTAACTTCACTCACAACAAAAATAATATTTTTAATTTCACAAATACTGAATGAATTTAACTAATTTCAACCATTGAATCAACTAAAATTCATTGAAGTTAACCACAATTCCTATTCTATATTAAAATAAATGCTGACAAATAGTTATGAAATATGATCTTTTGCGTTTTAATTTAGATTTTTGTATGTTGTATTTTGTAGATGTTTGTATTAGTAAAACACAGAGAATAAATTTATATTTGAATATCACGTCTCAAAACATAAACTTCTCGTAAAACTTGACTGAGAGGAGCTGAAAGTTGATTCGCCTAGCTTTTTCGTTATGTTAGGGCTCAATTTACTTCTAAAAGAAAAAAATCAAGACAAATTGTGAGTTCCGATAGCGTGTTGTTTAAATTGGTATGAATATTTGACAGATGCCTTTTGGTGCACAAATGTGAACCCCAAATCACTGTTATACCTGTTCATCAACTGCGAACTAATCATGTAAATACCACTACCACTTTCTCCATAAAAGATTTCAACAAGTTTATCGTTTTTATTTAGAGTAGGTTTTCAGAGTTTAAAAACAGAACCACATTTTATTAGTTGATCAGAACTAAATGACCTTATAAGTTTTGCTTTTTCTAAAGAGAGAACTGATATTAGGCTCCAGATCAACACTATGGAAACTTTTGCAGAATGTCGTTGAAATTACATCTTCTTGGACCCTCAACATTTTCTCATGTACTTTTTTTCTAGAATGAGATGACAATAATTTTGCTGAATTGATGTCAGGATTGGGTCAAATGCATATATAGAGTGAAGTTTATTGACTTATTAAAACTAGATGCCGACGGGTCTAAGGCAAACTTTAAGAAAGGCTTTTTATCGGTCCTGAAATAAGAGAATTACGCAAGGATTTTGCTTCTCTATGAAGCCTCATTTCTATTTAAAAAATACGTGGTTGACATTTTGGTTGGTTTTTTTGCCAAGATTAATCGGTTGCTGATTTGTCACAAACTAGGATCCACCCAACAGTAAATTTTAACTTTTTTTCCAGCAATAAGTGATTGGGACAGTGATTGAACATTTCTTCAGAAAATTGAGAATTATAAGAAGCGTTAGTAGTGGTAAATGGTAGCCAACCATCCTTGCACACTACTGTTGGAGCCTCCAAAGTGACTAGTGACTATAAGAAAAAAACTAAGCGTTAAAACACTAGTTTGCCAATGTAGTATCAAAATTTATCTCGTTACCTCAAACAATTCCGAGTAAAATCCTGAAATCAATAAATACCTTTCACTACTAAACTTGAAAATTTTAGTTCTATATTTTAACTAGTTCTAAAAAATTAAAAAAAACGACGTGTTGCCCTCCGGGAGTGCCGGCAGAAGTGAAAACTTGAATATTAACATTGTGGATTTTTGATATTTTGGAATGGTTAGGGAATAATTTTGCACGAATTTGCTCTATCGTACACAAACATGACAATTTATATCACATTAAAAAGTTTATCTCTCAGAAAAATCAACTCAAAAATCAACTCATAGAATTTAAAATTCAATATTCAAATTCTATGAGTTTGAAAATTTTTACAAGCATTGATAATATCAAAAATCACCGGTAATCTTAATTAATTATTTTCCAGACTATGATACATGAGTATTCGAAAGCTCAGAAAATATCGTAAAGTCAGTCCACTTTGGTGTTTCGCTTATTTTTTATCGAAATTCCATTACATATCTTAGTTCTATTGCAAATGGACATAAAAAAGCTTTGCGTGAAATAAACTCGACAATTTAGACTACAGTCTACCGAATTCTACAATTTCAAACTGCATCTTTTGAATGGTTATGGAATTTCTAAATTGTAAAAACGTCTTTTTCGAACCACTCTATTATGTAATTATCACATCGCTAATAGAGACTCTGTGACAAATCACATCGTTTAGCGAGGAATGATCGTGATTAACGTCAGGCAATCGTTGTATTTCGCTTTTATAGCTCTCTTTCTGTCATTTTTTAGAATTGTAATTTACAGTTTCTTATTATAACCATATTCGTCCTGCTTTTTTCGAAAGTACATTTCGGCATGCGGATTACTTATATTCCATAATCATAAAACTCACTTTTTCATCAAGTTTCCTCAAATCCTACGTCCAGTATTCTTTATACTATACTTATTTTATTACGGGGTAGAAAAATACTTTTCAAAAAATTTGATCTATATTATGTTTTGTCACGTAACACAATATGGCTGAAGAAAAATAGTTTTTCTACGACCGTGCATTTTAACCCACTTTTCGCACGAATTTTAGTTTTGAAATTGTCACTAGTGCGGGAAAGTGAAATTATGCAAATTTTGACCTTATTAGATAGTTTTTCACTTCTGAGATTATAACTATTGTTACTACAGGTAAATAAATATTTACGAAATAGTCCATCAAATAAAATTTAAACCTTGTCTAGCTTATTGTAGCATTTTTAATTTTTTGAAAATATAAAATAATAAAGATATTTTTTTATAACCATGTACATTCTTTAAAGGAGTGTCACAAAACAACTATCAAACCACCCGGGTTTGATATCAGTTGCTACGAAAACCCAGGCGAGTAATTGTTACTTAAACGTCAAAGTTGTTCAAAACGTCTTGGAAGTGACCGAATAAGTACAATCGTCTTCTAAATTAAACCTCATTAAACCGAATCCGATACAATAATATTAATGGATTCATCCGACGAAGAACTTCCCGAAACCATTTTGAAGGCTGCAAATGAAACTAATTCCGAGCTTTGTCCTGCCAAATCCAGACAGAAGGTATGAGAAGCAATACGACCATTTTGTTATATGGTGTAAGGAGAAAGGGGCCAAAACTTATTCTATATTCTATATTTATGGCGTATTTTTCAGACCTAAGTAAGATTTTGAAATCTAATACATTATGGTGCCGCTATTCGATGGTAAAAAGTTTAGTAAAAATAAAACAAAATTTGGATATAGGAAACGTCCATAAGCTAACGTCGTTTCTTGAACAAAAAAATATTGATTTTCGAGCACAGAAAGCGCAAGTTTTTACCAAAGAAGATATATCCAGGGTTATGCTAGCTCCCGATAATGTATACCTGATGATTAAAGTGAGTACCATTTTTGCACTAGCTGGCACTCTCCGCAGATCCGAGCTTGTAAATATCACTGTCAACGACATTCAAGATAAAGGCAATCTAATTGTTGTGAAAATTTCTGCTTCCAAAAATCATTCCTCAAGATCATTTGTTTTATCTGAAGAAATAAATGATGGAACCTATTTGACGCTGTACAGAAAGTACGCAGATCTACGACCACCTACCACTCCACACCGCCGATTTTTTATTCATTATATTTAGACTTTCTTCGGCAACGTTCCTAGCAGACTCCGGCGAAGAAATAACCAACCTAAAGCGCCTTGGTGGCTGGAAGTCTATTACTGTCGCTGAGGATTATTTGGAGGACTCCGAGAATCAGAAGAAAAAATATCAAATGAGATTCTCTGTACTACAAATGACTTAAAACCGTTGCCGTCACCGTCATCGTCATCTTTATGCAACCTGCAACCGATGCCATCCTCATCGACGTCATCTACCTTCCAGTTGAAACCAAATAACTCCACTGGACCGGAAATTCTTACTAGTCTACAAAATACAACAAATTGTGTTTTCAATATTAATATTTATAATAATTAATAGTTTTTAGTTAAAGTTTTGTATATTATCATGTTTGTTGTAATAAAATAATTTTTAAAAAATGGGTTGGTATACTTTTTTGTATATACGGTCGTAGAAAAAATAATATTCCTAAGTCATGCGTAAAGTGCCTTTCCCTCACTTCATCGCTTGCCCGAACTCCGCCCCGAGTCGTTCGGGACAACTGCAGTCGCATACGGGAAAGTATCCCTTTTCGCACTCCAAACATGGACAATATGCTGATATTCGAGTTCATTTTACCAAATTCTTATATTCATACATTGTTGTATTTACTTTAATGGTTTTGGAGAAGTATTATCTCGGAAGTCATGGGGGTGTGACTTCACTAACAATTCCATTTGGAATTCATTTTAGATAGCCCAAAGCTATCTTGTGCTTGTTGGCACGACGCGCATTTTACATCAAATCCTTTCCGGCCAAATCAGTTCTTGTCTTCTTCCCTCTAGTTTCTATCGCATAGTGACTTTAAGCAAGTGTAATAAATATTTTAAACTTTTATCAAAGATTGTTAGTTTTTATATTACATGCTATTTAGATAATTAAACATTTATTTCCATATTATTGTATCGTCTACTTCTATGTTATTCTATTCCTGTCTATTTCACTTTAATTATGGTATAATCTTCTTGTCCGATCATGATTGTTACAGGTTTTTTTCTGATCAATTTATTGTTCCATTTTTCATATGTGTTATACTACGCTTTTTTCAGGTTTATGACATCATTTGATTGAACAGGGTTGCCAAATCCACGCGACAGAAATCCGGGACACTAAATCAATAAATTAGATATTATAAACACAAAAATTTAACAAATTAACCGGAAAGATTGAAGGCAGTGCAGTATTTTCTTTATTCTTCATCAGTATCTATTTTTTTCACTGATTGACACTGACACTGACACTGGTTTCTAGACTTCGTCTATTTGAACTGCATTTGAGTAAATTTCCTCTCGATATAGGGGTTAAGAGGAATATTTAGTACGCAGAACACAACGGTTTGTAGCGCTTAAAAATTAGCTAACGGAAATCTGCTCCCATTTCTCTTGAACTGTCAAAGCCGAACACTGGCCAATTAAACAAAACTGGTTTCACAATAGATTGATTATCGGATAGATAATCCACGGAAATTTTTTTCTCAATGCCTAGTGCTAATGCAGCTTCTAAAAGGTTTGAAAAGAGATAACCTCTTTCTTGGATAGACAAGATATTTTCTTTATCTATCTATCGATCTAACGACTACATCTTCTTGATTCTTTGAGATCCTGAGATTGGAACGAAGAAATCATTCTTCTCATTTCCATATATAATCAAGAAAATGAAGATATACAGCAATTTCCAGTTGACAAATGTTTCTGATGGATCTTGGTCTAAATATTTTAAGCAGTTGTTCCAATGCGTTTGGACAATCGTCTCCCAAAGCAAAAAAATACGAAACAAGAGCAGGATACAATTATAGAATATTCTCTTAGCTTGATGGAAACCACCTAGTTGGTACATGTTTGACAAGCTCTTGCTATTGTATTTCGGCTTGCTCAACGTACTCTTTCAAACTTTCTCTGCTGAGAGCTGATTGTTGATTCCGATTTAATAGCAAAGCATCAATTCTCCTGTTACATTTTTACTGCTTAACTCACAAACCCGGGATGATCGGCGGAAATCGGGGCTGTCCCGGAAAATCGGGGACGGTTGGCAACTGTGGCCTAGAAAACATCAATCAAGTACATAGAGGAGCTCCATGGTCTTCTTGATTAATCAAAAATATCTATTACAATCAGACCGAAGTAGTGCGTGCTGAAGACATGGAGGCAGACGAAGTCAAATGTCAAAATGGAGTTCGCTAAGGCTGCGTTCTTTCTCTACCATTATTTAATCTATATTCTCAATTTATATGTCATAAAGTGCTGGAGGAGGAAGAATCTTGGTTCAGATGGTTAAATGGGTCCAGATGAAGAAATCAAGATCAGAATTGAAATGGCTCGAAAGGCATTTGTCAAGTACTCCTGATTCATGAAATGTTATGTGTGGTCGATACTGCTGTACGGAGTGGAAACTTGGATTTTGAAAGCTCAAATGATCAAAAAACTTGAGGCTTTTGAGATGTGGCTCTATAGATGCACCCTGGACAGAATCACCAACGACGAAGTACTAAGACGCATTGGTCGCAAAAGAATGCTGTTGACAATTATTGAGATATGAAAAACATCTTACATAGGATACATCTTACGCAACGACAAATACCTACTGCTACAGAACATAATGCAGGTAGAGTAGACGGAAAGAGAGGTATCGGCAGGAAGAAGAAAATCCTGGCTCCTCAGCGTCGGAGAATTGTTACATGTTGCGAGGGACAGAGGTGCATTTAAAAACGTGGTCGCCAACCTTCAATGAAAAGACGGAATGAGAAGAAGAAGAATGGCCTTGTCGTTTCTTGGGCAGTATTAATATGGCGTCTGTTGCTTGCATATTGTTTCTACATCCTTAATGTTTATGACGAGATGTAGAGTTTTATTGTTAATAAAATTAACTACGTATTTTGCAGTAAATAATAACTCGAAGAAATTTTACTCATTTTGAATGCTGAAAAATGGGAATATGAAGAAAATAGTTCCCAGAGGAATAACAATATTTGCGGTTATTCGGTTTGGTGATCTTTGACTAATTGACTCAAAATGAATAGTATTGGCAGCCGTTCTGAATAAAAGATTTTTATTCGTTATAAATTACAATTACAATTATAATCATTATCCCATAATCCATTTTCAGTATTCAATATTTACTTGCATATATATTTTCACTCCTCTTGAATTCAGAAAAACATTCGAATTTTGTATTTCTAAGAATTTTTTGACTTGTCCGCAAAAACAGGATCTGTTCGGGAATGAAAACACGTAATTCACACATTTCTTGATTTTAGAAAAAAATTAGAAGTAAAATAAATTGGAAAATGAAATGAGAACCATAAAATTCTCGAACATTCAACTTTCTAAATAGTTTATCGATTATCTGATCCTTTAGGATGAATTGTGTATGTTTTCCGTTGTGGAGATAAATTTTTTATCACACTGTCCTTGTCACACTCACACAATTTACAAAGGAGGGAGTGTCGTGAGTTCTGTAGTTCAATCATAAAGATAATGAGATATTGGTAGTTCAAACCAAGTTAATATACTTCTAAAAGCTTGTCACACGCAGAAGAACTATTCATAGAATTCACAAGCCACAAATTGAGGGAGCGATGGAAATGTGTATATTCCGACATCAAAAATTTCATATATCTTGGTTTCGAAAGATGGAATTCAGTGATTATCAAATTGGTTAAGCAACTTATGAGGCAGACAGCTGAATCTAATTATGAATTTTCAAAGAAAACCTTTCGAGTGCTGAAAGATGTATCTCTAATAAATCCTCATTGAAATAACCAAGAGAAGAAAATATATTGATCGATTAAATGGAGTTTCAAAAAAATATGCAGCTATTAGACAATTTATGATTGCAAAAAAAGTGAGAACTTTTCTATGTTTTGGGTATGTGTACCAACATCGGCTGCTCTTAAGAAATTCATATTTAAAGTTGTAATAGGTGACATATACGTGATAAACTTGGGAGAAAGCAATTAAATCAATACAGTAGCAAGTAGTAAGAATCGCATCTAATTCTCCACTGACTGACAATAATGATAGCAAGATGAAGAATCTGTAAATATCTGTGGTAAGTGCCTCTATTAGAGATTACTTGAACATATAAGTTAGAAGTCTTCGTACAGTCCCAAAGCATTATCGCTATTATTAAAGAAGGCTTCAGAAAGTTAGTTTTCCCCTCACAATATCGAACCGAATATCCAGGAATGGATGCTGATTTAATTATTATTATTATTAATTTAAACAGGTACGATGAAGTTGTAGATAATCAAACGTTACATATACACAGAAATTCAACGTAGGCTGACAATAGCCAGATATGCCAATGCCAAACTTATTTGGTGAGGCAGTCTTCTGTAAGAACAAGAAGCTGACTTTTATATTTATATTCCGAAAGGTCTCGTATGCGTCTATACTTGGAATGTAGGTTTATAATTCTCAAAAAATTCTGAGATATTTAGAGAAACATAACTTATATATTCTGTACACATTTCAAGCAGTGTTATGGAAGTTTTATAATTTCGAAGATTGATGAACAATCACCAAGTAGTAGATTGTTTGATAGAAGAAAAGATAAGAGGTAAGCAGTGACTGACTATATATAACATCAACCCGGCATTAGACAGGTGGGGTATGACAAACCCCAGCGCTTGAAGAATGCAGAAAATATATTTAAATTGACCGCCAAACGACACTAGCGCCTCAGTATCTTCAAACTAAGTATTCCTCCATACGTGGTTGTTGAAAGCATAGTTCCATAGACACAGTGTGAATAGGACCGTTTCAAAATTGCTTGGGGTTTTCACACCCCACCTGTCAAAAGTCGGAACTTTATTTGAGCGGATTTGTTTTGTTTTTATAACATCGTTTTTTCATGTAGGCTCTTTTTTTTATCAAATATGATTATTATTTGTGAATTATCGCTTAGATCTCTCTTCAAATCTATGGCAAGATGTAGAAAATGACGAAAACTTTATTGATGAGGATGATTCCGAAAAAGACGACAAAATAGACAATGTCAGCGTGTGTAGTGGTTACTACAGAAATGCAGCAGGTCGACGGCCAACAAAATGTCGCAGACCCGGTTGAAATCCATAATTTTTATAGAAAAAATGGAATGACATGGTGTAAGGAATATAAAGTGAGAAACGTAAGAACCAGGTCCGAAAATATTATTACCCACCTGCAAGGAGTTAAACAATATGGAAGAAATGTCAAAATCCCACTCCAATGTTTTTTGCTCTTTTTTTATGAAATGATTATTGCTGATATAGTAGTCAACACTAAGCAAATAATCGCAAAAAAATTGGAGTTCCTGTTCCCATTATGGAGAGACATGCATAACAGAAATGAAAACTTTATTTGGGCTTCTTTATTTAGAAGGAACTTTTAGAAATATTCATCGGAATTTGCCTGATCTTTGGGCCACTGACGGGACAGGCATGGACGTGTTCAGATGTACGATGAGCTAGCGACGATTCTTAATTTTGGTGTCTTGCCTCCGTTTTGACAATAAAGCCAATCGGCAAGCGCGAGTTAAAATTGATAAGCTTGCTCATATCGGAGCTGTTTTCGAAAACTGTCAGACTGCTTGTTCACCTGAGTATCTAACTATTAACGAAAAATTAGGATCATTTCGCGGTAGGTGCTCCTTCCGACAGTATCAAGGTACATGCCCTGGTGGATGCGCGCACATACTATGTTTTGAAGATGTAGGTTTATGTAGGAAAGCAACCTGATGGCCCCTTCAATATAAGCAATCGTTCGAGAGACATAGTGGATCGACTGGTTGCTCCAGTGTCAGGAACAAAACGCAACAATACGTTCGATAAATTTGTACACCAGTTATGATCTCTTGGTCAATCCACGTTAACGTCACAAGTTAACAGCTGTATGAATCATAAGAAAAAATGAGCTAGATCTGCTCGCCCAGTTCGTGCAAGCAAAAGGCAGAGAAATACACTCCAGTATATTTGGTTTCCAGGAGGAAACACTATGTTGTATGCCTCTAAAAAGGGCAGGGATGTGTTACTAATATCATCACTTCATCATGAAATTTCAGTAGACAACAATTCTGAAAAGAATGGATGTCGTGGACGAATTGTCGGCATCTTATAATGTATCTCGTAGTAGCCGCAGGTGGCCATTAACAATTTTTTTCATTACTGAGTATTGCGGGAATTAACAACATAATTATACACAGGGAGAATAGCAATGGACAGAAAATCCCAAAAGGAATTTTTTTTAAAAACATCACGTATGGAAAACACGTGTCAGAACTCGTAACTATTTTTGAACTGTCTAATGCTACGGGCTAAGCTACAGATTCGGCGGAAATAGAGAAACGATTCTGAAAATCAACACATAATGTCACCATATTCATAGTCAAGGATTAAATAAAAGAGTGAGAGAAAACTAGAATGCGTATAAACAACAATGTAACACTATACACCAAACATCGAGAAAATGTGGATGGAGGTTACATCTTCTGTGCATCAGAATCTGCACGCTGCATTGTCTACTGAGTCTAGTGTCTTCAGGTGTCCATTGAATCGACAGTGCCCTGAAAAAACACCTGTTAGTATTCATAGATTGCTCTTAATTCTGCTGATACATCTAGCAGATCTCCTCTGGTTATAATTATAAAGGAGAGTCTCTGTCTGTGTCATTCCCCGTAGATTGTCTCAGTAATCAGTTTTACCCTTATTCACCTTTTTTTCTATGCTTTCTCTATTGTTCTGTAGCCGATATCACAGAAGGGTTCAGCTTATATGAAGGGTTTATCTGCCCCTACTTCAACGAGTCTTCCAGGGAAATTCATTTTCTTTCCTAGCTCTTTTAACTTGTCTAAGTGTATCAAATCGAAGGTAGTCACATGAGTAATGAAAAAATAGATGCTGAGCAATAATATTTCTAAAGATACCTAATTAAGATGAGCAGAATATTTTTTGAACCTTTATTGTACTACTGGTATAACATATTGATTTTTCCAAGAATTTCCTACTCCTAAACATCTTATATAGTGTCTCTATGTAATTTAAGTTTTGTACGGAAACAACATAGTTGAAAATCGTGTCCTCAAAGTTTTCATTATGCACTATGTCAACGACAACGTTTTATTGATAAAAAGGTTTTTAATTAGGCTTTTAGAAGCTTATTAAGTAGTAATGTAACAAAACTCTCTCTAACACTCCGTAATTTTCACGACCTTCAGCTTTCCATTGAATATTTAAGGAGTGAAAAGGGTTATTAAATTTTTCTTACGCTCAAAATTGACTGCTACACTAATAATTGAGGATATTTAGCGAGATTTCCGACAAAACTTTGTTTGAGTAACAAAAATATTGCTTTTTTCAGCTGCGGTTTGAAAAGAATGGAATTATTATAATCCTAACATTTTTTGTTGAATAGAATTTCTGAATGAAAGTAATCAGATTGATAAAATATAAAACTTTGAGCTAATGTTCCAATAGTTACTAATATTCTAAATAAATGCGGTTTTCAAAATCATGATGTAAAATCAAAAAATGTGAATAACTACAGATAACATCTCACACAACTATTGCTCTGATGGTTTTTTGACTTTTTTAGGTTAATTGAAATTTTTAGAACTGAGCTGCACACGCTGTCCATATTTCCACTACACCAACACTCATAAATACATTGTCTGACGCTCTTTTCGATAACCAAGTTATTGTCTCCAGAAACTGAAGGTAAACTCAAAAGATTAATGTGCTCCTTAAACTAAACAATAACGGATTTCTCAGTCTGCCCAATATACCTCCCGCCATAATCACCACAGCTAATTTCATATATACCATTCGTTTCCAAATTTGGTATTTTATCCTTAGGATTACTCAACGATTGTTTTAATCTATTGTTGGATTCATAAACCAGTTTGAAACCCACTCTGTTAAATATTCTTTCCAATCCCTTTGTGTAAACATAATTGGAAGGTACCAGAGCAAATTTCTCCTGGTTTTCATTTTGAGTTTGGAAAACAGTGGTTTCACATTGAGATTTTTTTAACCTATGACGGTTAATTAATCTATTTAGACCAGGGTACTTACGAAAAAAAGGCTTTTGGTGACAAAAATACGTTACGTAGTATTATGTTAGCTTTGGTAGAGCTTTCGTGATTTTCGTTCCCATTGTCACATCAGTTTTCAACCACAGAATATGCCGACATAATTTTTACTCATGAGATCTGTAATGGTGATAGTAGATCTGCTGCTAAAGAATATCAAAGGAGATTTTCTAATTGTCGAACTTCCACTCATCTAATATTTGGGTCAGATTCTAAATATTTGCGACAAAATGGCATTTGTCTTAGTGAAAGAATGACATGTTAATGGAGCGCAGGAAGATAACATTATTGAAGCTGTTACTATAAACTATACACTAAGCACTAGATAAGTAAGTCCAGAACTTACTGTTGATTAAAAGAAAGTATAGTCTTACAAAAAAATCATCTCTACCCTTTTCGTTATGAAGATGAGATGAGATCCATAGGATGGAACTGTCCATGGATCAACAACCATCGACCAACGCTGGACAATACACTATTTACAAATGAAGCCTCATTTACAAAAGACGGGATGAATAAGCAGCAGAAAGTACCCATGCTATTCGAAAATACTGCTCCCAGTTAAGTTTCTAAATTAACGTGTGGATAGCTCATAAATGATCAATCAGTAGGCCCTCATTTTTTTGATGCTCCTTTGAAAGTACAGGTCTATTTGGACTTTCTAATTTTCCTAATTTGCTTTCTAACGAAGACGTTATTATCCGAGGCATGTATTCTCAGCAAGTGGGATAATATCTAAATAATGTTTATGGCAACAGGTGGATAGGACGATGAGGTCCTATTCCATAGCATTCAAGATACCTTGATTTCAATACCATATTTGGGGACGATTCAAGCAACTAATTTACATAGGGAATATTTATAACTGACAGCAATTATTCGAATTATAGTCTATTTCAGAAAAGTATAGAGCAATATAATAATGTATTTTTGTAATACTATTAGAAACTACCAAGATTATCCTCAATTGAAAATTCGGCAACAAAATGTATAAAGGCTGCTGGGTTCCATTTCGAGAATTCCAACATAATTTTTCATTTAAATGGAACGGTTAACAGCAGAACTGTAGATATTGGAAAAGAGAAAATCCCTTACTGGACGTGTGAGGCTCACACTCAATATCCTAAAAAGTGAACGTTTAGGCTGGTATCAATAACAATAAAATTATTGGCCCTTATTTCTTTGAGAACACAGTTGATGGTGAAAAAGAGGTTTTTCCGAATAGGTGGACTGGAAGGAGTGGTACGATCGAATAGATGGCTACATCCCCCGATTTGACACCTCTCGATTACTTCTTATAGGGTTATATAAAATCTAAAGTATATTTTAATGGACCAGACAATATTGCTGATTTAGAAGTTAATACTGAAAATTATTGTCAGAATAACGCTTATTCTCATCTCAAAAAAAGGCAGCAATGTGAAAAAAATTATAACACAGATAAAGTGAGTTGATAGGAGCTATCGTATTAAAAGAGACAAATAACAGATTAAATCGTTGAAACCAGGATTATCATCATTACTGAATAAGTTGAATTTAGAAGATACTAGTATTGGAGATGAGTAGAAGCAATCATCCAGTATTCTTAATTACAACTGAACAAATCAGATCCCTCGATAACTGGTGCCTTTTTAGATCCAGATAATGTAACTGACTGATTCCCATTTCCAGTTGTTCAGATTTATCGTTTTTAATATATATATATTTCTCAATTATGTTACGAGTTGTATATCAGTTAAGACACAATTTTAAATATTTCCATTCATCTATTTAATTTCCTTTTATCATAAATAACAGGATATTCGACTTTTATAACCCTCTTGACGTTTATTTCAAGTCAGTGAACATTGAAAAAATACAGAAATTGTGACAAAAATATTATATACAGTTCTAGTCAATCGAAAACTAAATCGAATCTGTAGTTTCTGTTCGCAAACGAAGTTTATATTCCTTGTAGGAATCATAATGTTTCTGCATACACGCCACCCTCCTTGTATTTTCCATAAGAAGATGGTAATCATTTTCAATTTTCAGTCGGTTCGATGCTCTCACGAACTTTCGTTATCTTGCTTCTACCTACATATATTTCTGCTTTTTGTCATCAAGGCAGGCTCGAATAAAAGAGATTGGGTGAATATTCGGTTTTACCAGGCCAACGTGAAAAATCGGAAAAGAAATCATGGGGAGAAATGAGAAACAAGGAAACAACATTGGTGCCCTGAATTTGTAGAAATCTGCAGAGAAACAACTTGCCTTTCAAATGAAATCGAGTTGATTATAAATAATAATGAAAAATTAATGACGTTTTTTGCGATGGAATTTTTAACTATGATATCCTTGATTTTTAATGAAGTTACTTATGAACAAACCCGAGTAGGTCCTATTTTTTAGCCCTTATGGTATTCTATGACATTATATCTCAATTCATTATCTAACTATTTACAAATCAAATCGAATTGATTATAAATATTTTATTCAAATGGATGCAAAACAAAATTAATGACGTTTTGTGTTATGGAATTTTAAACAATGATTTCCGTGATTTTTAAAAAAGTTACTTATGAAAACACCCCAAGTCGGTCCCATTTTCTATCCTTCATGGTATTCCATAACATTATATCTCAATTCATAATCTAACTATTTACATGACATCACAACTCTGATGTATATGATTTGTAATTATTTTTTTAATTACTCTTTGAATACTAGCAATTAGGTAAACCGAAAACCCATAAAAACAATGGATTTCTCGTTTTTGTTAAAATGTAAAACAATTCATCAAAAAAGCCATTGATTGTAAACCGTTCATCAATTATAAATATGTAGCGACCAGTTTTCAATTATTTTAACTGAAAGCAAAATACAAACCAAATACTATTTATCAGAGGGCCGTTCATACAAGTTAGAAAAACTAATTTATTCTGATGAATTCCATGAAACTGTTTCAAATTATTAATTAGTTAAAGCAGGATTATACAATATGTAGTACAGTGAAAATATAGAAAATCACAAATGGAAATGATGAAAAAAAAGTTGGCGCAGTCGGTCTAGGATACCGGAGTTCAAAATTATTCGGAAGAGCACAGTATTGACAATATGATCATGAGGAGGTAACAATCGAAAATTTTGTTGTAAAAGAAAGATCTGAAGATACATAAGAAGAAATCGAGAAGAACGAGAGTGAGCTCACCGGATATATTGGACCTCATTTCAGCATGTACCTCCTAAAAACTTTAGATCTTTTCGAGAGAATATAGTAATGTAGCAACTATGTCCAAAAGTTAGTATGAGGAATAAATCTGAAATGATATTTGAGGTTATCTATTCGATTCGAATATGCTACAAATAATTGTTGATGAAATAAACACAAATATTGATTTGGAAAGTTCACATCTTGTTCATGAGAGAGATATTTTGCCAATATTGACGAAATTAGAGCCCTAATTGAATTATTATAACTTGTCAGTGCTAGGTAAGCCAGTCATATGAATACTACAAGACTTATGGAAGCACAGATGGGACTGGCATAGAACTTTTCCGATTAACATTGAACGACATAAGACACAGACAAAGTTTAACTAAGATACTAACAAGCTCGTGAAATGGGTTTCAAAATTCGGCAAATTCGCGGTGCATTCTATCTGTTTCTTTATGAATAGCGCTTTTATTTTAGAAGGTGGTTTATCGCAATATTTCTTCTAAATAATTTCTAGTAATGTCTATTTATTTATTTCTTGTTTCTTTTTGTTCTTGAACTTTGTGGAATTCTATTTGTTGTATATAAATAAGTAAATGTAGTACATAAGTTAGTTTTAACTATTATAAATATTCTACAGTCTCTTAATGAATTGAGAGTCCGTATTTATCTATCAACCCCACGAATAGAAAGAGTGAAAACGAATACGAGAAACGTTAAAATATATTCGCTTCGTCGATATACATATTAGAACTGAGAGATCTATTTTAGACAAACTAGGTCCAAGTAGAACTATACTGAGAAAATTGGATGAAAATCGAATGAAAAGTTTCTCTCATTCTCAATTTATTAATGTTCAGAAGCAGATGTTCTTTCCGCCAGTGCATGCCTAGTTAACCTAATAGATATGGTTTGAAAATTTTTCGCTTTTTTTGATACAAAATTATTTCACACTAGTCATATGGATGTTGGGACACAACCAGTGGGTCCTTTTAGTATAGAAAATAGTACCAAAGCTATAACTGAAAGATCTTATCAGTACCTTCATAATTCGAACAGACAACCGGTAAACTAGTGCTGCACTCGGTATAGAACTAAAACGCAAAAAATATATTAGATCATGCATGCATCACGGCGATGATGGTTGATGAGGAATCTGGTTAACCAGAAATAATATTACAGTATAATTTAATTGAAAGTGGTATCGATACTGTGAACAAATTGTGTACACATGCCCCTTGGTGATGTTTTATACATTGTTGAATATTATAGAACGAAAGCGTTCGTTATTTATAACTGCAACAATGTTAATTCAATAAAACCAAGACTATAAATGGTAACAGAACTAGCTTTTGCTTTGACATATAACCATAAAGACATCTAAATCGACATATCAGCAATTTTTAGAATGTGACTGAAAAAACTATATAATCTACAAAGTCCACAAGAGAATTAACCAGGTCAGAAATATTCGGGATAAACTGAAAGATGTAGTGACTGTAATTTGAAAAAAACGGAAAACACAATATGGTTGAGAACTATGTGCGAATTTTTTATGTTCAGAGCATGTGAAGCTTTTACCATTAAATTGGTACGATTGTCATCGCTGGTTTTTTATGTTTCTGCTACATGTAGGTATAGTTATTTCATTACTTGTTCCAATTTTTTCATGGCTCCGAGTATATTGAAGAATAACTTTGAAGGCGATTGTAACAGAATATTTATGCAGTCATTTTTTGTAATCGAACGAATAAAATTTAACTGTATCTGTTTTGCCAGAGTTCTGAAAATAATGTAAAAGGGATATTGTCAAGCTAATGTCATACAATTGTAATTTACTGTCCAAAAATCTAAGGCTGAACAAAACACTTATTTAACTAAGTTGGAATTTCTGGAAGCGTTGACGATATCGGCAAACTGTTTACCTTCAGTCTCTGAAGACGATAACTTGGTTATCAAAACGCGCATCAGACAGAGTAAATGTGATTGTTGTAGTGGTGGTGTAAATAGCGTATTCAGTAGAAACACATTTGTTGTCAATCAATTCTATTTTTTTTTAATCCGTCTCGTACATCGGGTGCGCCCATTAAAGAATAAGTTCAATCTGCGCCTACAGAAGGCTTAAAAGATCCGAAGGTGCCTTTCATAAATTCTATTTATTCAAGTCAATTAAGACATAAAACATGCAGTATGAAAATCAACAATTATAATCATGTAATCAGTTTAATGGTGAATTGAATTTTCAATGAAAAATTAATTTACGTGAATTTTCAATTTTTTGTAACAATCCCAAAATGAATCTTTAGGCCGTTTCGCATAATATGCTTTTCTCTAGCATTAGTACTTTCTTTGGCTCAAAACCCTATCCACCAAGTCATTCTTCCATGTTTGGAAACAGAAAGTAATCGGGAGCCACAATGTATCAATAAATCAGCTCAATATTGCTCAACTATCCTCCATTCCCTTCTCTAGATGATTTATCGAGATAATATCTTTAAAATCTCAAAAAACTATGGCTGTTTCTTGATCAGAAGAAATAATATTTTTGCTTTTATTTCAGTTTAAAAGTTGATTAAGTTTCTTAAGTCATACTTATGATTTCATTGTAGTCATCATGGAGGTGGGCTTTGGCCTAATGAATTACTCGCTTGTCCATATTCTCTGCCGTTAAACGAACTTACAGCTTTTTTGAGCTCTTCATTGTCACTGAAGCGTTCATCTACGCCTTCATTTTTCGATGAAGTTGATAGTGAAGGATCAGGACTATAGAAATTCAAAGATTTTTTGTCACTATTTGCATTATCATGGAAAAGAACCAAGTTAGATGAGAGCTTGGCTTTTCGTTTGATTTGTATCGCTCTTCGGAGGCGACATAGGATCTAACAGTAGCGTTCCTTTGTTATTGTTGTGCATTGTTCCATGATATCAAAAATAAGCATGCTCTAAAAAGAATGTAGCCGTTGCTTTTATCTTAGTCAAACACTATTTGAATTTGTTTGCGTTCATTCATCAGTTTCACTGTTCTTTGGTCTCTGGATTGTCGTAAATAAATCAATATCGTATCTACTAACATTATTTTTACCTCATTGTTATATAGAGTGGGCTTCTCAATTTTTATGGGGGTGCAATATTTGTAAATTCTATTGGGAATTCACAAATCATGAACCTCCTTGTGTTTTGTAGTCACATTGTTACTTCATATCTAATCCTGAAATAATCGAATTGTATAAATTTGGTTCTGCCATGCGCACTCATATCTTTTTCTTCCTATAAAAATCTTATTTACTTTTCAATATAGAGCACAATTCATCCATCCATCCATCGCTCTTATCTTTATAACCTCTATTTGTATAGATTGTCGTACCCTTTGATTTCAGAGGTGAATAGTAGAAATCCTGTATTTTGATACATTTTACAAACCCCATTTACCAGTGGTTGACAGTTGGAAGTGAGAATGACGCCACTTAGTGTTCTTTGGGAAATGTTTAACTATGTACATGTACCAAATAGCGACGCTCTTTGTCTTCAGTTCTGATACAAGCCCGAACGAGGGTTGTTAAACTGCTTTGTTGACACGTAATGACGTCGAAAATAGTCATTAGTTACAACATCTACTTGCAATTGCGAGCCATTGGGAATGTTAATATCGACAGAAGGGTCGATTGACATCACGTTCTTCAGAGGAGTTGTAATTCAATATTCGTCGAGGCATTAGCTAGATCACTTGTTTTCTCCTTCGAAAAACGGCAGAATTCAATTGCATTCTTCCAGAATTATGTGAAGTGGTAGACGAGGCCATAAATAATTTGCTTTCAAAAGATTCGTGCACCGCTTACGAAAAAGACGATCAGAAATCTATACACAATATCCGCTTATCCTGAAATTCTCAGTAAAGCTAAAAAATCATCCCCCTCGTGGTTATATTTGAAGTTGAATGCCTGCTTGCGTGTAGATAAAAATGTTGATATTTCAAAATATCTAAGAATTTACGTTTATCTAGAAACAATTGCGCAAGGTTATGAACTTAAAAAGACGACGGTCTTATAATCTGATGATATACGTCGTTTTATGATGATAACAATTACTTGAAAGTAGGTATGTATTCAATTATCTCAGATCTCCATATTGTATGAACTTTTATGGCTACTTCATCTACTTCAGGTTGTCTAAGACATTAAGATATCTATAGACAATCTTGAAATAAACCTCATGTTATTATCGTTTCTATACTTGAAAAGAAAAAGAAATATGTTAAGACTATCTGCCACTACCTTGACATATAAAATTATCGTAGCGACTTTTGCATCAATATTCTAATTGGAATAGATACCATTGGAAAACTGTTCAATTGCTCAATATCTAGAATTTTCAAGTTCTGAGCTTGATTTTGCGGTTGGCGATAACCATCTGTTGCGGATGGCTACAATGACAATTTTATCAAGAATCAAATGGAAGTATCTCAAATGTTTTCTTCCTAGATATTTCTCAACATAATTTTCTTCATTCCTACATGATACAAACAAATCATCTTCCCATAGAATTGAAGCTACAGATGAACAAAGCGTCGGACAAAGCAAAACTTCGGGTTAACTGAAAAACTACCAACAAAATACACAGCAAATGATGCCATCAAAGTAATTATAATTGATATGCTAGATTAGTTTTTCGTTCTTTGTTTCATTTAATTTATTCAAAATATCTCTTTCAAATTAACAATAATTGACATAATTGTTTGACAGTGACAGATCGATTGGAGCTCAGTATGACTCTTGTTTGCGTATCGTACTGACTATGTTATAGATGTAAAATGATTCCATTTTAATTTTTTTTTCCTGGTAAAGCAAGCAACATGTAGCTTCTATTAAAAATAGTTCAAAATGATTTATAATATGTTCAAAGATTGAATTACTAAAATGTACTGTACTGTTACAGATTTTCAATTTCCTTTTATCTTCTTTGATATCCAATTTCTGTTAATTGTCGGAAATGAATATACCCTTGGGCGTTGTAATTTAACCGTTATATTGTTTTCTAAGATCCATTACTTTGAAAACGCCATCAATCATCCACTTTTTGTATTATGTTTTATATCATCATTTATAATAAACGTAATTACATTTTCTTAATTTTAATGTGCTGTAATTTGACCTTGTTCGAGTTTCGGCTATAAGAAAAGAGTTTTCTCCAGAAATTCCGATTTTCTTATAAAATAAGAGTTAAAATGAAATATACTCTGATTTCATTAAATCTGTGGTAAAATGAGTCATCTTATCTCTACAAATACAAAAAAGTGGTCGGTGTATTTTTTGGTTCTTAATTAACTGTGTGGTTCAATTAAGAACCAGACTTTGTTTATACTATACCCTGTTCTCAAACTAGAAGGACTAATCTGAATTTGAGCTGGCAATTCTGTAGATTCCTGATTGGTAAAATCGCACTCGATTTTACACAGCACTTTTGACATATATCATGATAGACCAGCGACTCCAACTAATGTGCCGCGAAGATTTTGCAGCATAAACCATTTAAATCGTGGATTAAAAAGATGGCATGAACAATCAGCAGCACATCTTCAAGCAACCGTACATTTTCCTCTAAATGTACAAGTCTCCAAGTCTTTTTTATAGAAGGGGGAAAACTGCTAAATGATTATATGATCAAATGTTGTGAGATGCATCAAGTCAGAAAGCTAGCATATGAGTAGGTGAAGTATTTGAGTTTAGAATATCCAGCAAATTTGGAAGTTTGGAAATAACTTGAAGACAGTGTTGGAGCAACATCCATTAACCGCTGACAGAATATTAAATTTTGACGAATTAGGTGTATCCACCGTTCTAGCCACTTCCAAATTCTTCGCTCTAAGATATCAAAACAAATCTGATAAATTGTATCAGCTGAAAGAGGCGAACTCGTAACTTTTGGTAGCATGATATTTGCCAGTGTTAATATCATTCCTTTACTTTTTCTGTTTCCACGCGTTCATTACGAAGATAATTTTCTCGAAGGAGCACCGGAAGGAAGTCTCGGCGCTCCAAATAAAAGTGGCTGGATACATATTCTTGTTTAACAATCATGAAAGCCATATTTCCGTCGAAGCCGTGAACTACGCCAAAGAAAATGGCACAATTCACCTACTTTTTCCACCAAATATATCTCACCGGCTACAACCAATTGATGTGGGAGTCTTTGGACCATTCTAATCAAAGTTGAAAATTATTCTCAATTATTGGTATAAAATGAACCCAGGCAAAGCATTAATAATTTACGATATTTCAAAGCTTTTGAAAACCCGGAATATGGCTTCTTATTGGATTAGCCTTTAGTAACGTAGATTTTGCTCCAACTTAGAACATGTACCTACTACTTAAAATGTCGTTGAAGATTTATCAGCAGCCTAGTGCCTCTGATATCTGCCAACCCTCTGGAACACAGGTTTTTTGGAGGTTCCCCAAGAATCTACAGAACTCACCATCGATAACTCATGATGATGAACCATAAAGGTTAAATTTAGATGCTTGTGAACCAGATGCTTTGAATAATTCACCAATTCATCAAATAGTAGCTCCTTTGAAGACAGACAGACAGAAGAATTTTGTTTTATATCTGTCGTTGTAATCACACGTACGAAATTTCTCCACAGCGTTCGAAGGACCCCCAACACTGCACATAGGTGCCTCGTTGTTGGGGCAGATTGGTACGTATTCCAGATTTAGTTTAAACCATGAAAGTGAATGTCATTGTGAACGTAACGATATTAAAAGAGAAGAAATGATCTAAGATCCATCAGTCAAATAGTAAAGACTAGATGGAGGTCATACAAATTACAAAATATGATTAAATATATCTATTCATATAGATAAAAAGGATATTTTCCTTTAAGAATTGACTACAAGTTTGAAAAATCCATCACCAAACATTTGATAATGTTTCATACAGGATCTGAGAATGGATTTGTCAATATTTAAACGGGAAAAAATTGGAAATTATCACGAGAATATGAGTGGATTGATATTTGAGAAATGATTTTCTGAATTTCTGAAACAAATGCCGGACGATTTTGTAATCGACGCGTTCCATATCAAAACTAGCCTTATCTATTTTTTGTGAAAATCGAGATTCGTTCTCTATATTATTCTCAAAATTTGTGTATATGGATAAAGTGAGTTTTTTATATGAAAGGCCTCAATTATATTATTAAACGGTTTAACGATAAGGTTAATTCATATTTTTCCGATGGTATGGCACGACAAAATAGTAAAAAATGAAGCAGTAGCCAAAAATACTACTTTTAAGCTAAAACAGGTAAAGGAGCTTCCAATGCAAGCCTTGGAAAATGTGACCAACATTCACTGGCACAATTGTGCTGCAAATATCATAAAAGAAGAAGAAAAGGATGGTATGTTTAAGTTAGATAGGATTGTGGATGATCTTATAGAACAGATAATTGTTTCTTTCTCAAATGATGACAGTGAGATCGATTCTTAGTGAATAATTCTTTATAACTAACAACTAGTTTTGATAAAGTGTAAATATAATAAGAAATTATGCATATAGTTTGATATATACTGAAATTACTGTTTCTAGAATGAGGATTTCCTATTCTATACAGGTACCTTATCCCGATGTGAAATATTCCAAATAAAAAATCTATGGAAAAAGTAATGTAAACACATCATTGTGCTAAATTTTGCACCACACAGGTATTTGTTATATATCATATTCAACCAATTTTTGTTTATCTAATATTCTTCTCTCATATTTCTATTTTCGTTCTCTGAATTTTCGTTTATTGTGGTGCGTCCATTCTAAATAATGTACATTTGATCAGAAACGGCTCAGATCTTATAATTTTCCAAAAATTTGTGTCACCAAGAAATACGAAATTTCTCAAAACTTCGTGTGCCACAAAATTTAACAACTGTTATTAACCTCATTACAAACGTAGGAATTCTTTATAGATTCAATTTTACAATTCATTGTATTTATTTTGTTTTCAATAATATTCATGAGCTCTTTCACCATGTGTCTATTAGGTTAATTATTATTCAGTGTGACTAGTATTTCATGTCATTTAGTAACTTTTCTAGTAATCTCTAGTGGTGTGATTGAAATTTCCCAAAATGGTACTTCTAGTTTCCAGAACATGATATATCAGTAAGTGAAAAACATTCGAACACAGGATAATTTGGAGGCAATATAATGATTGTTTTCCCCAAGTAGATAAAGTAGCTAGGAAACTAAAAGCATCATTCATTACGATCCAATGTATGGGTATAGTAAAGTCAATTATATATAATTACAAATATATTTGTTCAGAATTCATATTAATTTTGCTTTGTTTATTCCAAAGGTCATGAAATGTTATTCCTTTGACTTCTAGTGCCTGATCATCAACAAAAGTCATTTTAATTGGCCGTAATGCTCGTTGTAAGCTTTCCGAAAATATCGGAGAGAGTAGACAAAAAGATTTAATTTTGTCAAAGTATAA